>NC_056671.1:62041414-62350008 GCF_018350195.1 Panthera tigris | reverse complement strand
AAAAAAGAGGGAGAAAAAATACCTTTCAGGATTATGCTTTTGTTGTTGTTGTTGTTGTTGTTATTGTTTTACAACAAACTTCTATTATCTGTAAATTTTTAAAAACTGAGTTGACACCTTTTCAATGATATAGTCACAGTGATATAATCACTATCATTATTAGCAATGCTTTTTAACTCTGCTTATTGCCCTGTCACTACTTTGAGAAAGCAAAAAAAATGCTTTAACAATGCAATTACAGTATACACCAAAGAGCCTCTTTTTCTAGCAAGATTCAAATTTCTAATGACTATTTTCAAATAGAAATCATATTACCAATCACTAACTGTACAGTAACTGAAGTTGTGTGTCTTAATTAATCTACCTGCATATCCCATAGGAAATTTGTGTCAAATTCAGTCTCAAGAATAAAGGAATCATGTATACCAAATATGTTTTTGCTTCCTAGGACACAGAGCACCAGAGTAGGTATAAACTATTAAAGCTCTCCCAAAAAGAAAAGCTCTCCCAATATTCCTAAAAGATCAGAAGAAAAGAATGCTTACCCATATTTTCCAAAGAGCGAAACCGTTGTTCCTCCCACAGGCACTGCCTTCCCTGGTCCATACACATCCCATATAGTGAGGGCCACTTGGGCATTCCTGGGCAGGTCTGGGTATTTTACAGGAAGTTTTAGCCATTCATTCCAGCTATAGAAATAAAGTCAACATAAACATAAAGCTAAGGAAATAAACTGTGTGTGTGTGTGTGTGTGTGTGTGTGTGTGTGTGTGTGTGTAAACTTCCTTTTAAATTAACAAACCATACTTTTGTACGATTTGTCCAGAGAAAATGTTCCAAAAGATTAGGTTGGTACTACAAAAAATGTGACACTTACCTCGATTCTGATGGAGGCAACTTCAATTTTAAATACAGAACACATGAAAAAAAAAATAATGAAAAGCCAAGCTCATGAAAATTTACACTGGTATCCTTTAATCAAGAAATTCACATAATATCACTAAGACACAGGAAAGTGATAATGGCTAATAAAAATCTGGTAAAACACAAGCATGTTAGATCCAAACTTGTTTTGAATGTAAGTATGATTATCTATAAGCATTTTCCAGAACACAGTTTTTATATTATAAAGAGAAAAAAAAGAATTATTCAAAATGCTGCTGAGGATAGTATGGTCCTATATTATACAAGAGTACCTCAACAAAGGAGAAAAAAACAACCAAAACCTTAAAGAGGTCAAAGTAGACTATCTACTACCACCCTAACATGAAGAAGTTACCAGACTGCTCTGGACAAACATATGACAATTTTTTACATATTTTTCTGTTCCTCAAGTTATTTCATCAATACTGATAATGCAAAGCTATCAGGTGTCACGTTTTTAAAGCATACCTGTATATATGATTTCACTAAAGAATGTTCATGCTTAATAATTTAGTAATGATAACACAGCTCTTTTTTTTATTTCTATTTATCCCTGCAAATTTTCTTCTGCATTCAAACTTCATACTGAATCTATTTGACAATTTCAACTCCCTTAAACAACAGATGGCTTTTAAAATCCCAAAAGAAAATTATGCAAACAATACACAAACTAACACCCAGAAGACACACAGAACTGTTTCTCTCTGTTTACTCAAAATTATTCTGTTTACTCAAAATTATTATCAAAGGGGCATATCCCAGTCTAGGTCAAATACATCTGCATCAGTAAGAAATTGAACAGAATTTTCAAAAACTTAAAGGATAAATCATTTATGCCCACCATATAAATTCAAGGACCTACAGGAAAATTAGACATGACTACCAATTTAAAGGAGAATCAAAAGTTATTAAATCCTTTTCTTCTATGAAGAACTTAAAAAAATAAATCATCTCTCAAAAAAGCCTTTCTCAAGCCATTCTTCACTAGATAAACTTCAGGAACTAAATGAATTTATTTAATTACTGTACACAAGGTGGGTCTGACTGAAAGGGTAAATACTAAGCAGTATCATCTTGTGCCAAGGAAAAAAACCACAAAAATTAACTAATACAGGCTAAAGACAGAAAAATCAACAACAATATCCAAAATGAATTATGGAAATTCTCACTTCTATATTCTGTCCTTTGACTAAAAAACAGTATCTATGACCACGCAATCATCTGCCTCAAACTTGTCATCTAAAAACACACCCCCACACCTTTTTAAAATCAAATTAACTATACTGTAACCTGTTTTATATACTGGACTGCTGCAGAAGAATTCTTTTGAAGAAAATCAATCTGCAGATATAATATTATTTCAAAACTCTAGATTTTCCAGAAATTATGGAAAGATCTGATCAGATATCAAAAAGATATAAATTCTGAACCCCATTTTGTTCTCTCCCTCTCAGCACATCATGCCTTCCACACACCCCAACCCTCACTGAGCTAGAGACTAAATCTAGTTGGCAACTTTCAAAACATTTCAATATTCTGAAGCCTGATTCTGCATGGCTGGATTCTCACCACCCCACATACAACTGTACTAACCTTCTTGTCTGACCAGTGCACTCCTAAATCCTACTTTTGTCATTTCTTAATTATATTAGATTATCAGTCTATGTTTTTCTCTCTAAAGTCATGTTATATCCTTTATGGGACAGGAGAGAATATAAATTTAAAAAAAATAAGATTTAAACCACTTGCGTACAGAATAATATTTACATATAAAACATGGAAATCTGCAATATTCCATACAAATGACAACTCTATTTAAATGTAGCTAAAGTACAAGATTCCCCACTATGGACAGGATAGAATAGGAGAAGACAGAATAGACTTGGGTAAATTTTGGATAAATCCTTACTATTTGAACTCTCACAACTCACTATCAGAATCTCAAAAATCAGACTCAGATCATTAGGAATCTCAACTATCCAAAAATATGGTCTAAACTAAGGAAATGCAAATTTTTACATTGTAAGAGATCCTTTTACAGTATAATTTATTTTTCCTAAGTTTACACTATTTCTTTTTTAAGTGTATAGAAGGTGACTGTGAAAAGTTTGCCCTCAAAGCATTTTAGGAGGGCAATTTTTGGTTTGATAAACTAAAAAATTCACCTCTTAAATACCAAAGAACAGGGTGTACAAAATCTACAAATGTCTTCCCCCTGAGCCAAAAGAATATATTTAAAAGAAACAAACCAAACAAAAAGCCTACCCTCATATAACCCAACATGAGGTATTTTCTCACCCTATCTCCTACACAGATGTGTTGAACCTTTCAATTAAAAGAAGCCACTTTAATTATTCTGCAGTACTTACTTGTGTAGTAAGCACTTACTTGTGTATTCACAATTTTAAAAATATAAAAAAAATTCAAACTTCGGGACAGCGAATATGGCAGTCTTTATATCTTTCAACAATACATAACACATAACAAATGAAGAAAGGAGTTGGCAAATGGGAAGAGAAAAGACTTGAATCTCCCTATAACTGGGAATATGCTTTTTCTCTAATTTTCTTTATTGCCAAGGCATGAAGCAAAACCACTATACAATTTCCCTCACCAAGAAAAGTGGAACTCGCCATAAATGTTGATGGTCTAAACCTAATTTGTAGTTTTAAAGTCTTTTTTGAAGCTATAAGCCACCTCAAAAAATCTAATAAAAGCTTTGAGCTCTGTCCTTGTAAAAATGCACAAGATACAAAATTCTGCATACAATTTCAGGTTTTTGCACATTTCCTGATTCCAGTTGAAAAACCTGATATAATTAAGGAATCCTGGTCCATTGCTCTAGATGTAATTATGTATTATAATTATGTACTGCAGTTTTGTTTAACAAAAGAAATACACAAAGGGATGCCTGGGTGGCTCAGTCAGTTAAGCATCGGACTCTTGATTTCAGTTCAGGTCATGATCTCAGTGAGATCGAGCCCTGAGTCGGGGTCCACGTTAGGCGTGGAGCCTGCTCAAGATTCTCCATCTCCCTCAGTCCTTCCCCCTGCATGTACATATTCTCTCTCAAAAAAAAACAAAAACAAAAACAAAAAACAAATACACAGAAACACAGTTAGAATAAAATATTTGGAATATGCTTTAAAATAACTGGATATAGATGAAACACGATTGGCTTTGATTTAGTAATTATCAAAGCTAGGTGATAGAGTCTTGGAAGTTCATTGTATTATTCTCTCTACATTTGCAGGTTTGAAATTTTCCAAAATAACAAGTATATACATATATATATATACTTGAGTGTGTTTGTGTGTGTTTATAGCTATCCACAAAAGGACTACTAAAGAAATTACACTATTAAAATAGTCAGTTTCAACGAAGCCAGATCACTAGAGCTCAGACTTCTGCTCTCTGAAAAAACCCTTCTCAACCTACTAGACCACACTTGGTAAACACAGGGCTGTACCCTCGACCTGGTAGTCCATTTCGTCACACCTTTTCTTCATTAACACTGTGGGCATAAGCTTCTTCCTTAAGAGGCACATAACCTGTGAATCCTGCAGAGAGCCTACCAGGGTGCTGAATAACCCTCATGGGTAGAGCAACAAAACTGCACCACATAATCTATCAAAGAAGAGGAGACAAGAGTTTGATTTCAGGACCCACAACAGTGTTCTGGAAAAACAGGAACTTCACGTTCACTAGATTTACCTTGCAACCCAACAATGGTCTGCTAATGTACCATGCTCAATAAACCATGAACTTTTTTTTAAGTTAGCTTCATATTTAAAATAATAATAAAAATCTGATCCGAACAGATCTCTCTCTCTGAAAATCTGAGCTACAAACATCAGGTTGGATATTTTAGACAATCCAGAAGTGTTCACGTGTTCAGGGCATAGAGTGGTAGAAAATTTAAAGATGTTACACATGTATTTTTGGTTTGGCTCATTTTGTGAATCAGTCAAGTACTTATAAAAATACACCAATATATTGAATACAAACACAAATTCACTTCTACCTAAATTGTGCTTACAATATTACTATATATAATATTTTATTCCATCTGAGGAGGCTACTGCTTTAAACTATTAGATCAATGCTTACAGGTATTAGGTACAAATTTTTTTTTTTTTTAATTTCCTCTTTAATCCCTACCAAATCATTCTTGCCACATTTATAAAGAAATAGAAGAATAGTCTGGAACCCACCATATGCAAGACAACTTACTTCCATCTTGTACTAAATGCTTTGTAGGATGTTCTCACTGGCAAGGCCAGAGGCTTCCCTTCTGCAAAAACTTGACAAGTAACATAAAGATCTGAGCATGTCTCCTGGTACAGCCCTGAAAACTTCAACATTGGGTCTTCTAGAACGGCTTTATAACTCTTTTGTTCTCTCTTCCCTTCCAAACTTCCTCTGAAAGTATAAGAATAATAATGTTTATAGACATTTTTAAACATATACACAACATACACCAAAAATAGTTTATGTTTGTATCATGGTAATCTTACCTCAACATTTTCCTGTATATAAAATTAAAGCCACTTTTACATCTTATAAAGGTCTCTCAAAATCCCAACATACCTAAAATCATTCTAATCTTCATCAACATATTTCTCTATTTTACGCTTTTACTTAATTTTATGTTCTGTCATCATCTCTTGATCTACCTTCTAGACATCACCAGCTTTCCAGGCCTTAGTTTCACTTAATTTCAAGCTGAGAACTTGTTCATGTATTCATTCAACAAACATTCACTGTGCTGGGCACAGACGTCCAAAAATGAAAGATGAGATAAATAATAAATAAAGTCTTTGCTTCCACTTACTTGTAACTGTATATTCTTTTATTACTCTTTTACTTTTTGTTACTATGTATTATTATTTATATATGTTTATATATATGTTATTATATATATTATCATTATATATATAATGTAACTCATAATATTATCTGATCACATTAAATTAAAAAACACAGTTAGAAATCATAAAAGAGGGGCGCCTGGGTGGCTCAGTTAAGCGTCCGACTTCAGCTCAGGCCATAACCTCACGGTCTGTGAGTTAGAGCCTAAAGTCAGGTTCTATGCCAACGATTCAGAGCCTGGAGCCTGCTTCGGATTTTGTGTCTCCCTCTCTCTCCGCGCCTTCCCTGCTTGCATTCTCTCTCTCTCAAAATATAAAATAAATCTATTTTATTTTAAAATAAAATAAAAACGGGGCGCCTCGGTGGCTCAGACGGTTGAGCATCCAACTTCAACTCAGGTCATGATCTCGTGGTTCATGAGTTCGAGCCCCACGTCGGGCTCTGTGTTGACAGCGTGGAGCCTGGAGCCTGCCTCAGATTCTGTATCTCCCTCTACCTGTCCCTCCGCCGCTCATGCTCTGTCTCTCGCATTGTCTCAAAAATAAATAAACGTTAAAAAAATTTTTTTTAATAAAATAAAAACAAACAAAAAAAATTTTTTTTTAAAAAGAAGTCATAAAAGATACGTACAGACATTAAAAAAGAGGTGGGAACATTGCTTGGACAAGATTATGTCAAATATTGTGCCTGGAATTTTATAAACTTTATTACTTTTCACTCTTTTCTCATTTTATAAATAATGAAGCAGAGACTCAGAAATCAAGCTTATTGTTCACAAAGTAACAGAGCTGAGAATAGAAACAAGGGCAGAAGAGGCCAAAGCCAGCCAATGTCCTTCCTACTGCAGAAAGATAACTCAAAGAGTCTCTGGAACACCTAACCTTGCTTGGGAGCAAGAGCTTAGTATCCCAGACAGATGTGTGAAATGAGCCTGAACAATATATGGAGATGAGAACCAAAAGGTAAGGAGTCATCCCAGAAGAACAGATAACCATATATAGAGGCCAAGAGGCAAGACGGTAGGTTTAGGGAACTACAAGTTGTTTGGTATAGCTAAAGCATGAAGCTCATGTGGCAAAGAAGCTAGAGATGAGAATGAAAAGCAGGTATAAAATGAAGCTAGGTAGATACCATATTCAGCACAGTGCCTGACACAAAGTGAACGTTCAAAAATCTGTTAAATGAATGATCTGAAGTGACAGTAATGCAATCAGATTTATACTTTTGGCAGCAGTATAAGAACATAATGGAGAGGAGAGACTGAGGTGTGGATCAAGGATATGAAGCTGGTAGATTCAAGACAATTTGTGAATGATTAAACACAGAAGGTAAGAGAGGGGTGTGTGCAGAGTTCCAAAGTTTTCTGTCTTAACCAACCTGCTGAATGATGCCAACAATCATGAAAATAAGACAGACAACATGGGAAGATTAGAGTTAGAGGGGTAGGCTAATGATGTGCCAGTTTCAGACAGCTGCTTTTAAAGTGCTTTGGCACATCCAAAGTGACTATGTCTCTCAGGCAGTTTGATTTCCAATTACAGCGCTAAGAAAAGAGACATCAAAGTGTAACTTGTTATTAAAACTGTAGCAATTAAACTAAAGAACAAACTGAACAAACTGAACTGGAGAAACAAACTGAAGGGGAGAACAAGCTGAATTAAAGAATTCACTATTCTCAGGGCGCCTGGGTGGCTCAGTAGGTTAAGCGTCCGACTTCAGCTCAGGTCACAATCTCACGGTCCGTGAGTTCGAGCCCCGCGTCGGGCTCTGGGCTGATGGCTCAGAGCCTGGAGCATGCTTCCGATTCTGTGTCTCCCTTTCTCTCTGCCCCTCCCCCGTTCATGCTCTGTCTCTCTCTGTCTCAAAAATAAATAAACGTTAAAAAAAAATTAAAAAAAAAATTCACTATTCTCTGATTATATGATTCTAAGTTGCTACTTCCTGTGCCCCAATAACCAACAATGGCAGTCACAGAAGCTGAAAGACAGTACTGAATTTTGTCAAACTTCTAATTTATGCTTTATTGTTGCCTCAAAATACCAAGTGTGTAACTGTTAATAACAGCTCAGGGTTTTTTTGTGTTTGTTTTGTTTTGTTTCACTTTTCTTCTTTCCTTCTAATATTCAAAAGTTTCAAAAAATTCATTCATATGTCCAAGAAATACTGAGAGGTAGGAGACTGAAGGAAAGCCCTTTACCAAATAATAACAATGCAGTCCTGTATAAACAACTAGTGCCACATGCTGTAGAAATTTCCTGAAATGGGTGTGTAAATGATTTTACAAAAGTATAGTTTGGTTGTTGAATTATTATTTTTACTACCACCACAAGATGGATAGTAAAAGATCTGTCAGAGTCTGAAATAAGTAACTTCTGAAAATAAAAGGAAACAGTCCTTCAAAGGTGCATCTGACAGCTGGGAAAACGTACTCACTGCCTGTATGCAGCCCTTTGCCAGAGGCACATTAGACGAATACTGACTAAACATATTATGAATGATGATATGATTCATAATTTATGATAGCTTTCACATATGAAAATACTTCTATAAGACTGCCCTAAAATGGACATAATTTCCAACTCAGTCCCACCAGTTCCCAGTCTCCGTTCCAGTAATCTCATCTCAAGCTGTCATGCCCTTGGCCTTTACTTCAACTGTGATGCCCCAAGATTTTCCTACAAGGCTCTTTTCTCATATCTTCTGGTCCCTTTGCAACTGCCACCGTCACCTCCGAATGACTCCCAACTTCCCTGGCTAAATAATGCCACACGGTCCAAAGATTCGATCTAAGCCGCTATCACCTCCTGTGCTTCTAGTACTCTATCCATGTGCTCATCTTACTCTCAACTACCAGGTCGTTGCCTGTGTCTACCTCTCCATAATTTCTTTAGTCTCCCTTCCACCTGCCAGCCCCGTTCTAAAGACCTTCCAACTACTACCAGCGAGAGGACGACTTAACTGAGACTTGATCCCTTCATCTGTAAAATGTAAAAACCCTCAAAAGGTTGCTGTCAACAGCAAGATGCTTCAAACAAAGTAAAACATCGTGGGACTTGAGAGCAGACTCCTACCGCTACCCTTCTCCCAGAGACCTAGTCTTCAATCTTTCTTTGACATCGCCCCTCTCCAAGCTCCGGTTCTCCTCCGCTTCCCTGGCTGCAGCCCTCCCTGCCGCCCCAGGCAGGCCTTTAGGCTAATAACCATCTTCTCCCCCCAACCCACAGGCCCCTGCCTCAGCGTCCCCAAGCCCCAGCAATCCCAGTCACTCTCCCGATTCTCTTACATCTTAAGCTGCACGTTGATGTCCAGGTCGCAACTGTAGATGTAGTGAAACTTCTCCGCTTCTCCCATGGCACCCGCAGCAAAGGCAGCACCAACCTCTAGTAACAAGGCGCTGGAAAAACACCGGGACCGAGCAAGCTAAGCCCTACAACACAGGCGCTTCCGGTTCCGCCTCTCACGCCCGCTGCTACCAATCCCTGTCCGGAGCGCGACCCGACGCAGCGGAACTCCCCGCCCAACTTTTCCTTCTGCGCAAGTGCAAAAGTAGCTCACCATATTGCTTAAGGGTAAGTGGGACCCCGGAAACAACCTATATGGTTACATTCCAGGCTTCCTG
Organism: Panthera tigris; assembly: GCF_018350195.1. Lineage (NCBI taxonomy): Eukaryota > Metazoa > Chordata > Mammalia > Carnivora > Felidae > Panthera > Panthera tigris. The sequence goes on along the minus strand of NC_056671.1, from coordinate 62,340,594 downwards.
TGTTTTTCCTGTTTGAAGAACCTTTTTTTCCCCCGTAAGAAAAGAAGCTGGCTTTTGCGCTTGAGCTCCATCTAAAATCAAAACAAAATTCGATTCAAAAAGAATGGTAACAGTCTTCGCTCGCTGTAGGCTAAACAAGGAGCAATTACAAGAATTAGAATTTTGGCAAGTTCAATTTCCAGTGGCGTTTCCAAAAATTGTGAATTTAATCCCTAATTTCCTATCTCAAACAAAGATTTTCTCTTTGTGCTATATTTCCTCTGTGGGCTCTCCTTTGTGGAGAAAGGACCAAACAAAGAACAAAGAAACCTGGGTTCCAGTTTGGCACTACCGATATTTATGTTACTTTGGGCAAGTCACTTGGTACTTGTTTGCAATGGTAATTTTCACACTCAATTTGGATTTCAAGACAACCCTAGTTAGAACGTGGAAACATCCAGTAACAATCTAGAACTAAGTTTCCTGAACCCTATGAACTCCTACAATGCATATTTTTTATAATATTTAGTATTACTTAAACTTGTAATTTTTATTTTCAACTAGATTCAAAACTCCTGGAAGACAAGAATAGTGTGCATTTACTTCAGTATCTGCCTCCACTAATGCTCAATACACTGCCGAGTTTAATAATTCCTATTTATTATTATCGGCTATAATAAATAAAAGTTTCCATTTTGTATATGTTTATTTTTAGGTGCCACATTGCAATAGGAACATGGGTAGACTTTGTATAAATTACAGTAATTAGGGGAAAAGTAGGTTTCACAGAAGAGTTAGAAGGAGTGTAGCTGTTAAGCTAGAAGAGCAAAACATGGCTTATGCACTATGTTTTGGTCAAAGTAAGTTCTCAAAAACATTTGTGAAAGCAAGGCTAAGGAAAAAAAAAAATGATAGTTATCCTCCTGTAACTTAAAGTTCCCAAAAAAGAGAAGAGAATTGAGTTGTTCTTAAGTGTAACTACTACCAATGGTTGGAACTTACAGGAAATGTAATATCAGGAAACAATAAAAATTAAACTTTCTAAACCTCAGAGCTGTCCAACAGTAAAACAAATACTTACACGTGCCCCATGGGATAATTCCAGCAATGGTTGTGAAGTTTGATGTGAAACAGATTTATCGGGGCGCCTGGGTGGCGCAGTCGGTTAAGCGTCCGACTTCAGCCAGGTCACGATCTCGCGGTCCGTGAGTTCGAACCCCGCGTCAGGCTCTGGGCTGATGGCTCGGAGCCTGGAGCCTGTTTCCGATTCTGTGTCTCCCTCTCTCTCTGCCCCTCCCCCGTTCATGCTCTGTCTCTCTCTGTCCCAAAAATAAATTAAAAAAAAAAAAAAAAAAAACACGTTGAAACAGATTTATCAAAATTGAATAAAATAGTTATAATTTATGAAGGATAAATTCTATGATCCCAGTACTCACTTAAATTACTTTTATTATAATGTTATTTAATGTATAAACCTAAGTAAAACACCATAAACCTACATATATATATGCAATTTATAATTCTTATAAATTATTTTTAAAATTTATAAATTAAATATAAGAAGCTTCAAATTAACAACCTAAATATAATATATAGTCTTTTTGCTGAAACTCTATTGTCTACAACATGCATTGCCTACTCTTAAAGGACTGGTTCTTTGAAATTCAGCATGTCTGTATTGCTGTATTTCACATAGCAATATTTTTTTCTTGCCTCCTTTTTTATTCACATTACTATGAAATTTTCAGGAGTATAAGTACCATAATGGCATTTGGCCTTTAGTTGGCCCCAAAAGAGTTTTTTTTAGCCTTAAGTCTATCTCTGTCCATTTCTTCTTAGCTCATGACAGTTAAAGTGATACTAATTGACCCCAATGCAGCTACAAACACAACACAGATAAAGGCATAAAAATGAAGTGTCAGCACTTAGTTCTAAGATATTCATTCATAGAATCCAGGATAGACATAAATTAACCTTTTAAAGATAATCATCAAGAAAAAATAACATTAAAAATTTATTATGGGAAATATTAGAAGATTGGACAGTAATTGGTAGAGACACTACTACAGCAGCAGCAGCAACAACAACAACAACAACAACAACAACGCTAATGTGCCAGTTAAGGAGGAGGATTTTGGTAAGTCATAGAAGGATGGTAAAAGTCACAGAAACCAAAACTGGCAATGCCTTTCCAGACCAATTTTCAGTCAGGAAGATGTTGGTTAGTAGATCTGAGTACCACAGTCCTGTTGGCAAGGCCATGGTCATATAGGAAAGGGAAGCCTTGGGCATTACACTCTGAAAGGAGAAGAGTGATATTTTTTTACATGTGATCCTCCACAACTCATAAATATAACACATACTTATAATTATGGGACACAATTTGTATTTCAAGAATCCACAGTTCTGTATATCACTGTCTACTGCCTGTCTGTAGGGAAATGTTTTTTATGCATAATCTTTGTATGGTAGGCTGCTTCATGGCTACTTGGTCCTGCACTTAATTCACCTCAGCAGTTGCAGTTTGGATTTTGTGTTTCTTTTGCCATCTTTTTCAATCTCATGTTTATTATTCAAATAACTGATTTTAATAATAATGGTTCATTCCTTCAAGTTGCCCAGTATTCAGGCAGTGGTAATCGGGTTTGTTTTTGTCAGTTCCTGTCACTCAATTTCTTCTCTTTTGCTTATAATAAAATTTGGATTTATAGGACCATCTATTATTAAGCTTCTGCAAGAAAGAAATAATCATGATACCGTGAGATTAAAATGATCTCATGGTTCCTTTTTCTCCAGTTAAAAAAAAAAAAAAAAGCCTTTACATTTACTTTTGCATCCACACGACTCCTGAAACAGAATGCTACAGGCACCAGTGACAGTCACAACAAAGTTTATTGCAATGAGAGGCAAGGCCAACCGATCGGGACCGACACTCTTGACCGGAGTGCAGTCTCGAACAACCGGGGTACAGAGTTTTTATAGCCGACCACATTGTCTTATCATCACTTGGGAACAAAACAAAGAAATAGTTCCCAGATGGGGGTGGAAACAGTTCAGACAAGCCCTTGCCCCAATCCAATCAAACACTAATCCAGTTGATTTTCCTTGAACTTTTGTTCCCTTGATTGATAGGACGAGGCTGTTATCTGTCAATCTACAGTGTTAAAACAAAGCTGTTCTTTCTTAAGGCTACAGGTTAGCCCTAGACTACAATTTAACCCTTACATTTACCCCAGGTGTTTTGGAACCTAATTAAATGATAGAATAATGTTTGGAAACTTGAAAACTCCTACTTCATAAGCCAAGACTCTTGGCCTGTTATCAAGTTACTTACAATGGGGGAAAATATGGACTTGAGAAAGTCTGCTAGTGATCCTGAGCAGGAACCCACAAGGCCTGAGCTGTTCTATTTAAGAATGTAATTTCTTTCAGCTACAGAAGGGAAAAAAGTCAAAAGCATGAGCCATTCTGGGAAATAATACACATATATCTTGCATGTGTGTGACTTTGTAATATTTCTATTATGTACTAGAAGAAGTTCCTCTCTCTGTGTCACGATTGAGGGAAAAAAAAAAAAAAAACTTGTAGTTAGATGACATCCTGTCAAGAATCTCAGCTATGAAAGAGGGATAGAGTCCTCTCTCCCCTAGGAAGTATGATTAGGTCATGGTGAAGAAACATTGTTGTGGTGGGAGCTCTCTGTCTCTTCAAATCTCACTCAATATGGGAGTGGTTTCTAGAATGCAACCTTGGAGAGAAGAGCTAAAAAACAGTGTGAGAAACATCTGATTGTTATATTCTTTTAAGTCAAGATTTTACAAGATTTTTTAAAAATCTAAGCCCCACTGACTCTGGGATTTTACAAAATTATACTAGACCCTGGAAGAGTCTCCACTCCCTCCACCACCCCTGCCAAAGGAACTTCCACTAGATCTTGGCACTGCAAGCCTAAGCTCACTCCCTCAGAGAGAAGTCTCCTCTGACCTCACCCTCCTCCCCAACACTGATGAAGTCATCCCACTCAAAAATCTATCCATCTTTGCACTCTTCTTTCACAGTATTCTCAAGAGTTTCTGTCATAATAATTTGGTTAATGGTTATCTCCCCACTAAATTAGAAGCTATGTAAGGGAAAAGTTGTGTATATCTTATCCAGGACTGCATCCTACTTTAGTTCCTGACACAGGGCAGATGTGTCTAAGCAAAGTAGGGAAGAAACAAGCACTGGTAAAAGTTCTCTATGTCAGATAACATGTTAGGCAATTTTATGTGTATTATTTTATTTAATTTTTTCAACAATAAGTTACTGTTATCCTCTTTTACAGAAAAGTAACTATAAGATAGATTAAGTGATTTGTGTATAATTATTCACTAATACATTGTAAAGGTAAGTGTATCTGGCTTCAAAAGGCATGATATTTTTACCAAACAGCAAGGAAATATTGAAAAATAATTCCTGAACTTACTTTTTGCAACAGAAAACAAATCATTCATGGCAGTATCTTTAGCATCCTCGATGTTAGTTATTTAGCACTGCCATTGATCCCTCTTCCTCTCTATAGATTGTATTCTCAGGTAAACATCTTGACTTATTACAGATTAACTCCATGGAGAGAGGAGATTTTGGTCTTAGCGTCTTTGCAGGTCACCCATTTATGTAATAAATATTTACTGAATGCTTAAAATGTGCCATGAACTACGCCAAGCATTATATTGAATATTGGCCCCTCCAATCTCATCAGGGAGAAATTGGTATTCCCCATCTGCAAGTGATGCCACCCCTGACATCCCTCACTGTGTGTTCCCTATGTCATCATGCAAACTGTCCTGTAAGATCATAGGCCACAAAGATCTTTATTTCATTTCTTCTATGGATATTATGGATGACAAATGACTTTAGATTTTCCTAAGAACTCACAAAAGGCCCCGAATAGCCAAAGTAATTTTGAAGAAGAAGACCAAAGCAGGAGGCATCACAATCCCAGACTTTAGCCTCTACTACAAAGCTGTAATCATCAAGACAGCATCATATTGGCACAAAAACAGACACATAGACCAATGAAATAGAATAGAAACCCCAAAACTAGACCCACAAACGTATGGCCAACTAATCTTTGACAAAGCAGGAAAGAACATCCAATGGAAAAAAGACAGTCTCTTTAAAAATGATGCTGGGAGAACTGGACAGCAACATGCAGAAGATTGAAACTAGACCGCTTTCTCACACCATTCACAAAAATAAACTCAAAATGGATAAAGGATCTGAATGTGAGACAGGAAACCATCAAAACCCTAGAGGAGAAAGCAGGAAAAGACCTCTCTGACCTCAGCCGTAGCAATTTCTTACTTGACACATCCCCAAAGGCAAGGGAATTAAAAGCAAAAATGAACTATTGGGACCTCATCAAGATAAAAAGCTTCTGCACAACAAAGGAAACAATCAACAAAACTAAAAGGCAACCAACAGAATGGGAAAAGATATTTGCAAATGACATATCGAACAAAGGGCTAGTATCCAAAATCTATAAAGAGCTCACCAAACTCCACACCTGAAAAACAAATAATCCAGTGAAGAAATGGGCAGAAAACATGAATAGACACTTCTCTAAAGAAGACATCCGGATGGCCAACAGGCACATGAAAAGATGCTCAACGTCGCTCCTCATCAGGGAAATGCAAATCAAAACCACACTCAGATATCACCTCACGCCAGTCAGAGTGGCCAAAATGAACAAATCAGGAGACTATAGATGCTGGAGAGGATGTGGAGAAACGGGAACCCTCTTGCACTGTTGGTGGGAATGCAAACTGGTGCAGCCACTCTGGAAAGCAGTGTGGAGGTTCCTCAAAAAATTAAAAATAGACCTACCCTATGACCCAGCAATAGCACTGCTAGGAATTTACGCAAGGGATACAGGAGTACTGATGCATAGGGGCACTTGTACCCCAAAGTTTATAGCAGCACTCTCTACAATAGTCAAATTATGGAAAGAGCCTAAATGTCCATCAACTGATGAATGGATAAAGAAATTGTGGTTTATATACACAATGGAGTACTACGTGGCAATGAGAAAGAATGAAATCTGGCCCTTTGTAGCAATGTGGATGGAACTGGAGAGTGTGATGCTAAGTGAAATAAGCCATACAGAGAAAGACAGATACCATATGGTTTCACTCTTATGTGGATCCTGAGAAACTTAACAGAAACCCATGGGGGAGGGGAAGAAAAAAAAAAGAGGGAGAGAGCCAAAGCAGCCAAAGCATAAGAGACTCTTAAAAACTGAGAACAAACTGAGGGCTGATGGGGGGTGGGAGGGAGGAGAGGATGGGTGATGGGTATTGAAGAGGGCAACTTTTGGGATGAGCACTGGGTGTTGTATGAAAACCAATTTGACAATAAATTTCATATATTTAAAAAAAAAAAAAAAAGAACTCACTGTTGTTAGGAAGCCCATGGCAATGAGTGCATTCTCAGCCCACATTATGTTTGATCTGCAATTCTGGTCTGTGTTCATTCTTTACTTGTGCTTCTACAAGCTCCACAGGACAGAGATGCTGCTGTTATTTTTGGCACTTCTTATTGCCTCGCCTCTGTGCATTTGTGTTTGTGCATGAATATTTAATCACAGAGAGGTTGCTGACCCGACACTCAGGCTTGCTTCTCTGCAACAGAAGGAAGAGGAGCAATCAAGGTCTGAGTCCATAGACAATAATTAGTGACACAAGTAATTCCTCGTGATCTCTCGAGTCATTTTAAGTCACTTTGCCACCTACCCAGATGCTGTAAATGCACAGGGAAAGAGTAACAGAGACTCTAAAAAAAGGAAAGACCCTCACTGTGTTGTAGGAATTTATCTTTTAATAAGAAACAAAACAAAACCCTTATGTAAATACTAAAAGAAACCCTGGAATGAAAAAATAAAGGGGGAAAGAAGAATTGTTCACTTGAGAGTCTGCTTGGATTTGAGCCATGCATTAGTGTAAGAGCTTCAGAAGTTAATACTCTTTCCAGAATGAGAGGGATCCTTGTCAGGCTGGAGCGGGGATTTGATAAAGGAACAGACTTAAGGCTCAAAGGAGAGAATATGAGAAACAAAACAATGGGACAACCATCTTATCAGAGAAACCAAGTCTAACTAAGGTGCAAGGACAAAACTGTTTCTTTTTCTGTCTCAAAAACTGTAGGAGGAGGTCATAGAGAGGACGTGACCATTGGTTGACCCAGGAGCTGGCTCCAGGCAGTCATAGGCTCCTCACCCCTCCCCTGTCCTGTATTGTACATTCTGCCCACCATTCCCATAGTGGGAACCATTTTAAAGGATGCAGCTTTAAGAGAGTGATGTGGTGTTGGGACTCTCTAGACAGTACATGTGACTGAGCTCCACTAAAGGCCTCAGTATAAACTGTCAAGATTCTAACGAGCAAGTGCAGGAATCTACTAGTCTTGAGGCACCTGATACAAACCTGTTGGTAATTCCCTTGCTTTTAAAACCACAACTTCCCAATCTGGAGGGGCCAGCCTCCTTCTTCACATTTCTCCTGGTTTTCTGTTTTGGGGGAGAGGGAAGCGGTTTCAAATTTCTCCCTGGGAACTCCCCAGTTTGGGAACCAACAAAGACAAAACAACACAAAAGTGCTCTTTAATCCTGGGGCTCTTCACAGCAGTTGAGAGGAAACAGAGGTTTTCCCGACTTCATAGATTATTTAGAATTGGAGCTAAGTTTTAGCTGTTTTATGAAATTGTTATTTTCTATTTGCCTCTCAATGTTTGCTTGAAGACATCAGTTTTGAATAAAATCTTTTTCTATTATTCTGTATTCAGATTTTACCTTTATCTTCACCCAGTAGGGGTGTACTGATTCTTGTTATTCATAGCAGTTATGTTCTGTAATGTCACAGAGCACTGAATTTGTGAATATTGAAATATTGCTCTTAGGGGAAATAAAAGGTTATGTTCCTGCAGGCCTCTGATCATAACATTTCATCCAACAATGAACATATAACCTTGTGTGATTTATGTTTCTGTTTAAAGACACCTTATTTAACATATACCCTGTTGATTTGTTAATATTGAACTCATGGCCAAAGCACTATAACTCATACATGAATGAAGCTCACCTATCACGTGTATTTTCTCTATGAGGCACCCTACATTCTTGTGTTAGAAACACCAGAGGGCACTTCAGCACTGCACTTGGAGGCCATTATAAACAGTGAAATCACCATTGCAAAAAACAAAAAACAAACAAACCACAGCATGGCACTAAGAGACTGCAAAAAGACCACTTGTTTACATTATGAAAAGTGAAAACAAGAAGTCAGAGCATTACCTTGTTTTATCTCAGCTGGGAATGTGTACATCGAGTGACTCAGACTTTTCACTGCCCTGTGCATGTCTATAATGGCTGCAAATATTGATTTTTGGGTTATAGAAAAATCTTAGTGAGCAAGCAAATTCGTAAATATGGAATCCGTGAATAATGAGAATGGACTGTATTTGTTCCCCAAAGAGAATGAAGAGCCTCTCTAGACTAATGTGCATATGATTTTCCAGGGACTTGTACTAAGATGAGGATTCTGGGGGCACCTGGGTAGCTCAGTCGGTTGAGTGTCCGACTTTGGCTCAGTTCATGATATCATGGTTTGTGAGTTTGAGCCCCGTGTCAGGCTCTGTGCTGACAGCTAGGAGCCTGGAGCCTGCTTCAGATTCTGTGTCTCCCTCTCTCTCTGCCCCTCCCCCACTCATGCTCTGTCTCTCTCTGTCTCAGAAATAAACATAAAAAATTTCTTTTTTAAATAAAATGAGGATTCTGATTCAGTGAATGTGGGCCATGGGACCTGAGAGTCTTTATTTCTTTTAGTTTTGATGAGGGAGCATAAGGCAAGCTAACACCCCCCCCCAGCAACCCCACCCTCACTCCAGGTGGGATATGTGTAATGTTCCTCAGGCACTCCTGGCTGCCAAAGGACAAAGAAAAGGGAAAAGCAAATGTTTAACTGATAAGAGATCACAGTCATGCAAAATATGAGTCTCCATCACTTAAACAAATATCTTAGTAAGTTACAAGAAAAAGGCAATCTTATCAATAGCCTAATCTTCAGGAGCTCCCTACTGTCCTAATGATAATGCTTTGCTAGAGGGAAAAATAATCTTAGCTTGACAACAGCTGGGCCTCCAGTAATCTGTGAGTATTCTTTAGCATATGGAAATCCCTTTAAGAAACTTCCTCTTGACTCTATCTCCCCCAGTTTCACAGTATATAACCAGTCACTCTCCACAACTCCCTTGCAGCTCTTTCTGCCCATGGGTCCTGCCTGTCCCCATGCTTTAATAAAATTACCTCTTTGCACCAAAGACATCTCAAGAATTGTTTCTTGGCCATCAGCTCTGAACCCCTATCACTCTAAGATCCCATCAGTTTAGGTTTGTTTTGTTTTGTTTTTGTTTTGAGAGAAGAGTGCAAGTAGGGGAAGGACAGACAGAGATGGGAAGAGAGACTTTCAAGCAGGCTCTGCACCACTTGCACAGAGCCTGATGCAAGGCTCAGACTCACAAACCAGGAGACCATGGCCAGAGCCAAAGTCAGACACTTAACCAACTGAACCACCCAAGTGCCCCGGAGAGCCTTCATTTATAATGAGTGACGTTAAGACTGTCTTGAGTAGTGCTAATCTGCACTATCCACTCCTTTTCATTTAGAAACACAGAAATTGATTCCTGTAGGGATTAAAGCAAATTGCTGAGGTCATATTGATAATTACAGAGTTGGAACTGGAGGAGAGTATGCCAGAAGACTTCACAGGGGAGATGGATCTCTGTGAGCTAACAGGCAGCAAATTAAGTTTATGGCTAGTGCTTCCTAGGAAGCTATGATCTACATTGGCTGCTCTCTGCTTCTCCCTTTATCCATTCCTTCCCCAAATCTTTTTGCATTTTTTGAAGAACAACTCTAGCCTATGGAGGATCTTCTCTGATACTTCTTAAGAAGAACAAAAGTTTTCTAACAGGATTTCCAATAATCCCAGATAAGGATCCTATCCATTTTTTCCCCACCTGATACATTATATATCAGTTTGTTCCTCCCCTGCTCAAACCCTTTAATGATTCATCACATCTAATGGGATAAAGATCAAGTCTACCAGGGCCTGCTTTATCTTCCAGATTCTTCATTCTCCTTTTGGTATGTTGCTTTCTACAGCTTCTCAAGTTGGAGTCTCTCTTAGTCTCTACCCAACTGCAGTCTTCTGCACAACTTATATTTGCTCACATATCTTTGCTTATACTATATTTTCTCCCTAAAGAGTTTCCTTCTTTCCTCATTGTCCCACTTACTTCAAGAACTAACTTCATTACATTTAGCCTCCTTGATCTTCAGAAACAATTTTTCCAAACTCCTAGACATCTTTGAAATTCCTAGTAATTGGTATGCATAAGTATGTACAAATTGTTATCTTGTGTCAGTATCCTGGAGCCAAAATTAATTTATCTTTGTATTTTCTACAGTACAATAGCATGAAAATTTATTATTACACCTGTTATTCATTCATTCTTTCAACAAATACCTATTAAATATTTTCTATGGGCCCGGCATAGCAATTAGAGAGAACATAGACATAGATAATATAGCCTCTGCCCTCTCTGAGTTACAGTGTCATTGGGAAGGCATAAAACTAAATAAGTATAATCATCCTCAGTATTCATGGATTCGTATTTACAAATGTACCTACTGTCATTGAAATTTAAATTCATACTTACAGTACTTTTGTGGTCATTCACATACATGTGCAGTACAGCAAAAAAACTGAGTTGTCCAATGTGTACATTCCCAGTTGAGATAGAACAAGGCAATGCTCTGCATTCATGTTTCAGCTCTATATTGTAAACTACTGTCCCTTTTGAAGTTTATTTAGTGCCATGTTGTTTTGCATGTTTGTCCTATTTATCAGTGACTTCACTGTTTAAAATGGCCCTTATGTGTCATGTTGAAGTGCAGCCTAGTGTTCCTAAATATAAGGTTGTGATATAACTTACAAAGAAAATACATGTGTTAGGTAAGCTTTATTCAGGCATGAGTTATAGTGCTGTTGGCCATGAATTCAATGTTAATGAATCGATAATATGTATTAAATAAGATGTCTTCAAACAGGAACACACATAAAATAAGATTATGTATTGATTGATGAAAATGTTGTGACCATAGATGCACAGGAACTAACCCTGCACTCCCCCTGGGACCAATATCCACTATTGGATATTCAGTATCCACTAATTCAGTGTTCATGGCTACCTGATAGAACACAGTTACTGTAAATAACCAGAATTGACTGTAATTAGTTATGATAGGTATGAAAAGTGATATAATGTTCCATGGGAGCACATCAGAATTGTTCTTTACATTTTGGGGGTGCAGGTGAGACAAGGAATTGTTTTCAGAGGAAGAAGGGATGAAGCAGAAATCTGAAGGATGTGTAGGAGCTGGCCTGGTGACAGAGGAGAAGCATAGATGAAAAGGAGGGAAGGAAAGTGTTGGAGGCAGAGGAAACAGTGTGGGTTTTCTCAGGGGAGGACAACTTGAAAGAAACACAGAACGCAGTAGGAAGGGAGTAGGCTAGTTTGCTGGAGCAGCCGTAACAAAGTACCATAAACTGGGTGACAAAAATAACAAATTTATTGTCTCATAGTTCTGGGGGCTAGAAGTCCAAGATCAAGGTGTCAGCAAGTTGCTCTTTTCTGGGGGCTATGAGGGAGAATCTGGTTCATGTTCCTTTTCTATCTTCTAGTGGTTTTCTGACAACATGTTGTGTTCTTTGGTTTATAGAAGCATCTTTGCCTTCATCTTCACATGGCCTTCTTTCTATATGCATGTAGGTGTCCAAATTTCCCCTTTTTATAGGGACACCAGTCATAATCAATTAAGGCCCACCCTGCCGTGGTATGATCTCATCTTAACCAATTACTTCTGCAGTGACCCTATTTCCAAATAAGGTCACATTCTTTAACAGAAGAATTTTGAGGGGACACAATTCAACCCATAACAGAGAGGAAAGGCAATGAGAGAGGGTGAGAGGTAGGAGGAACCAGAGCCTAGAAAAAGACGCTAAAAAGTTTGGACTTATCATAAAGGGAATGCAGAAAAAAATTATACTTCAGTGAAGAACCAGGCATTTTCCGATGACACCCTTATAGATTATATGAATCTAGTTGAAACACTAGAATGTCTTTGAGCTATTTTATCACCTTGTAAACCGTGGGCAACCAATAGTTATGCAAAATAATGCCTACTGACAAATTCAAACTGCCTTTGGCCATTTTTGGAAAAAACCCATTTTGCCTTGATTAGCATATTCATGTCAATATTCCTGATCTAAAACTATCATGAATAGTGTTTGAATTTCCTTTGAACTGGTTATGGTATCTGCCTGGTTCCCTCATTGATTAATGAGTAGAACAAAATGGTTATTAACATGTGTCCATTTTTACATCTTTATGACAGTCATCATTTTACCTTTCTCTGAAAATTACCTTTTATAGGAAAGTGAATCCCTCAATGGATAATACATCAATAAATGAACTACCACAGGAATAAGGTTGCCTCTCAGAAGGCAAGACAGTTTAGTTTTAGTTAGTGGCCAGTTTGAGAATGGCAGTGGTAAACTGTATTTGGGCCCTGTATTCCTAGAAAGCAGGGATGATTAAAACAGACAAACAACAAACAAACAACCCTATTCTTTGTGATCAAGGAAACTGGCTTACTACAAAGAACCACCCTTCTCCCTAGGACTTAGATAAAATTCACTAATGAACCTCTTTTTTATTTATAACAAGACCAGACACAGACCCTTCAAATTTCCATTCTTTGTCTCATAAATGATTAACTGAATTGCCTTTTGTCCAAAAATTAGCCACATACACAGAGAAATATTTCCTACTTAATTGACTGGCTGAGAATCCCTGATTATAAAAACAATCCCTACTGTAAAATCACCCCACCTATAACTTGTCTCCTTCTCCCAATGAAAGTCTAAGATGAAACCATCCTGCTGAGAAACTCTGAGCTTCCCATCTGGGATGTGCTTCCTATGGTAATAGCCTGAATAAAAGTAATCTCCTTCCTTGTTTGGTTTTTGTCTTTGACAGGAACCAATCTCAGATTCCAGGTGCCTCCAAACAACCCTGAAATTGGAATGAAATCTAGAATTTAATAGACAACTTGTAGGTTCAGTGAAATTATTATTTCCTCTTCAACCCAAGTTCCAATGTCAAGTCAATTTGCCTTCCCTTTCCCATCCCATAGCTGGAGTCTCATCCTGCAGTTTTGGCATCTATTGTTTGAACATATTGCTGTTGAGACCCTCTGTGAGAGGGTCTCTCTCTCTCTCTACACAATAACCCTTTGACTAAAATTAAAAAAAAAATTCTTATTGGATTAAATTATTTATAATTAAGCCAAAACTATTAAAATTTTTATGAAAAAAGAGAAAGAAAAATTCTGAAGATAAAATTATACAACATTATACAACATTATACAAAATTATACAAAATGCTATTTTGTCTTTACTGACACGTGTTGCATGAAGTTATTTGGTACCATGTGAACATTTGATGACGTGCATTTTGGTTCTCACGTTCCCAGCTGACTTAAGGATTACTGAAAGCGTTTTTCAGTGCAAAGCACAGAAGCATTCCCCTATCTATAGAAGTCACCCTTATAAAACACAAGTTTTTCTTAAAACTTCTTCTGCCATGACTTAGAATCTTTCTGGGGTTTGTCGTTTCTTGTTGTTGTTATTAGCCTCTTGACAAAAGATCTCAGCTAAAAAGGAAAAAGACCTCACCTTTTAAAATTTCATTTGAACCAGATGATTTGCAGATTTATGAATGAGATGACTAATATTATGGAATAGCACAATGTATTTACAGGTCAGTATTATGGTACAGAAAATGTAAGCTTTATTTATTTAATACCTGTGTGGAAAACCTAGAAGGTATAAGGTACATTGTATTCCCTGTTGGTACTTTTTTAGTTAGCGTGTTTTTTGTTTTTTGCTTTTTGTTTTTTGCTATTATTTTACATGTTTGCTTTTTCACCCTACACTGACCAATGTGGAATATGACCTTTATATTCTTATACACATGAAAGGCCCCAGAAAGTCAGATATTGGCTCTCAAAAAAAAAAAAAAAAAAAAAAGTGTTGATGCTAAATTATCTTTGGAGTAATTGCTTCTAGATGAGTGATGATGAGCATTTGCAAATCTCTGTTTTTATTACCATATTAAAATTGTAAATATTGAGGGGTGCCTGGGAGGCTCAGTCAATTAAGTATCCGCCTCTCAGTTTCAGCTCAGGTCATGATCTCATGGTTTTGTGAGTTCGAGCCCCACACTGGTCTCTGCGCTGACAGTGAGGAGCCTGCTTGGAATTCTCTCTCTCTCTCTCTCTCTCTCTCTCTCTCTCTCTCTCTCTCCCTCTCTCTCTGCCCCTCCCCCACTCATGCTGTCTCTGTCTCTCTCAAAATAAACAAATAAACTTAAAAAATTTAAATATCGAGACAAATAGTAGACTAAATAACCTAAGGGCATTCTGGAAGTAACTTAGATAAAACTTTCTTTAAAAGTGAATCAGTATTTCAGTTTTGCTGAAGTCCCCAGAGAAGAGTAGTGATTAAAAAAAAAAAAAAGCAAGCATCTCCACTCCTGTTTTGCTTTATGTAAGAGGGAGTGGTTCGGCTCCCCCATTCTGCAAGGTCAGTAGGTTGTTAAGTGAGTAAATGGAGATGTAGAGAAAAGGGGGAGCAAGCAAAACATCAACACACAGTGCTGATCTCTGCCTTGCCTGATTTTATGCGGAAGGAGACTGGCCATGCCCCTGATGTGATTTGAATCCTACAGTGAATTCATAAATTCTCTTTGGTCTTTTTCCTTCCCTCCCAACACCCCCCCCCCCCCCCCATCAATCAGAGATTATACCTCCACAGAAGCAGTCTCCATCATTATGAAGCTGGGATGTTTTCCTGATGTAAATCTGTATTTTAACAAAGGGAGGGAGAGA
Source organism: Panthera tigris (assembly GCF_018350195.1). Classification (NCBI taxonomy): domain Eukaryota; kingdom Metazoa; phylum Chordata; class Mammalia; order Carnivora; family Felidae; genus Panthera; species Panthera tigris. The sequence continues at coordinate 62,325,566 of NC_056671.1, read as the reverse complement.
GAAAACGAAGGAGAGAGAGATGCCTGGGGCAGGGTCATTCTCTGACCCCAGGCAGTTGCCCTTCCCAACACAGCAGTTCCAGGATCCAGCCCAGGCTAAAGCAAACACATCTGCCCCATCAGCTGCTACCTTGCCTCCTGCCTTTTGAAGAAGAGGCTTTCTCCTGTGCCTGCCTAATGAGTGCTGCCTGCCACTCTCAGGCTGGCTTTTACAGCTTGAAGAGCCCTCTGCACACACATTGAGCCCTTCTCTCTACTTTGCACTTCAAGAACTTAGCAAGCTTCAGGGGAAATACGGATTCAGGATTTTTTTCTCCCTCCATTGTGATGAGCATTTGCTTTCCCTACAGGATGCACTGAAGCACCTTGAAAACTCAGTGTGGCTCTCAGAACACTGGCACTCTGAGGCTGAAGGCACGCGGTCTGCAGAGCGAGGACTGGAGCACAGGAAGATTCTTCACAACACTGGGCTATGAACATACCCACCTGGCATCCCTCCCTTGGCTCACCCAGCCCTGCTACGCACATGAGAGTGGCTGAGGCTACAGTGAGGGAGAGAATAATTGCTGACAGACCCATAATGGTTGCACTGTTCTCAGCCTCTATTGCTACCCTTCCCTCTGCCTTCCCCAGCTCTTCTCATCAAGTCTGCCAAAGCCCTCTGCTTGCAGATTCAATCCCTCCCCAGTGTTTGAAATAATCTGGACTGAGTGGCAAATATGCATGATAGCCAAGGGTTTGGGTCCTTAGCCCTGTACCTGTCCTTGGTCTTCATCCTGGTACCCACTAATATACACACATACTTTCTCCAGTCCACTGGAGAGGCTAATCTAGAAGTATAGCCTCTTGCATGAACACCTCAGTATATACTTGGGCCAATTCCGGATATTTGAGTCTGAATAGAGGGGAAAGATCTCAGGTCCTCGGTAAATAAGGACAGAACCCTGGTCTTGGTGGATTTTCAGGGGAGTAGAGGTGACAGACCTTGACAGCAGGAGCTTGGTAAGAGTTTAAAGCAGGGCCATGTTATGACTTTTCTGGGCCCTGGGCATATTAGCCCCTTTCTTCATAAAAAAAAAAAAAAAATACTAAAAAGTATATTTTACAACTGCTTTAATAAAAGATGAATACAATTCAGGTTGGATTATATTCATTTTTTTCTTCTAATTTTAAAATAAATTGAAATATTTTCCTAGTTGCCTAAAAGCAACACAGGGACTGTGTCTACCATTTATCAGTATGCCCTATGGATAAGTTAACCTTAGTATGAAGGAGAATGAAGGAGAAATGCCTGGAAGCAGCAGCAGGAATCACGTGAGTATCTAACCTATCTCCTGGCCCCAAAGGAGGTGGTGCAGAAGAGGAAAAAAGAAACAACAGCCTCCATTTGAGAGGGGGCATGGTGTCCCCATAAGACAGACACACTTTGCATAGGCATGGAGGTGAAGGTATTTTTCAGAAATGGAGGTGAGGTTACCCTCTGGTTGCAAAAGATTGTTCCAGAAGGTCCAGAGAAAGGATTCAGAAAGAAGAGATGGAAATAAATCAGATTAGGGATGGCAGGCCAAATAGGAGTGAGAATTCAGGTAATGATGGATGGCCTGGGCTTCTAGTCATTAGGGACAACACAGGCAAGGCTTAATGTGCTCACAGTGGTCCTGGGTTGTTCAGAAGTAGGTGGAGAGATGGTCCATGATAGCTCTACTCTGGAGAGTCAGCTCACTGGAATGCTAACTTTAACCTCAGAGGGATAGTTCCCTCTGTTGTGGTCATCTGTGAAATGACTGTTAGGGTACACATTGCATTCAAAGCACTTTTTATGCTTTATCTCATTTAATCCTCACAACAACCCATTTTATAGAGGAGAGAACAGAGAAATAGAGAGGTAGATTCTTGCATAGGGACACTCCTCAATAATGACTCCCCATGCCATGTGTATGTATGCATGTCTTTATGTGTGTGTGTGTGTATGCTTTATATACACACTTGCATGTGCATAAGCATATGTGTGTATATATACATATATAGGTATATATGTAACTATATGTGTATATGTATGAAGTATGTAGATAGATAGATAGATAGATAGATAGATAGATGCAGAAGTGTGGATGCATACACATATACACACATATATACTGATGTATATCAGATGTTCCTGCTGTAGTTTTAAGTGTAACTTGACAAGTGAGGCCCCCTAAGTCATAGTTTATGGTCCATTAATGTATAGGGTAATGCTTTTATTCTTTAGGCTATATGTCTTTCATGTATCTGTGCCTCCCCTGATGTGATTGCCCTAGATTCCAGCTTCCTAGAAGGCAGGAACCATTTCTAAAGCAATCTCAGTATATAGAAGTGCTAAATAGTGTTTTGATGATAGTGAAAAGATAGATTTTTCAGTTTCCTTACATTAAAATATTGGCTGTCTATAGTCACAGTTAGATATCACAATGGGGAGAGAGAAAGAGCTTCCCATATTCATTTAACAAATGTGTGAGGCATTCCTGCTTGTCAGAAGCCTAACTCCTAGGGCTAAACTTGCCCTCATTAGCTGGTAACCCTGGATGATTTCCTTAATTCCTTTAAACTTGTTTACTATCCATGTAAATACTTAGCATAATTCCTTAAAGTCAGTACTTGCTCAATAAATAACTATGACTGTTATATGCCTACTACATGCCAGGTACTTTGCAAGGTTTTAGGGATTCAAGGGTACTCTCAAGGAGTTCATAATCAAGTGGTGAGATATTATCTTTAAAAAAATTTTTTTTAAACATTTATTTATTTTTTGAGAGACAGAGACAGAGCATTAGCAGGGGAGGGGCAGAGAGAGAGGGAGTCACAGATTCCAAAGCCGGCTCCAGGCTCCGAGCTGTCAGCACAGAGCCCGATGCAGGGCTCGAACTCACGAACCGTGAGATCATGACCTGAGCTGAAGTCGGATGCACTTTGGACGCTTAACCGACTGAGCCACCCAGGTGCCCCAAGTGGTGAGAATTTAAAATTAAAAAACTACCCCTCGCCGGACACACACACACACACACACACACACACTCAAAATTGTGCATGCCATAACAAAAATAGGCATAATGGACTTTAAAAGTAGAGTGGAAGTAACCAAATACCAAAAGGAACCAGAGGACTCATGAGGAGATGGTAGCATTTGGTTTAATTTGTGTGTTGGGTTGGGAGCAGGCAGTCATAGTTATTCTGAGGACATCTGCTTTTTTAGCTTGAGCTGCTTGAGATTCCCTGCTCAGTCCCATGCCCACTGGGAAGACATAGTGGAGTAAAACTGGTGTCTGCCATTTATATTCTTCTCTGGATGAGCAAAGCAGCATGGAGGAGGAAGCAACACCCCAGAAGCCTGAAGCTCCTACTCTGTCCTTGCTTCTTTCTGTGCTCTCCTCCCCACCTCTCCCTTATAGTAACACTCATCCTGGGAGTATATGACAGGCTCTTTTGGTCATGAGGTACCCAGGTGAACGCCAAAAAGTTTCCTCTCTGTGGCTCCTTTCTTCCTCTTTCTTTCTTTCTTCTTTTTTCAGTAGCTTTATTTTTGCTTAAATGAGCGGCAAGAACCCCAAACTTACTGTTTCTCAGAATCAACAGTAAAGAGCCCTGCACTGCTGATAATGTTTGGAGTTTTTCTCTCTCCGGGATTATAGGCCTTTTCACAATGCTGATGCACGGTTTTTAGCTATGTTAGTTCTGTAATGTTAGTTCTGAATGTTTTCATAATATTCCCCTGGTAGTTAGAAGCAGGGAAAGATTTATTTTAAAGGGAAAAAAAAAGAGATCATTATTTCAGCCCCAGAGTCATGAGTTAAGAAAGGAAACTTGGAATGTATAAATGCAACACTCCCGGCTCAAACTCCAAACCACCTCGGGTTTTGCCCAGCTCCATTTATTTATCATGTCAATTACAGAAGAGATCTGTTGCCACAAAGAGGCAGACTGTGTCTATTTTCTAAAGGAAGAAAAAGCAATTTAAGGCAATTTAATCTTTAAACTCTTTTATATGAATATTTTTTTCTGCTGTTGAGCATTTTAGGAAAGGAAGAACTTTACCTATAAACCAGTTTCCTTTCATCCTCAAATCATCTGAACTCAATTTGTTTCTCTTCTTTTGAGATTTTCCTTATCCCCTTTTCTACTGAAGGTTAATTATATGCTTTACAAGAAACCGATTTCACTTCTTTTAAAAAACATATGATTCTTAGATGCCAAAGGTCTTTAAAAGTTCCACTAATTTATGGGCCACTTATGGTTATTCTCAAACCGTGTGTTCAACAATGTTTTTCCTACACAACATTCAAGAAAAATTAATATGATATATTTTTTTCATGATACCATAAAGAAGGACTAAGAAGTCCATGTGTTCAGGTATATTTTAAATACATGTTTACCATTCAGAGTAAAATGCAATCTTCACACTTCAGTGGGAAAATCCCTGTCACGTAGGAACCACTCATCACTAACTCAGTGTAATTAAGGAGACCATTGAAAATACAAACTCTATTAAAGTATCTAATAACAAAAGATATAAATATGTACTAGAAACACAGAGTTCTCACTCTCCATATACATGTACATGTGCCATGTTCATTTTTTAAAATTGAAGTATAGTTGACACACAATGTTACATTAGTTTCAAGTGCACAACATAGTGATTCAACAGCTCAATACATTATGCTATGCTCACAAGTATAGCTACCATCTGTCACTATACAACACTATTACAATACCATAGACTATGTTCTCTATGCTGTAACTTTCATCCCTGTGACTTGCTCATTCCATAACTGGAAACCTGTACCTCCCACTCTTCTTCACCCATTTTGCCCAACACCCCACTCCCTACCTCTCTGGCAACCACCAGATTATTCTCTGTATTTAAGGGTCTGTTTCTGCTTTGTTTGTTCATTTGTTTTGGTTTTTTTTTTAGATGCCACATAAAGTGAAATCATACAGTATCTGTCTTTTCTCTGTCTGACTTATTTCACCTAGCAGAATACCCTCTAGGTCCATCCATGCTGTCACAAGGGGCAAGATCTCATTCTTTTTTATGGCTGAGTAGTATTTCATAATATACATACTATATCTTCCTTATCCATTAATCTATTGGTGGACACTTAGATTGCTTCTACATCTTGACTATTGTAAATAATGCTTCAATGAACATAGGGGTGAATGAACATATCTTTTCGAATGAGTATTTTCATATTCTTTGGATAAAAACCCAGTAGTAGGATTACTGGATCATATTGTATTTCTATTTTTAATGTTTTGAGGAACCTCCATACTATTTTCCACAGTGGCTGTACCACTTTGCATTACTACCAACAGTGAACAAGTGTTCCTTTGTCTTTGTTCCTTGCCACTTGTTATAACACTTGTTATTTCTTATCTTTTTGATACTAGCCATTCTGACTGGTGTAAGGTGATATATTATTGTGGCTTTGATTTGGATTTCCCTGATGATTAGTGATGTTGAGCATCATTTTATTTATCTGTTGTCCATCTGTGTATCTTCTTTGGAAAAATGTCTATTCAGGTCTTCCGCCCATTTTTTAAAATTGGATTTTTTTTTTTTTTGGTGTTGAGTACTACGTACATTCTTTTAAGTTTATTTATTTATTTTGAGAGAGAGAGAGAATATACAAGCAGGGGAAGAGCAGAGAGAGAGAGAGGGAGAGAGAATCCTAAGCAGGCCCCACACTGTCAGCATGGAGCCCGACACAGGGCTCAAACCCACAAACCATAAGATCATGACCTGAGCTGAAATTAGGACACAGATGCTTAACTGACTGAGGATCCCATGCTATGTATGTACATTTTATAGCATATTGCAAAACTAGGATCTTAACTATATCTCTACGTTTATTGAACAGAACAAAATACTATTATTAACTTTATGGGATGGATTTGCCTTTCAAAATAAAGATTGGGGGCGCCTGGGTGGCTCAGTCTGTTGGGCGTCCGACTTTGGCTCAGGTCATGATCTCACGGTCGGTGAGTTTGAGCCCCGTGTCGGGCTCTGTGCTGACAGCTCAGAGCCTGGAGCCTGCTTCAGATTCTGTGTCTCCCTCTCTGTCTGACCCTCCCCCATTCATGCTCTGTCTCTCTCTGTCTCAAAAATTTATAAACGTTAAAAAAAAAAATTAAAAAAAAAGATTGAAGGCAATAAATCTGCCCTAAGGAAACCATCACAATTATATAAAGATAAACACTCATTTAAAATATTATACTTTGCAGAACAATTTATAGTAGCATAAAATAAACAATCTAAAATTCAACAAAAGGGAATTATCTAAATAAATTCAAATTTATTCCTAAGATGGTAAACTCTCTTGCCATTAAAACAACCTTTCCCAATAGTTTTAGTTTCATAAGAAAATGGCCAAGACAGTGTTAGAGGAAAGAAGCGGTGGCAGGGGTGTGGGGGGGGGGTGTATTGTGTATTTTAAACTATATGTACCATGTGAATCCAATGAATGCATCTAAATAGACACACAAACAAAAAGACTGAAAAGAAATATTTCAAAATATTAAAACTTAGTAAGATTAAAGATATATTTAGTTTCTTCCTTAAATTTTTCCAAACTTTGAGGTTTTCCATAATAAGCATGCACTACTTTGCTAATAAAAATAAAAATGAGCTTTTTAAAAGTTTAAAATCAGATTTGGAAACAAGCTCACCATTAGATTAAAAATGAAGTATGTATTCTTTAAAATCTTGAAATACAGGGGCGCCTGGGTGGCTCAGTTGTAAGCCTCCAACTTCGGCTCAGCTTGTGATCTCGGGGTTCATGGGTTTGAGCCCCACGTGGGGCTCTTGTGTTGACAGCTCAGAGTCTGGAGCCTGCTTTGGATACTGTGCCGCTCTTTGCCCCTCCCCCACTCTTCCCCTGTCTCTCTCTTTCTCTCTCTCTTTGAAAAATAAACATTAAAAAAAATTTAATCTTGAAATACACATATCACAATTACATAGAGTGGTTTTATGCTAATTTATCTAATTATTTTAGTAAATTGTCTTTTTTTGTGTTAGAGTAAAAATAAAGGGTGGTTATATTAAATCACATGAAACTAGATGACAGCGGGATGGACCTTTCTCAAATCACATGGCAATGACCAGAATTTCAGAATATATTCACTCATTCATTCATTCATTCATTCATCCTTCCAAAGTATTTTTGCCTAGGAAGATTTCTGGTTGGGCTGGCTCCTGCCTGAGACTCTGGGGTGTGTCTCAATTATTTGAAAAAAAAGTATCATACCCCAAACTTTTGGTATGACCAAATTAGAGGTCACCTAAAAAACCCTGGACATAAGATAACAAATAAGCATAAGAAGAGTCTGAAAGGTGGAAAGAAATGGATGGACTGCTTAGGGACCTCAAGGCTTGAGCAGCCATAGGGCAGTGGGTCTCCTGCGTTTCCTTATTGCCTCTCATATATCCCCAGATTGGATCCAGCTGGCAGGAGCTTCCAACCTGGAACCACCAATGGGCACAAACTCCAAGAAAGGCCTGTTTCTTCAAGCAAAAGAATATGGAAAGGGGTGGCCCAGCAGACAAACTAGCACATGCTCCCACTGTGGTTTCAGCAGGACTGGATGGGAAACTGATCTTCTATCCCTTCCTTCCCCAGGGGAGCACACTCCCCTGACTGGGGGCAGTGGCAGCAGGGCCCTGTATAGATCTGAGCCTCCACCCTCACTCAGCAGACAGCAACAAGACTTAAAGACATGGTGCAAGGTAAGCAGGTATAGGGGACTTGGGGCGTTAGGGTGGTTCAGTGCCAGTGTATTTCAGTCCTCCCCAGCCCAACCCATGCAAGTGAGGTTTAGTGAGGTGCTAAACCAAAACGCCCACCTGGCTGCAATGAGACTGAATGAGGCAGTGCAAAGCAGGGCTACTCTGCACTCCAGTCCCCCTTCTCCTCTCCATATCTCACCCTCTCTCCCTTCTCAAAAGCATGACCAGGTGCGGAGTCAGTCTGTACCCCCACCTGGAGCCTAACAAGGCAGAATGAGTTACTAGGAGGCAGGGCTAGTTAGCACTTGACTTTCTCTCCTCTTCTGCTATCAGTGGAAAGCCCAGCTTAGAGCTGAGTTTGCACTCCCACTAGAGGCAATGCTGGGTGCTAGTGTTGTCTCACTTTCCTAGGAAGGTGTCAGCTAGGCCAAAGTGGGAGATGAACTTCCGCTCCATACATCTGCAAAGAGGCAATAGGAATCAGGCTCCACTTTTGCAGGACAGTGTGGGAAGTAGAGCCTAGGGAAGCAGAACATACCTAACTGGCCCTCTCATTACACTTGAATAGGTGTACTACCTGCTAAAAAAAAAAAAAAAAAAAAAAAAAAAGATTAAGTGGGATCCAGAGTGTCCTAGGAAAATATCCAAAATATCCAGGATACATTCAAAAATCCTCATCATACTAGGAAAATCACAACCTGAATGAGAAAAGACAATGCATGCTAACCCCAAGATGAATGATATATTGCAATTATCTGACAAAGATGTTAAAGCAGCCATCACTGAATATTTCAGCAGTTATAAATTCTCTTAAATCTTGGTGAAAAAATAGAAGTTATTTTTTAAAAATACCTACTAGAGATGAAGAGAACTGGAAAATATTTGTTTGATGGGCTCACTAGTAGAGCAGAAATGACAGAGAAGATCATCAGTGAACTTGAAGAAAGATTAATAGAATTTACCTTATCTGAACAATAAAGACAAAACAGAAAAATAAAATGAAATGAACAGTGTCAGGGACCCGAGCTAATATTTGTGTCATTAAAGTCCCCCAAATAGGGGAGAGAATGGAACTCAAAAGTTATTCAAAGGAATAATAGCAGAAATATTTCCAAATGTGGTGAAAGACATAAGCCTGTAGATTAAAGAGCTGTGTCAATATCAAATATAATAAATCCAGAGAATCACACCCCCCTAATAATAGATATTAGCTAAGAAGTGCAAAAACATCTGGGCTATAGAGAAAGGGCACATCATATTGCTTAATGATTCCTACTATTCCTTTTGCAAAAAATGAAACAAAACAAAACACTCCCTAGGATAGGCAGAATTCCACTTGGAACTTTATTAGGGCCTCAAATTACTCATTTGCATATTCTCAAATTTTTGCTTTTCTTACTCCCGCCATTTATTTCTTGTGGATTTTTTTAATAAGGAAATATTTTGTGTTTTCTTTGCCCAAAATATTTACTGAACATCTACTATATTCTGTCTACACACAAGCATGAAAGGGAAGAAGGCAAATTATCTTAAGTTTTCAGAGGTTGATGTGGGACACTAACATTGATATGACCATGTGATACGAGATATCAGTAGAAGTGTGCCAATTGGAGTCATGCCTACACTAATGTAGATTTGGTTCTTATGGAAGAACATGTATTTGTTTGAAAACGTGAATGCTAAGCCTGTTATTAAGTGGTGACAGCAAAGACTGCTTAGATCATGTGTGCCTTTCTATTTGCTGGTAGGTAGTAACAGACACTACCAGGAACAGGAAACTTAGGTCAATAAATAATTAAGAGTTGGCTTTATGAAAAGATCAACTTCCTACAAGGTGGCTTTGTGCAGAGCTGTGAGTATTCAGTATCCCAGAACAGCTGTACCCAAGTTCAGACTCTGGTGTCTACGCTCAGACTATGTCTCCATACTCCACAGTGCAAATCACCACAGGAAGGGAGTAGCATCAGAAGGCAAGATCCTTCTCTTGGAGCCCAGCCTCATGGTTGGAACAGTGCTACTCAGCCAGTTACATTGATCCACAGGATGGCATGAGAGCTGGGAAGACACACCTGTGCCAATCCTCTGTCTTTGTGTCCAGCCTGAACAAAATGACGCTATCTGGTGTTGCTCAAGATGCTATTTGTTAAATAGGTTTAAAAATCAATACATGTATGAGAAAACAAAGCTTCAGGTTTTCTAAATTCTTTGTTCAAGGACTCCAATCCAAGAGAGGCAGAATTATGATTTCAGGGCAGGTCTTCTAACAATCAAGCCCTTTCTACCTCATCAAACTATCATTTCTTATAGGATTGAATCAAAAGAGGATATAAATTCTGAATGAAAAAATATATGAGAAAATATATTATTCATAGCTTGAAAAGTTAAACAGAAAACTCTTTTGACTTAAATGTTTAAAGATGTGGGAGATTCCCATTATTGACCAGATAGAAGGCATCAATGTTTCATTTACTAATGTTATGAGGTCTATGTGTATTTATCTTTAAAATTTGAGGAACTGACTTGATTGGCTCTTTTAAAAAATATTTTTTTTCATGTTACATATACCTCTAACTGAGTAAGAAATAGATAACCCACACAGTATCGAAGTCCTATAATTTCAAACAAGAAGCAATCCTTATTGTTGATATGATTTAATTGAATTTTTCTGCATATTTACTTGTGTTTTAATGACAATTAATTTTATTAGGATACATGTTTACCTGCATGTTTCTTGATCTATTCTGTCTCTGATCCATGTTGATCTTGATCTAATCTGTTCACTATTACCAAGGTAATTTTCCTAAAGCAGGTTTTATCATATAATTTACATTTTTGTTATTGCATAATGTATCATAAGTTAATTCATCTACATTCTGTAACAGGCAACTGCTGGGGGCAAAGCCAGCCTACAAGGCCATGACCCTTCTGGAGGATCTTGATCCACAAAGTGAGATCCCAGTATCCCTATATGTATGGTGCAATCCTCCCTCCTGGCTATAGCTGATTGGGTGAGTGGGGGACATATGACTTGTATAGTACCCAAAGGTCATCTTTCCTGGGATGTGATATTACTATCTATAAATGACCAGTCTGTGTCTGAAACTATAACATGTAAATAGAAGTTGAGAATGCCAGTCTGCAGAGTGAGTGAAAAAAGAAGAGAATGAAAAAGACATGTCAAAAGAAGTAGAGATGAGATGGTCAGAGAAAGTACTTCTGTTAGCTTTCCCAGCTAACAGCCTTTTCAGAGCCTTTTCAGAGCCTTGGAAGTGTTCATACATTTGGGTTCCTTTAGTCTCCTCCATATCATTTTAGTTATTTCCCCTGTTTGACTTAGGCTGGCTGAAATCAGTTTGTTTCTTGCAGTTGAAGTATTTTATGTAATGCATGGGGTTCAAAGAGTGTGAGACCTGGTCCTATACTATACAGCTAGCCATATTGCCCAATATTTTCTAATGCTTTCTATATACTTGTCATTCACATTTTTTACTCACATGGACCTCACATCTCTCCTTTTACTCAAGTTTCATTTCCTACCTAGCTTAGAATGCTTTTCTTTCTTTCCAAATAACAACCATTCTTGACAAATCTCAAGCTGAACACCCTTTTCAAACAGATTTGCTCCATCATAGCCTATATTAGGATTGGTAGGTTATGTTGTGGTGATGAATATTAGACTTGAAATATCAGTCATTTAACAAATCTTTATTTCTTGTTCATGCTACATTTCTAATAAAGGTCATCAAGGAATTCCCTTCCATACAGTAACTTAGAGACCAATCCCTGAAACAAATAGCTGTACCATCTGGAGCACACAGTACCTTAATTACTGAAATTAGATTTGTTCCTTCCAAATAATTTATGGAATATAATATCCCATTTATTTAGAAATAAGACTTCAGATATACTCAACCCTGTGGCATATCTGTGGACCAACAAATAAGTGAACAGGGACCCTGAGATTCCAAAATATCTCTTGTAATATTCTAGTGTTCAACAATCTGATTATTTTCTACTCATGCAGATGCAAAGGCTATTAAAGTTTTGTTTGTAATTATGTAACACTGAAGTGTTAGGAAGACAAAAGAAGGAAAACAGGTGGCAGCCAGTTTGGGAGAAATTTTTCTCCGCAGATATTTTTTCCTTCCTCTAGGAAAAAAATAAAAGCCAAGACAATGTCAATACTCAGGGTTCAAAGATGAAAACTGGTACACGAATAAAAAATAATCCTGTTTGGTCAACATCATGCAGCCAGAGGAATGTGTTAATTTATTTAAGTTGTATCTTCAAGTAAGATTAAGAAGCTAATACTATAACTATCTCCTATTCTTGTGCTTATGTCTTAGAAGGAACTAAGTCAACGTAAGAACCCTGTTCTTGCCTTCTCTCTGCTCCTTCTTCTAAAATTCCCCCACATTCTCCTCCCTTATCATCTTTAGGGAAAGGAAATTAGTGAGAAGGGAAAGGAGATGGGAGAAGGGATCCTGGTGACAAAATGGAGCTGCTGGCAGTAATGCTACATCTAGTTCATGAGGATGAAGTCCTGGTACCCATCCGAACTCCATTGGCTCTCCTTGAAACTGAAAATATGAGGCTCCATCCATTCTTTAACAGAGAGTACCTTAGCCATCAGTGCTTAAAGGAAGAATGCCTGGACATAAGAGCCTTCAAATCTATCAGTCAAGCTGGGATACAATTGAGTTATGGGAGTGCGGGACAACTGTCCTTCATTTTCATTTTCTCTTTATGAAAAAGGTCCCTTTTTTTCCCTCTAAAAATGACTGATGTTAAAGACTTTGTTTAGTTGAAATATGAGGGAAGACTTGGGCAAAATGAAATAATCCCTCTGCAAACATGAAAAGTCTTCATGGAAAGCATTCTGGAATGACAACCGAAGTGACTTGACAGTCTGGGAGGACAGGATACTCAAAACCAATGCAGGGCCAGACAGTGCATTGTAGTGTATTACCGGGAATGGACATTCATAATGCTGACCCCACTTCATGAAGAAAAGATGGGTGGGGGCGCCTGGGTGGCTCAGTCGGTTAAGCGTCCGACTTCGGCTCAGGTCATGATCTCACGGCTCGTGAGTTCAAGCCCCACGTCGGGCTCTGTGCTGACAGCTCAGAGCCTGGAGCCTGTTTCGGATTCTGTGTCTCCCTCTCTCTCTCTGACCCTCCCCCGTTCATCCTCTGTCTCTCTCTGTCTCAAAAGTAAATAAACGTTAAAAAAAAATTAAAAAAAAAAAAAAGAAAAGATGGGTGTAGTCACTATTCTTTGCCTCAGAAGTGAGGGAAACAAAGCATTTTTGAGATGCTTCTATCAAGTATGATTAAGGAGAGCACAATATGGGGCTTGGCTGTAGATACACTTCAGATATTTTGTAGTATTTATGTATATGGAACAATTTTTCCTTAATGGTGACAGGTAAATACAGTATCACTGAATTTTGATTTCCACAAAGGCTTTCCTCAAACCTGATGAGAAAGAGAATATATTTTGTACTTAGAAATAAAACCCAAGAGAGAAACAGGAGAAAAATCAATATTTGGTAACAGGAGTCTTAGGTTCATTATTGAATAAAACTGGAAGAAATCTCATAAAATTCTCTGAACCAACCTCATGTCTACAGATTAAAAAAAAATGTCTAAAAGCATCAGGATAGTTTATAACATATTATCTTCTGGGATTCCCCCCCCCACACACACACAACAATGCCCACATATTTTCTGAGAGCTTTCTAAAGAATTCTAATAATTTTAGTAATTGTGATAAGATATTCTTTGCAAACCTAACCCCAAATTTTCCCCCTTAAACTTTTTAATAATAGCATTATTGAGATATAAATCACATAATACTTATCCTTTTAGAGTGTACAATTCAGTGGGTTTTAGTACATTCTGAATCGTGCATCCATCACCACAGATTTTAACACATTTTTATCATCTCTAAAAGAAACCCTGTACACATTAGCAGTCACTCCCCATTTCCCCCTTTCTTATCCTTTGGCAAAAAAACTAATCTACTTTCTGTTTCTACAAGGTTGCCTATTCTGGGCATTTCATATAAATGGAATCATACAATATGTGACCTTTCAAGTTTGACTTCTTTCACTCAACATAATGTTTTCAAGGTTTATCCATGTTGTAGCATGTATTATTACTTTAATCCTTTTTAAGGCCAAATAATATTGCACTGTGTGGCTATACTACATTTGTTTATCTATTCATTAGTTGATAGACATTTAGATTATTTCTACTCTTTGGGCTATTATGGATAATACTGCTATGAAAATTTGTGCACAAGTTTTTGTATGGATATATCCTTTCAATTCTTTTGGGTATATATCTAAGAGTAGAATTGCTGTGTAGTATAGTAATTCTACCTTTAATGCTTTGGGGAACTTCTAAACTGTTTCCCAAAATGGTTGCAATAATTTACATCCCCACTAGAAATGAATGAGGGTCCCAATTTCTCCACATTCTTGCCAAAACTTGATATCATCTCTCTTTTTGATGATAGACATCAGAGTGGGTATGAAAGGCTATCTCACTATAGTTTTATTTGAATTTCTCTAGTGGTGTTGAACATCTTTTCACCTGTATATTGCTCCTTTGTATATAATTGGTATATTTGTGTGTGGAGAAGTATCTATTCAAATCCTTTGCTTACTTAAAAAATTGGATATGTCTTTTGTAGTTGTAAGACTTCTTTATATACTCTTGACATGATTCTCTTATCATAATATAAATTGAAGATATTTTCTCCCGTTCCATGTATTGTCTTTTCACCTTCTTGATGGTATCCTTCAAAACACAAAAGTTATTAATTTTGATGAAATCCAATTTATCTATTTTTCTTTCATCTCTTGTGCTTTTGCTGTCATATCTAAGAAAACATTGCCTGATCCAAAGTCACAAAGCTTCCTGTGTCTTTTCCTGAGAATTTTATAGTTTTTAGTTCTGACATTTAGGTCTATGAAACATTTTGAGTTAATTTTTGTGTACAGTCGAATGGTTCACTTCATTCTTTTGCAAGTGAATATCTAATTGTCTTAGTACTGTTTGTTGAAAAGACTGTTTTTGTCTGCTTTGAATGGTGCTGGCATCTTGTTGAAAACCAACTGACCATGAATGTAAGGGTTTACTTTTGGACTCTCAGTTCTATTCCATTCATCTATATGTTTAGCCTTACGCCAGTACCACAATGTTTTGATTTCTATAGTTTTATAGTATTTTCCCTTAAATTTATTTATTTTAATGTTTATGTATTTATTTTGAGAGAGACAAAGACAGCATGAGTAGGGGAAGGGCAGAGAGAAAGGGAGAGAGAGAATCCCAAGCAGGCTCTACACTGTCGTTGCAGAGTCCATTGTGGGGCTCTAACTCATGAACTGTAAGACCATGACCTGAGCCGAAATCAAGAGTTGGATGCTTAACCGAGTGAGCCACCCAGATGCACCTTCCCTTAAATTTAAACCAATTTCCTTTGCTTATGTCAGAGAGAACAACTTGACTGTCCCACCCTGTCATTATAAGTCCTTCTTTTCAGTTATGAAATGTCTTAGCTGAAAGAGAACTTAGCAACTAGCTGGCCCAGTCTCTTCATTTTATAGATGATGACTCTAAGCTCTAAAGGTTTGTCTATAGGATGCAACTTTATGGGCCTTCCTGCATACATAGTACCAAGTTTAAGAAATCTCATCTATTTGTCTATTTGCTTCAGACTTCTAAAAAAGAAATCAAACATCACACACTCTGTACTCCTGCCCAATTCTATTCTTCCCACTTTCATCCCTGGACAAATTACCACCCTGAATCTAATGTGTATCATTTCATGTTTCTGTACTTTTCTAGAACAAAGACAAGGTAGTATATTTTTTAATTATTCAGCAATATTGTTTTCTCATTTGAGCATTTTTTAAAAGATTGTATTTTTAAGTAATCTCTACACCCAACGTGGTGCTCGAACTTACAACCCTGAGATCGAGAGTCACATGCTCCACTGACTGAGCCAGCCAGGCGCCCCTCATTTACCATTGTTTTGTAACATGTATCCAGGTTGATAGACGCAACTTTGATTCAGTCATCTTAAATGGTCTATCATATTCCATCTAACAAATATCTTATATATCCATTGTCCTGTTGAGAGACAATTATGTTTTCTCCTTTTTTTTCCCCCTATTGTAAGCAATGCTTGTGTATCTGGCTTCATGTTCAGATATGAGAATGTCTCCAGTGGAGAAATACCACTGGAGAGCAGCAAAGGGCCTGCAGCTTTTTAACTAGATATTGCAAA
Source organism: Panthera tigris (assembly GCF_018350195.1). Classification (NCBI taxonomy): domain Eukaryota; kingdom Metazoa; phylum Chordata; class Mammalia; order Carnivora; family Felidae; genus Panthera; species Panthera tigris. Next base: position 62,309,510 of record NC_056671.1, on the reverse strand, counting down.
TTGCTTTCCAAAGTGCTTCTTATAGCTCCTGTTTCTCACATCCTCACTCGTATTTGATATTGTCACACTTTTAAATTTTTGCCAGTCTGATGTGTGCATAAGAGTATCTCATTATTTAATTTGCATTTCCCTGATCCCTAGTAAAACTGAACTATTTTTTCGTATGTTTATTGGCCATTCGTTTTTTCCCCTTGCATTACATGCTTAAAAAATACATTTCAGAATACTGTTTTTCCCCCTCCAGTATGAAATTGCTGCTTTGTATTTAGCCTGTAGTTAAAAATGACTCCCCAAAGCCTAGTCTGTTGCTACGTCTAGTGCCGTCTTCTGCTGCTGCTGTTGCAGCCACCAACACCGCATTACTGCTATTCACGGAGTGGCCACTCTGAGCCTAGAATATTTATTATTCTAATTCTCGCATGAAGCTTGCAGACACATATGGTAATTTCCATTTTGAAGATAAGAAAACTGAGGTTTATTTTTTTTTTATTTTTATTTTTTTAATATATGAAATTTACTGTCAAATTGGTTTCCATACAACACCCAGTGCTCATCCCAAAAGGTGCCCTCCTCAATACCCATCACCCACCCTGCCCTCCCTCCCACCCCCCATCAACCCTCAGTTTGTTCAAGAAAACTGAGGTTTAGAGAGGCTAAGTGATGTATGTAAAGTTATATAGCTAAGAAGAGATGGGGTTTTATTCACATTCGAATTCATCTTCAAGAAAAGTCCCTTTTCTTTCCTAAAGATTTTCCTTCCATCTAATTCTTTCTTTTTATCTTCTCTAAATATGTCTCCTTGTCCCACTGATTTCTGTACTGTTTAAAGGCAATTTTCTCAATTTCTCAGGAACACTTCAAATTTTCTTTCTGTCTTCCAACACTTACTTGGTGATACATTGAAATTTCTTATCTACAGTGTTAATTTTTGAAAGGAATTAGTCATTTTTTCAACAAATAGACTGAGAAGAATGGATGCTAAGGATGTATCATTTGGACCGGTATTGGGAATTTCCAGGTGAAGAGTGAGTCATTTCTAACTCCATGGAACATGTATGTTTTTATCTGTGTGATCTATGCTTCATCATGGGCGGAAACTGAACTAGTCTAAAATGCTATGTTCTTCTGGAGAACATGTTGATGCTTGCATATTTTACACACAAAATAACTGCTACTTGATTGATGACTTGTTCTGATATCTCAGGTGCAGATGGCAATCTGGCCTGATCTGCCTTTATTCATTCATTCTATTCAATAAGCACGCATCTAGTTCCAATTATGTGGCAGGTACTATGCTTGGCTGTGGGGATAATAATCCTCTATCTAATGCTTATTGAGTGTCTCCTATGTGAAAAGCACTGGGATAGGTTTTTTATATGCTGCTCATCTCATTTAGTTTTCCCCAGACCCTTACAGGGTTATTGACCCAGTTTTACAAATGAGAAAACTGAGGCTTAAGAAATTAAGCAACATGCCCAATGCCATCGAACTTATAAATGGTAAACACTAGATCAATCACACATTTTACTTGGTTGACTTATACATTCGGCAATTGCCAGTCAGGCCAAGTCCTTATGTTTGATGACTTATGTCAGAGTCTGGAGAGAAAGGAATGAGAAAAGTACTGGCAGGGAGGGAAAAGGCAAATGCTAAGGTATAACGTGAAGCATCTGAGTGTGGGTTCCAGGTAAGTACCTAACCTCATGAGGACGCTGGGACATGGCAGTCAGGCAAGTAAAAGGCAAGCATCAATAGCTTAAGATTTTGCATGTTACGAGAGCAGTTGTTACCTTTAGTTGTTGGAGGTGGGTGAAGTGGAGAAAAAAGGCCTGTCTCTTGAAATGAAAATGAGTAACGTATGTATCTCTCCTTAGTTATTTATTTTTGCTATTAATTAATCAGAGACTTTATTTATAACTGATTTTCACAAAGAGCAGCATAGTGGTCAATAAACAATTATTTTCAGGCTTACTTGTTGGAAGCCATACCCTGACCTACATTGCTTTGCAGTGGGTTCTGAATGTGGCACAAATGGATTTAATCATTATTAGCATCACTATTTTTATTAAAGGTGAAATATGACAAAGAAGATTCATGCTTGTCAACAAGTCTACTTAGCACTTCATGGTTTTCTTTTTCAAATGTGCTTTTGCAAATATTAAACAGACAAATGATTTTACTGTGATGTGAATAGAAGCCACACAGCTGTAACTCCACGGACTCTGTGAATATGTTCCCTGCAATGTCAATTAATTTTGCTTCCTGAAGCATATTCTTTCATGTATAGTTTCATCCATGCTGTGTGTTCTGCCTGGAATGATTAGAGGCCTGCTAAAGTGGATAAAAATAACAAATTAAAAACAGAAAAAACAACAAAACATAATAGCTTTTCAGGAGTGAGGCCAGAACTCAGAGTCTGTTTTCTTTCCATTTTCTATGTTTTAATTTATAGTGTAAATTAATCGCCTTTCTCCCACCCCTTGATAAGAATGGTCTTTTGCACTCTATTAACCCCAGGTTCTAGAGAGAGGCAATTTCCTAACAGGTGAATTAACACTAGATAACATTACCTCAAATGCCAAGTCATTTAATGTGTAATTGAAAAAAAAATTTTTTAGGAGGAAGGAAAGCGGTGTCTTAACTTAAAACACACACACACACACACACACACACACACACACACACACACACACACACAACATTATAAAGAGTCTTTACAAACTAACTATAGACTCCCTACCTCCCGCGAGTGATTTGCCTATTAACAAAGCACAAGAACAACTCCCACTACCCGTACACGAAGAAATACCCCCAATTTCCAATTACTTTCGCCGCTGACAGTTCAGTGGACTGTTAAGACGCATTCGGCACCATTGTGCGGATGTGGTGAAGCCAGGCGCCTCTTTTTGATTATGCAGTAATTAGACTGTTCCACTAATGGAAGGAGGGAAAAAAGTTTCCAGAGAAAATGACATCTAGTGAAGCTCGCTTTGAAAAAAATCACCAGCACAAAAGAATAAAGAGTAACCTTTTTGTCACGAACACTGTGAAAGGCTTTACGCGTTAACTAAGCTGCATTAAAAATGAAAAGTTGGAATCTCAAATTAGCTCAGGCATAATTGTATGTTTGCTTGCAAATAATAAAGCAAATAGGTGATTCAGACAAGCTCATTAGTCAATAATAAGGCCTTTCAGAGATGTACACAAGAGACTTTCTGGACGCAGACAAGCATCTCTAAGAATTCCGGATTCTGTGTCTCTGCTCCCTGAATTCATTGAAGATCCCTTGACAGTGTTCCAAGAGTGGGAGCTTGCCCTTTTGTCCTTGAACTGGCTTCACCTGAGAGCTCAGCGCTTCCTGTAGGTTATTAATGTATTAGTCACCCTATAAAAGTTCCCTTGATTTATTTTTCTCGTGGAGAATTTAATTCCTTCTCCTCTTAAAATTAAAAACTCAATTCAGTCCTGCTCTTTCAGTCTGGCCCCAACACCCACAGCCTTCTTTTCCCCTTTTCTCCTTTTCTTTCCACTTTTTTTTTCTCACTCAACTTTGTATTTTTAGTATTTTGTGTGAATGTGACATTTTCCTTTTTACCTATAGAATTTCCCCATTCTCTCTCCCCAGTGTGAATTGAAAACGGCAATTCTTTATTCAGTGCGCTGCAAATGACTGGCAATCTCTTGCAGGTACGAATATAACCAAATGTCTCCCTTTTTGGTCTTATAAATTCTTAGAAGCTTGGATGCCCTTTGCAGTTTCTTCTCTCTCTCTTTCTCTGTCTCTCTCTCTGTTAACAGACATAGTAAAAAGGGTTTGGAGATGGAAAATGTTGAAATTATCAGTTAAATGCATTGCTCTGATGAAAGAGAATTTTTATTTATATGGGTTTTCATGTATTATTGGTTTATACCTGATTCAATGTCTGCATATGGTTCTCTGGTTCTGTTTCTCTTTTATATGGCAATTAACAAACATTATATTTTTAGCAGATTGCCATGGTGACCATATTTTTTAAACAAAAATCCGGGATTCAGAATCTGACAAAAGATTTTTGTGCCAATTCCGCCATTGAGAAACACATTGTTAGATTTAGATTGTGAGATGGTGACAGACTTGAATGCTAGGATCTTTCCTTGTTTATGGGATGACAGGACATTTAAAATGAGGATCCACAAAGGTTTTCAGCATGGGGCTTGATATGTCAAAATAGAAGGGCTTTATGGGTACTGGGTGGCTCATTCGGTTAAGTGGCCGACTCTTGGTTTCGGCTTAGGTCATGATCTCACGGTGGTGGTGAATTAGAGCCCCAAATGGTGCTCTGTGCTAAGAGCCTGGAGCCTGCTTCAGATCCTCTGTCTCCCTCTCCTTGCCCCTCCCCTGCTCATGCTTTCACTCACTCTCTCTCTCTCTCTCAAAAACAAATGTTAAAAATTTTGTAAAAAAATAGAAGGGTGTTATGTACAATTTTTAAATACTAGATATATCATCATTTTCTCCTCTCTCAGGAGAGCATATTTGAAAGAAAATGTGTGAAAGTGAAACTGTTCATGGTAGAGCCTCAAAGATCCTCTGTTTTGTTAAAAATTACATTTTAAAGTATTTTCCCTATTAATATCTCATTACTTATATCACACACGAAGACTGATTTTAAAGTACTCCACAGCTGTTACGAACAAACGAGTGTGTCATGACACCTTGGTTGAGAACTGGTGATTTAAGATATGGTTCCCTGTGTCAAGGAACATAATGTAGTTTGAAATTATTTGTGATTCTCTACCTATTATTGCCAATGGAGAAAGGGGAAAAAAATAAAGGGAAGAAATGACAATTTAAAAGGGCCCATTTCAAATATGAGATTTTTCATTTGGCAGTCTTGACTACCTCTCCCATCAACATTATTACTGTCATTAACATCATTAGTGTGATCACTGCCATCATCAGACCCTGCAAATCTGGGAATAACTAAAAAGGACTCCAGGTGTCTCTGCCCTTGAGGGCCTTTGTTGTTGCCCAGCATTAAAAAAATACCCTAAAAATTAAAACAAAAACAAAAACCAAAAAACAAACAAACAAACAAACAAACAAAAAAAACAAACGCCCAACAACAACCAAAAAAACTCTTTCAATAAATACTTGGAAAGTGTATTTTTTTAATTAAATTGCCCTTAAAATAAATGTTCTCAGACTTCTCTAGTATGTATTTAATACCGCATACTTCATTCACTATTAAGGCATATAATATATAAACTGAAGTTGGAAAGCAAGGTTTCAACAGTAACAACAACAAAAAAATAAAGCTGCTCCTTTTTATGAAATACTGGTGTGAGTTACATTTTTACAAGAAGAAGAACGTTTTAATTGAAACATGCTTTTACATGCACTGGACTGCTCATTTTTAAATTAACCTTGCAGCAAGTTATCTGTTAAATAGGACACGTTTTTTGGGGGGCAATAGAAATAATTGCTTCCCCATTTTTTTAATACATGTTTCAGAATTTTTTAATCTATATTTTCTTATATTGGATTTTCTTAAAGTTTGACATCCATTCAATGTGCAATCTTTTTGTTTCATTGTATAAACAGAGTATACATCAGAAAATATATACCTGGGGAGGTATTATGATTTTAATTCCCAAAATTGTTGAGGGATCTTGTAACACTTGTGACCCAGAATGTAATTATATATTTATGAATTTATTTACGACCCCAGATGAGGAAGGTTGATTTTTTTTTTTTTATCTTCCTTAGCCTATACCACGCCATCACTGTAACTTCATGCAAGGCCTTTCCATCACTGTCTCCTATTCCTGTAATTATGCCCTTCTTCCACAGCCACTTTATTCTGTTTAATATACAATTTTTTGTTTACATAGATTTTTATAAGATGCATGTTTTATTTGTCCGTGAGTATGTTTAGTGTCTACAAATGGCATTGGTATAACATTGTGTTCTTTCACTGTTCCACTAAGCAGTATCTATTAAAGACCCATTCATTTTGCTGTGAACGTGGATTGGATTTAAAAGTTAGGAAGGAGCAGATTCCTTAGTGCCCCTGAAATCACTGTTGCACTATATGGTAACTAATTTGGATGTAAATTAAAAAAAAAAAAAAAAAGTTGGGAAGGAGCTGGCAAGGAAGCAGCCTTCACTCTGCTATAGAGTAAGAGAAATCTTAGGACTGGAATATTGAAGCAGGTGTGGATTAGAAACCCAGACTGATACATAAAACATACAAAAGCATTATTACAGGATATTATTAAGTACCCAAATATGAAGTACATGGTAATTGGTAAAATTTCAGAGGGGGAAATCTGAAGTAAAGGATGGAGAAGTATAAGAAATCTAGAAATGGAAAGATTCAAGATTTGAAAATGCATCAGGAAAAGAGATTTAGGTGATGCAAGTAGGGTGAGGGGAGAGGAGTCACAAAAGAGCAATGGAAGCAGAGGCATGAACTTGGAGGCTGCAGGATATAGGGGAGTGAGAAATAATTTACATGATGCATTATAGATTCTTAGCAAGATGGAAAAGTGGTTTTTCTATGGGCTTGCTCTGTCTTCTTTGTGAATATCTACTTCTTTTAACTGATTGCCTTCTGTCTCTGCTATTACAGACACCTTCCCTTATGTGGTTGGGGCAGACAGTGGCAATAGCCCTGGCCCACATCCTCCATACAAATAGTAATCCTTGGTGAGGATATTCTCTCACCAAGAGTCTGTTTATATCTAAATTCATGGATAGACTATTCCTAGTTCTTGGATATGTATTCCTTGAATCCATTGCTGAAGGCATGGGAATGGAATACCATAATTGATCAGGCCTCTACCACATGCCCAGGTCTTAGATATGAAGCAAGCAGCCCCTATGATGGAATATCCCACAGGAGACATGCAGATGCAGAAGGGTCACAGTGCCTCCGAGAAAAGAAGGAGTCAGGCAGACACAGCAACAGATATAAAGTTTCCCGTTTGTTCCTGGCAACAGTTCCAAGAGGCAGGTAGGACAGGAATTCCCATTCTCATTAATAGATGAGGACACAATGCCTGACCCAAAGTCACATAATTTGTAAGTGGTTGAGCAAGAGCTTGATTAAAATCCACTGAAGATTTTAGAGCAGGGAAGTGAAATGATTAAAGTGATACTTATGAAAGGTTAACAATATAGAGAAAAGCCCTAACAGTTATGTTTTATTTTTGAACAAAATTTCCATCAACTCTTTAAGTTTGTTTTTCCTATAACCTATAACCTGTGAATCATACAACAGTTCTTTAAGCATAAAATACAGAAAATCAATGCCAAAAGCTTTTCATTATTTAGAAAAATGTATCTAGGTCTTAAGCGCATGAACACGCACACACTCACACACACTCTCTCTTTCACACAGACACAGTCCTGTTATGTTTATTGTGAATTTATGGTAACCAGGAACCTCTCACCAGTCTTACCCATATTATATCACTTAACCCTCACACAATGGCCTTATGATGGAGGCTCTACCTTCATTTACATTTTATAGAGTCACAGACAGGTTAAATAATGTGCCCACGTTCAAGGCACCTGGGTGGCTCAGTCAGTTGAGTGTCTGACTCTTGATTTTGGCTTAGATCATGATCTCATAGTTCATGGGACTTAGTCCCGTGTTGGGCTCTGTACTGACAGCCTGATTGGGATTCTCTCTCTCCCTCCCTCTTTCTGCCCTATTGTTCTGCCCTTTCTCCCCTATTGTTCTCTCTCCCTCTTTCTGCCCCTCCCCTATTGTTCTCTCTCTCTGTGTCTCTCTCTCTCTCTCTCTCAATAAACAGATGAACTTAAAAAAATAATTTGCCCAAGTTCATGTAGATAGTAGATGGTAAAGCCAAATTCATATACAACCTGATTGCCAAAACAGATGTTTTTATCCACTAACCCATACAGCTACATAATGTGAGCATCTGCAAGAAAAAATGTGTATATATTTTACTATATAGGTATATTTTACATAATTTGTGATTGCTAATGACAATCTGTAATTAATATAAACCACATGCTTATTCATTTAGAACTCAAAAAATTCCTTGATTTAGTTTCCCCCTGTTCATTAGTATAAATGGACATGTAAGTCTGGACCAGTATAAGTTTAATTGCCATTAGATGACCAATTCCAATTCTTCGTATATACATAAAGCCCAAATTAGTCATGAGAGAAAATGTCAGATGTCAAATAGTCTGATATTCACAAGTACATTGCCCTATATGCCATTCTGTGACTTTATCTGTTATGCAAACACTTCTACCAGGACTGAAATCTTACTAAATGTATTTTTCATGTTTCATCCTGAATAGAATTATTCTTGAGTTATAATATAAAAGACCAGCACTTAGCAGCTGGAAAATAACATTTTGTTGGTAGCTGAGACTTGGGAAAAAAAGTCTACCATGGATCCTGTCAATATTCAGCTGACAGAGGCTACTCCTGTGTGTTTCAGGGGAAGATTTTCAATCTGTCTGCAACTTGCTGCCAAAACTTTTGGATGAATAGGGAGGAATACAGTCAATCACCCAGATGTTCCACCTGCAGGAGGCCATGCACCCAGCTATTTAGAAACAATCAGGTGCCTGGAACATGGAGACAACACATCTGGAGGGTGTGTGTGTATGTGTGTGTGCATGTGTAGTTATGTGAACTTTTTGAGGAGATATATTGATAGAAACAATTATTAACCCCTCTTGTACCCAACTTTGAGATAGAGTATGTAAGCTATAGTTTGGAGGAATGTTTAAGGATAGTCCATATTATATGTTGGTCTTATTAATGAGATGTGGATAATTCTATCTCAACCTATGTCTGTATGCTGATTATCTCATGTCCAACCCTATTTGGAAACTGCATATTGAATATTTCATCTGAGTAATGGTTAGTTAAACAATATAATCACTTCTAGTTTTTCTTTACTTCCCCTATCTCATCTAACTTCCAATGCTTTATCAAGGTCATCTAGTCCTAAATGAATTCAAAACCGATAAATATAAGAAAACACGCCAACCTCCTTACTAACTCAGGAAATGTGAATTTAAATAATAAGATACACTGTAGGGATTTTAAACAGGGGGAAGATATTTTCAGAATTCTTTTTAAAGGTTTAGCTCAAGATGTAAATCATACAGATCTGAGATTTTGAAAAACACAAACAAAATGTAGTAATTTAGAGCCTAGAAATATCACAATATTCTGGAATAGTGAAATACTGAAAGCTGGTATTGTAGCACTAATCTCAGACGCACTGGGGTATCAGAGTCCCAGTCTTAGATGGACAGAGATAATTAATGGGCAGGTTGTGAAGACAGAAACACAGGATCAGGGAACAAGAAACGTGTACTATTACCAAAGTGGGACATAAAGAGAGGAGGGTGGAGTATCAGCTGGGCCTGGGGTCTAGGCTAAAACATACTCCACACTGCAGAGGCTGGTGATACGGCTTGTGATGAAGAATCTACTGGGAGCCAAGGGGCCCAGAGGTAGGCCCATATTCTGCAGCTGATGTACTTAGGCCCTTGGACAAATCTCTATACAAAATAACTGAGGTCCAGATATCAGCAGTCCCTCTCCCTCACTCAGAATGAATTTGTAATGGCCTCGGAGACAGAATTCCACTTACAAAAATGGTGTCATTATTTAGGAAAATGCCTTGTTAAGATTCAGAGAGAAAGGTGAGATCATCACTGGGTCTGCAGGAACCCAACACAAAAATGAAATAACTACATGGATCAGAATTAGAAAGAAAAGGAAATTGAGACAGGAGAGAGAATAGATATAAAAGGCGGAAGAAGGAGAAGAGCCAGTGAGAAGACACAGGGCTGAGGCATCACAGATGAAGTAGCCAGTTGGAAAAAATCCCTGATGTGGATTAAAGAAAATTGGGAGAGCAAGGCTAACATTCATTTTCAAGTTGCCTGCAATTCTATAATGTGAGTTTGCCTTTCCCCTAAATCATGGATAACATCTGATGGGATTTTTAGTGGAAATTGAGGAAGGGTTTTGGTTTAGACCTGGGTAGAATGCAGTGTGTGCCTGATAAGGTGAATAGTAAGGCCTCCAAGCAGGAGGTCATTGTTAGGACATATCCCATCCACCCCCATATTCCCAAGAATTTGGGGAAAATCTGGTAATAACTTTGGATTTGCACAGGGCATTAAATGGAATTTGAGCCAATTGAATACATTTGAGATAAAGATTCTAAAGAGCAAGGAGCCATAGGCTGACATCTAGTCTACTTTGTAGGTCTGGAGCCCTATTCTTTTCTTGTTGAAATAATAAATGATTTTTCTCCTTTAAGAAATAGATTTAATGCAACAGCTGAGCACTGTGATAAATTGTCTGAAACTAGTGTGGACCATCTGGCTGTCAGGAATAGTCTTAAATAAAGCGAACCCAAAGTAAGAAATCTAAGGAGACAGTAGGTTCCATCTTAAGAGAATGTGCAAGGTTTGGAAAACATGCTTTTGTTTTCAGAAGCTTTTTCATAGCAATGTGGAACATTGGCTAGTCATAGGTGACAATGATACCATGACTAGTTCTAGATAGTTGAAGCAGAAATAGGATTATAAAAGGACTCACAGATCTCATAATACTAGAGACTCTCCAGATTACTCTGTCCCTATAAATTTGTACTGAGAAACTCAGTGTTTATTTGACATTAATGAAAACAGTAATGTTAGAACCACTGTCCCTTGATGATTTCTTTTTCTTATAGGCCTGAATTTAAAAGTATCCATTAATTTATTTATTCATCCATTCTAGAGCATTTATTGAGTATTCACTTTGTGTCAGAAACTGTGACACAGCACTGAGAATACCCAGATCAATAAAGTGTGGTCCCTATTCTTGAGAACACACAGTCTAATGAAAGGATAGCAGGTAAACAATTTTAACGGAATTACAAGTCATGAAGCCTGGACAGGGTTTCAGTGGGAGTACAGTGGAGAGAGGCACTGACTGGCTGGGGAAGATGGAAGGGACTTCAAAGAGGTTACACAATAAAGCACAATATGACCAGAATCAGGGACTTCAGGTATCTCATAGGAAATAAAATAGGTTTCTTGGGTGAAATGAATCATGGGCAAATTTTATTAAGCCTCATTTTATTAGTGGCCATTATACTTTTCCTCATTACCCTAACCACAGAAAAACAATCAATTTGGATGAAGACACATATCTCAAAATCATATCTACCATCAGTATGTTGCAATTGTATTAGTTAATGTAAACTAAGCTGTTGTAATAGACTCCAAATTCACTGGCTTAAGGAACATTTTATTTTTTGCTCATGTAATTCCAGGGCAGGTATTCTAAGGTTAGAAGGCAGCTCTTCTCTGCACAGAGATCCAGGGAACCAGATTCCTTCTGTTTATGGCTCTGTCATACCCCAAGATCTTTTTGTCAGCAGTATAGTTAAGTATGGTCAACAATTAAGGCGAGCCATCCACGTTCAGGTTCAAGAGTAGAAAGAGGGAAAGAGAATGCAGTAGGCATGCTGCTGCCTTAAAGCCCCTCTGTTTACTCACATTGGGTTGGCTAGAAATCCATCTCAGAGATGCATCTAACTATAAAGAGGGCTGGGAAATGCAATCCAGTCATGTTACCAGGAAGGGGAGACTAGCTTTTGGTGGCCTAAAGTATTCTCTGTCACATATATAAAATTAAAGTCGATAAAAATTTAAAATCTAGATCATTCTAAATTGGTATAAACACTTAAGATACAGTTTTTCAGTATGGTAGGTAAATTCCTTCATTTAGGCTAAAAAAATTGCACAAGTACAGAATAGGAAAGGCAAATTAACAATGTTCATATAGGAAAAATTTGGAGATGTTTCTTGAAGACTGATTCAATATAAGGCTGCTGTTTGATGTGGTTCCTTAAAAACAAGCAAACACAGTTACAAACAAAAAAAGAGAATACAGTTGTAGGCTGCATCAAAACAAGTGCACAGAAAAGAAATGAATTCTGATCCAGAAAGATTTAATTCAGTATCTTTCAATAACATTGCGGTGCTATTTTTAAGAGACACAAATAGTGAACATAAAGAGTCTAGGATGATAAGGTAACATCGATCCAGAAACTATGTTATTTGAGGATGAGTAGTGAAAAATCAGGTTTTGTCCTAGAGAAGAAATAGCATGATGAGGGAAGGGTGTGTGTGTGTGTGTGTGTGTGTGTGTGTGTGTGTGTGTGTGTGGTGTAAGGAAGGGTATGTATTAAAGTGGTCTTTTGCTTTTTATTATTTTAAAAAATGTTTTGTTTTTATTTTTGAGAGAGAGCGGGAGAGAGCACAGTGGGGGTTGGGAGACAGAGGATCCAAGTGGGCTCTGTGCTGACAGCAGAGAGCCCAATGTGGGGCTCAGACTCATGAACCACCTGAGCCAAAGTCAGTAGCTCAACCAACTGAGCCGCCCGGGAGCCCCTTAAGTGGTCTTTTAAACCCAGCAAATTTAAATATTTTGAAGGTTTGATGCTTGAAGTTTAGCCATATGTCAGAGAAAGTAGATTCATTCTCTTCTGCATCATGAAACCAAGGAAGGAACATTTTGGCTTAATATGATAAAGATCTGAATAATAATTGAAGCTATCTAAAAATGGTGGAATGGGCTGCTTAGAGAACTGTTGAGACTCATGTCAATGGAAGTGCTTGATCAGAAGCTGAATGACCTTGTGTCAAGCCTGCTGTAGAGAAAGTGTTCTCTTAGAGTGTACGACATGATGTCTAAAACATTTTCTAGTTCCATGATTCCCTAAATTTGGCATTATTACTACAACTTTTCTGGATGATTCAAACCAAAATAAAATTCGTGTTAAAACACATGACTGAAGGCTACCACTGTTAACTTGGCCAAGAAGCACAGACAATGTGGCCAACATCATAGACACTCTCTTTCCCATTTGAAAAGCACTTTTGAAATTGTTGAACTAGCAGCTTTTTTCATGAGACACCATTTTGCTTGAAATCGAACACTGACAGACAAATTATGGTTATTCAGACTTGAGAATTTGGCAGACATTTTTTAAAAATGAACAATGTGAATTTGTCACTTCAAGAAAAACAATGAACAATATTTATTACCAATGAAAACATTTGAACTTTTCACCAAAAATTGGCAGTGTGGATCTCTTGTATTTGCCACATGATCATGACAGCTGTCCAATTCTTACGGAATTTTCTGATGAAGTCAGTGGTGATATTATTAACAATTGTGGGGGTTTTATATAATGAAATTAGCATATAATGTTATTGTATAATTAAATATGTCAACACTCGGATGATCTTTATAATTCAATGAGCCAGTAATTTCCAAATGATAAAAACATAATGTTAAAAAACCGTGCATGGATAAAAGACCTACTTAAGGTACACAATAAGCCAATAAATTTTTATGTAAAAGAGTACAAATATCATTGATATGGTTTGGATTTCACGTTGTAACTAACTTTAAATAAATTACCACTTGCTGAGTTTTGGTGTAGTATTAAAGAATGCTAACCACAATAATTTAAAATTGGTACTAGGGGCGCCTGGGTGGCCCAGCCGGTTAAGCATCTGACTTCAGACCAGGGCATGATCATGTGGTTCATGAGCTGGAGTCCTGCAACAGGCTTTCTGCTGTCAGCACAGAGCCTGCTTTTGATCCTCTGTCTCCCTCCATCTCTGCCTCTACCCCCCACCTCTCTCTCTCAAAAATAAATAAACATTAAAAAAATTTTTTAACTGCTACTAAAACATTTCTCCCTTTTTCAACTATATATCTGTTTGACACCAAATTTTCTTCCTGAACTGTAACCAAGATCACAGATTGCAATATTGAATGCAGAAGCCAATATCAGAATCTAGCTGTCTTCTATTAGGGCAGACATTAAAAACATTTGCAAAAATGGAAAACAATGCCACTCAGCTCCCTGAATTATTTTGCTTTGGAAAATGTGGTTATTTTTATATGAATATATTACTTATGTAAACCTGTGGGTTTATTATTGTTATTATAAGTGAATTAAGTGTTTTTAAAATATTTTAATTTATAAAAGAATAAATATTAATTTTTTTCATTTGCACTATCTCATCTAATACTTTCAATAACCATGGACCTACATATTATTATCATATTTTACTTTTAGTGAAAGGAAGAAAATAGAGGGCCAGAGAGGTTGTGGGACATACTCAATGTCATAGAATAAATTATATATTCCAACTTAGATTCTTTAGCCCTAGATAGGCTTTATGATTTCTTTTAAGAAAAACCCAAATCAACTCAGAGAAGGAAGAGAGGACAATGACTAAAGAGATACCTGGAATAATTTGAGAAAATCATTATACTGAACTTGCAACACCCAAGAAGTGTAATCAGAAAACTTGATTTATTTCTCCACCACCCATTCAAACACATGCTGCATGACTAGTATTTGCCTTATCTTTTGGGTGAAAATTAAGGCATGGTCCATGTTTCTTGGTAAATCCGAGGCTATAAAAGTGATTCACACCCAGGAAGAATTAGTGTGTCCAGTGTAACAATAAAAAGGTACAACTTCTCTGGAAATTATAGCTTCTCTGCCTCCTTAACTCACTATCAGGTCTTGTGAAGAAGGAAGGAGCTATGGATTTTTTCCCTCACTTAGTACTACTGCCCTTTGTCTATCTTTCTTAATATGAGTTATCATGTGCATTGAGGGTTGGGTAGGGGACAAAGGAGAGTCAGTGGTGGCAGGAAAGTTTTTACTTTGACTGGTGGTTATGACTGTGATCTGGGTTTCCTAAACCAAAGGCTGAACCCTATCTCCTCCCTCCTCCCAATCTGAGCATCTCTGATCAGCAGGTCCCTCAAAATGGGTAATTGTGCTTCTTTTCTAACTGGTCGTTTAACTTCCAGGCATCCCATGGTACACATTCTGCTTCCTTTTGCTTGAGTCCTCATGGCCTCTAGACAGGGATCCAAGACAACCTTGTCTCATATCTCTAAAACTCTTGGTTCACGTCTATTCCACAGGATGTGTTGCACTTGTGACCCATCATTGGTGGGAGTGCAGTGATTTCACAAACTGCAGTGCTTTATCCAGCTGCTCTTACTTTATATTTATCCAGGTTGAGTCAGATGGCAGTTCACAGCATCCTTCAGATTTTAGGAGACATATTTCAAGCCCTTTAAGAAGTCTCACTGAATTACCTCTTTGTAGACTTTGTTTAAGGCAGGCACAAGATAAAGGGCACACACCTTTATCTTGGTGTGTGTGTAGGACGGAGTGTTAGTTATATTCAAAGCACAGCATCCCATCTGATCTCCATTCTTGATGAGAGTGAGGAGTTAGTAACTGCAAACCTGGTTTCACACAGTCCCTTTAAAGTTCTATAGAGGGGCCCTCATGTCACTGTGAAGTATAGATCTATGGGGGCCTTGAGGTAGGTTGAATGCTAAAATGGCCACTTTTCTTCACTTCTGTATCTATATCCTGTGCAAAGTGACTTTGTGGTTCATCCTATCAAGAGGTGGGGTCTGTTTCTTTATAATTTGAACTGGTCTTGTGATGTTTTTTGGCCAACTGATTATAGTGGAAATAACAGAGTGTTAGTTCCAAGCCCAGGCCTCAAGAAGTTATGAGTGGTTCTGCTCTCTCTGGATACCTTGTTCTGCCATTTGAGCAAACCCAGGCTAGCCTACTGGAGTATGAGAGAACACAGGGAGAACAGTCAACTTGTCATAGCTATGACCATCTTACAATCTACAGCCAATGTACAGCCAACTAGTAACTAAACAGGAAACTGTTTTCCTATACTCTTCTCACAATATTTCTGACATCAAATGTATGGGTTTCCTCCCCCCCACCACTGCAACCAATAAGTTCTCCAAATCTCTGAATACCAAATGGGCGTCCTACAATATAACTATGACATTGAGTACCTAGAATTAGTGCAGACCCCATAGGTTAGTGGTTTAGTACCACAAGACTGCTCTCCACTTCAGACATCAGTTGCAAGTCCCAGGTTGTTGTCTGTACTTCTGACCAACTGGCTGTAAACTGGTAGTTCTCACAATCCTCTTCTAAGTTTTGATAATTTATTTTAAGGGCTCTGATAATGCAGGGAAACACTAATATTTACTGGTTTATTATAAAGGACACAGATAAACAGCCACATGAAGAGATACATAGGGCGAGGTCTGGAAGGATCCTGACTGCCGAAGTTTCTGTCCCTATGGAGCTGAGGTGTGCCATTTTCCCAGCACATGGATGTTTACACCAACCCAGCTCTCCAAACCTGGTAGTTCAGGGATTTTTATGGAGGCTTCATCATGCAGGCATGATTGATTATCAATTCAATCTCCAGGCTGAAAGTGACAAGCATCTAATCATGGCTTGGTCTTCTTGGAGACCTACCCGCATCCTGATCCTGAAGCTATCTAGGAGCCCACCAAGTGTTGTCTCCTGAAAATAAAAGACTCTCCTATCACCCCATAAACTCCAAAGGGTTTAGGAGTTTTATGTCAAGAACCAAGGCCAAAGACCAAATATTAGAACAAAAGATGCTTCTTTCACTCACTTATTCCAAGAGTTTTAGGAGCTCTGTGTCAGGAACCAAGAAAAATAACCAAATAAATATTTCTTATTATGTCACACCATTATACATGTAAAAGAGCTGGACCAAGAAGAGTAGAGCTACCCACATGGCCCACCACTGAGCACAGATGCATGAGTAAGCCTAATTGAGGTTGCAACTACCTGGCTAACTCATAGACTTGAGAACAATAATTAATGTTCTAGTTTAAAGCCACTACAGTTTGAAGTTTTTGTTATGCAGCAATAACTAATTAATACCGATCTCAATGGGAAATAAGACTAAAAAATAGTTCCATATATAACCTCAATATATAACTTGAAGGATGAATAGGGTTGAGTAAGTAGGGAGAAGAGGGGAAGAATATCACTGACTAGGGAGAAGGGACAAAAGTAAGAAAATGACGAGAGGCTAAAATATATATTTATTCAGGAGTCAATGGATAGGTTAAAATAAAGCTCAAACTTTATACCAGGACACAGAACAGAAAGAGGCTAGAAGAGAGAGTTTGAGTGAGACTTTAGAGATTTTGATTTTGGTGTGGGAGCTTCTGTTGTTATCCTAAATGCAATGGGGAACTGAAGGTGACGACTTTCATTGGCTCTATTCTCATTTTTGCTTTTCTCTTTCCTTCTAGCCACCATTCAATCCTAAAGTGTTTGTTAAAGTAGAGTACAGTGTCAATACCTCGATTTTATTCCACAGAGTAGTGACTGGTTGATAAAGGAGACATTCTCAGTGTGTTTCCTTGTGAATAAACCCAGCCTACATTTTATGGCTCAAAGCACATTTTGACAGAAAATGAGCCAAGATGCTTCTATCACAACCAAAGAGAAACAGATGGAAGAAATAATTTCTTTAGGAAAGAAGGCAAATACAGAAAACTCATCCTGTTTAAGTAAAAAAGAAAAAAAAACCACGTTTGGATATTCATGAAAGGCTTTTAAATCTTTCCTTCTTTTCTAAAGAGCCACATAAATTTACTTATGGCCACTAGATGGCACTTGTGTACAGCAGTTGAAATGGATTCCAGTCAAAACAAGAGAACCTGTGGTGTGGCCAGAATAGAATTTGAGGTTTTGCTCTTACGCAGCCCGCTTCCTCTCCCCGCCAGTCGCCAGTCAGGCGCCCTCCCCGCCCCACCCCCCGGCCCCCAACCCTGAGTCCAGAGGGGTGTAGAAAAGAGGGTCTAAATCTCTTCTGCGCTTTTTTGACTTATAAAGAAAAATGAACATGGCAGAAGTGTTCCTGATTAGATTGGGAGAAAAAGGATGATGCATTCTTGCCGGATGAATCAGGAGAGATGATGTTCTGTCATTCTTTAGATATAGACCTGAAATACTAACTTTAAATTTATGGTTGCTGGTAGGAGCCACGGTTCTCTGTTTACCCAGTCAGTGCATTTGGGTGAAGCATGAATAGTGTGTCTTCCAATTGGTTACTTTATCACACTGACGATTTTAGAAGATATAATAACTCTTACCCTTTTGGGTGAAAAACATGGATCTCACAAGTCTTCTTATCAGATCACCATAGTTTGATTCATCTTTATGAGAGCTGGCTGCCTGGTTGTTCATTGCTGCCTCCAACTCATCTGGACATTTTCAGATGATGTGGAGGGTGATAACAACTGTGAACATCATCCACAACTGTTTCGAGACCAGTGTAGGACATGTCTTCAAAAAAAAAGAAAGAAAAAAGAAAAAAGGCAAGCAAGCAGGCAGGCAAGCGGGACTCCCAATAATGCAAGACATCCCAGTGAAGGACCAGAGGAATTGACAATCTTGCCTAATCTGTGCCCGTCATTTCTCTGGGCCTGGAGCTATTACCAACATTTAGAACCACCTAGCAAACATGACTCCTTTTCTGGAAGGTAAGATGCTGGCGATCTTCCAGGTACAGCTCTTCCGGGCCTGTTAGCTTGTCACCACTGTGCTGATGCTGATCTCTTCTGGGTCTTGTCTAATCTGGCCTTTCAGTAGCCTCAGCTTTCTACCGTTTAGCCTAAGCTGCTGTCAGTGCATGTTTGAAACATCACCAGATCTGATATGAAAGAGATGTCTGTCCTAAAGAAGATTAGGGTAGGGTCAGGGTGTCCCAATAAGGCAAAAAGAAAGCAGCAGATTGAGTCATATGAGTAAAGGGAAATCAGAAACAGAAATGTATGTGCTGGGGAAGTGCAACACCAGAAACAGGAGCGCTCTTTAATGTCTGTAGTCCTATGCTTTTGACCTCCAGGATAGCGTCTCTTGGTCCTCGTTTTCGTTACTTGTATCATTTACACTTTTTTCCAAATGTCTTCATCAAATCCTCTTGCGAAAAGGATTAATAAACTAATTCCAACTGAAGATTGCCATTTTAACAGGAGACAAGAATGTAATAAAGCAATGGAATCAGATTCTAATGGTAGAAATGCAAGTTTTGGCAAGCAATGTCAGAGATGCCTCCCTCTTGTTTGTGAAGCCACCATTAAGGCGTATTCCTTTTGTGTTTTTGACAAAACTATCCCTGACCACATACATTAATGTATGACCAGGAGCCTAGTTAGCTTCTGGTTTTGACAGCACAAAATATGCTTAATTTGATTAGGAAATAAATAGGGGCTAAATTATTGGTGAAGTACCAGAGTTGTAATTTGGGGAGGGACACATATAAGAACATGAAAAAGCAAATGCAAAGAAAATTATGCATAAGAAGCTCACAAATCATGTGGAGATAGAGACAGCAAAGGGCATTGGAGCCTGCCTAAGTTGAGGGAATATGAAAGGTGCCAAAACTCTATGAAGGAAAGAGAGCTCATGGAGGGTTAAGGCAGGAAGTCATGGGTCCAAAAGGTATTCAGGTTCCAGAGCTGACAAAGTCTGAGTAAGACAGAGCCCCAGTGATGGCAGGCACTGTCAGGCATGACGAACTGGCCTGAGAGCAGAGGCTGGTTTGCTCACTGCTCTGTTAGTCTTTCTTGTTTTCGTGGTGCCCTCAACCTGTAAGCATTAATCATTGCCAGAAGAAAGTTTGAGGATTTGGGTGATGCCTGCTACTGTTGTCAGGGGCACACAAAGAGATGACCAGAAGATTCTTAAGTTGAGAGAAGTGGATTTTTTTCATACAAAGGGAATGTTTATATGCAGGGCCAATGGATTCTTGTGCTGGACACTTTTTAAAAATCTGCTCAGCATACCGTTCCTCTTTCTTCTAGTATAAATATGCCTTTTCCTTTGTGCAACTGACCACAAAACTGATTCTTTTGAATCTACCAAACAGTTATCTCAATCTTCATGTTACAGGTTAAGCATGTTATCAGGCCTCATTAATCATAGTGTCTGGTATATAACTGGCTTGTGATCCAAAACCAGCTAATCAAACTTCTTCCCTGGGATTTTGTGTATGAAAAAAAAAAATGTAATCTCTGTCTCTTGAATAGCAAAGCTGGGATGATGCAACTGGAACTTTTGATGGCCTTACTTCCTTCTTTTCCTCAATACATGGAGTAAGACTGTCTGAAGTCACAGAAAATGAAGCTGATGTGTAGAGAGAAGCAGAGGTGTGAGTTGAGCAAAGGTAAAGATGGTAAAACACCTGTATTTTAGATCCTCCCAGTTAAATGACCCAATGCAGTCCCTTTTTAGCTTAAACTATTTGAGTTGGGTGTCTGTCCTGGCTACCATGAGAATCTTGATAAATATATTACCCCAACCAGTCCAAGTAAGTATTCTAATATGGCATGTATATTGCTACTGGGAATTTCATTAATTAAATTATTTTGTATCTCTAACTCAGCTTACCATCTGATTCTAAGAGAGACAATAAGCAATATCTTTAGAAGAAAATATAACTATAATTCAAATTTTGGTCATCTTGACTCATGACCATTTTAGGACCCAAAGCACAAATATTTAGCTATCCCTGCAAGAGGTATTATTTAGGACAGAACAAATAATATTTGCAATAATTTACCATATTTTCATAGGTGAATTTTGAATGAATGTGTATTTCATCAACTCCTGGGCTTAAAAAAAAACCACTGTGATGATTGGCAGTGTGCTGAGCTGGCCAACATTTTTCTCTTATGTTTTCTTCTAACAAGGGCCAAAAGTAAAATGCAAGAAAGATTTGTTGAGGTTATGAGGTAGTTTAAGCCTAATAGCAACAAGATTAGAAGAAGGAAAAGCACACATCACCAGGAACTAGAATATAACTTACTGCTTTTTGATCCCCTAGACTATTCTCCTTACCCCCTACCCCTCCAGAGTAGAAATGCAGGGACTTCAGTCCAACTCCCTTATTTTGTAGAAGAGAAGACCTGGGAGATTAATGGAATCACCTACCCAATGTCACAAAGCAAGTTAATGAAGAATCAGGATTCCCCATTCTCTTGATATATTAAACCGCACATAAATACTTGCTTTAATAGAATTTATTTTGTTATTATTTATGGTGATTATTTCCCCCAATTAATGAGCTCCAGAGAATAAAGAAAGGAGTTAGGTGATCTCTAAGCAAACATAAAAACAAAAAAAGGTGCATTCATAACCTATCTTTTTTCCGAAGTACCATGATACCATGTCTTTTTCCCCCCCTTTACCCTGGACATGCCTTAGTTTTTGGAGTCTTTGCTACTACTTTCGTTGTTTGCATGCCTTGGGATAGCCTTCCTATCCCTCAGTCTGGTTCAGCACACAAGTGGTGAGCACCTTCTTTGTGCCAGACACTAACACTGGTGCTGTCTGATAGAAACAGAATGCAAGCCACATACTTAAAATTTTCTAGTAGCCACCTTAAAAAGACGAGTCAGTAGAAATTAGTTTTAATAATATATCCTATTTAACCCAATATATCCAAGATACTATCATTTCAACATGTAATTGATATGGAAAATTGTTAATGGGATATTTTAAATTCTTTTATTGTATTAAGTCACTTGAATATGGTACACATTTTATACTTTGGCACATTTCAGTTTGGACTAGCCACATCTCAAGGGCTTAACTGCCACATGTATCCATTGGCTATATCATACAGTGTAGATGAAGAGTCTTAGACAGAGGAAGAGTCATAGTACAGCTAAGTCTTATCAGTTTCTCAAGATCAAGATCAAGCTTCATTTTCCCACTGCAATTGTTCCTTTCTTTTGCGGGTCAAATGAATTTATTACTCTTAACTAGTATGTCTGTAATTGTGAAACTTCCCTTTTGCTATGAGTAGCAACAAAGAGCCAGGCATCATGCTAGATCTTAGGAAGATCTCTCATTATTCCTTGCATCCCTGGAACACTTAGCCTGTATCTCTTAGGGCACTAATATACTGTTATACCTCAGCTTATGTGTTTTCTTCACTAATGTACTTTACTAGAGTGGAAGCAATCTGCTTGGGGGTGCTATCTCTTACTTATCCCTGTCTATTCTATCCTGTGGTAGACCATTAATACAAACGTGTTGAATTGTAGGGGCTCCTGACTGGCTCAGTCAGAAAAGCATGACACTCTTGATCTTGATATCATCAGTTTGAGCCTCACATTGGGTGTAGAGATTGCTAAAATAAAAACAAAAACAAGGATATTGAATTGTATAGATGGGTTGGAATCAAATCCTGTGTATTATATCTTCCCATTTGGAGTGTGAACACCTTGAGGGAAGAGTCCCTATCTTATTTTTCTCTGTGTGTACTCAGAAACTCGTAAGAAAAATATTTGTGCAAAGGATATACTTTCCAAATATTTACTGATTGTTTTTGATTTCCACCTAAGGTAAAGGCAGGTGTGTTCCTATCCTGAAGCATGGTGTAGGTGAAGGCCCGATTTTCACTAAATGTTTGCCATGTTTGCCAAATAGGCTTGGTTACCTACCACCCCTATGCCTCTGGGTAAGATGATTCATTTTCTGGAAAACTTTTTTTTAAGCCAGAATTTATTTCTATTTAAAATGTTTTTGTCTGGGTATAATATAAGATAATGCTGAGGTGATGTCTGTTCGTTCCTTTGTTGCTGAGTTTTTTAAATTTTCTGTCTTATAAAATCAGATTTGTATGGAATATGGGTTTAGTGAAAAGAACATGAGCTTTAAATTCAGAAGGACCTGGATTCTAATGTTGGCTTTTTCTGCCTTCTACTCATGTAGTTTGGTTGTTATTTCATTTTTAAACCTTCATTTTCACATCTGTAAAATGGGGTTCATGATACTTATGTTAGTTGTTCAAATGATGACATGAACTCATGGGTTCAAAATCTCTTACCAATATCTGACATATGACCATAAGTTCACAATTGATGCTGTATTTTTTCCTTATTTGTTGCCAGAAGAATCACAAGTAGTGAATGATTAGCTGGGGTTACAAAGTAGGTTTAAGCTCTGATGGTATATTATTTCTCTTTTTTGTGACTTCCCACGTGGCTTCAGGCAATAGTGCACCTAAAAGATAAATGACCATTAATCTGGGGGTGAATCTTTCGGAGCAAGTCTCAGGGCTCCATCCAGGACTTTGCCCAGCTACTTATTGAAGACCTGGGTAAGGATAGTGAGAGAAGGCTGATAAAATTTGTAAGCAGCACAAAGCTAGGTTGAATATCTAATATGTCAGAGGTCGGAATCAAGGCTCAAAGAGGTCTTTAGATGCTGGTGTAATGGCCTAAATCCAATAAGACAAAGTTTACAGGGAATAATGTGAGGTCTTGCACTTCAGTCTGAAAACTCAATTGGGGGAGATGTAACTTAACAATAGATCTGTGAAAAAAACCTCAGGGGTGTCTTAGCTGACTATAAACTTGATATGAATCCATAGTAACAGGATTTTTCAAAAAGAGAAGTCAGTCTTAGGTTGCATTTCTGGATGCTTAGCATTCTGGATGAGAGTAGCGATCACTCTGGTTCTCCATTTTTGCTGGACAATACCCAGAGTTTTACATTCTTTCTTGGGTGCCAAAATTGAAGAAGGACAGAGATAAATGAGGGCACACCCTCTTAAGGCAAATACATTTGGAACCATTTGTTCACTCACATACTCATCCAGTACATCTTTACCGAGTGCCTACTGTGTTGTTGGCACTTCCTTGGCTCTTGGGATACATGAGCAAACAAGGCAGACAAGTAATTTCTAAGGGAACTCAGGAAATTTAATCTGTAGAAGGGAAAGCTTAGCAAATATGTGCCATCTATTTTCCAATATTTGATGGGAATAGCATCCTTCTGGATGATCACAGAGCTAGTACTAATGTATGTGTGTTAAAATAGAGTTGTGTCTGGGCCATGACTTTTCACCAGTTAAAAGCATCTGCTGATGGAATGGGTAGCTTTGCAACTGAGGTATATGGCTTTAAGTTGATTGCTCTCTTTCTTACAAATCATAAGAAGGAATCAAATGTAGTAAAATCCTGTGACAATGAGCCCCATGCTAATAGGAATTCTAATATAATGTAACTGACAATTGGCCCCTTTGTCCATTCTCTTTGAGAGACTGGCTAAATTTTTTTAATCTTCTTATGGGTGAAGGGAATGGAGAACTAACTGAGTTGTGAACAGGGGAGGGAGTTTAAGTAGGGAAATAGCAGGCAAGCCCATCTAGAAGCCTATATTCTCCTAATCCAATCTCCCCTGACCAGACCTACAGAACAGGTGCCATTTTGTTAAATGATTCCTGGAATTGCTAAAGGAATCTCAGAAGTTCCAGCCAGCCCCACAGCCCTGAATGGTCTGCATCAATATTAATCTAGAATAGGTAACCACCATCAGGTGGCATCAAACCATAACTGAGATCTGGATAGATCCAGATTATACCACCAAATGAAATGCCACACTTGTCATTTCATTAACTTCCTAATAATCAACCTGGACATTTTATGTGATAAACAATTATAATTCTCAAATTATGGAGGGATTTTACAGTATCAAAAGCACTGCTAGACCATCCAGCCCTCTGTTTATCTAACTGCCCTAATTCTGTAGTGACCCACTCATCATTTGGGGCCCAGTATGAAAGTTATGTTGTAATGTCTAGTCTGATTCCTCCAGTCAGAAATAATTTTTCTTCATTTGTATTTCTTTTGAATTCTTTCGTGTTTACCCTCAAACAGTTATTAAATTGCATTACAATTCTCCAGCCCCAATACATTCATCAGTAAATATTTGCCAAGCACCTGCTCTCGCCTAAGCACAAGGAGAAGAAATTGCTCCTGATTTTAAAGGGCTTTCAGGACTTTTGGGCAGATCAGATCAGAATAGATGGGCCCTCAGACAGCATTGCTGGGCCAGATTCCATGGTATGGCATTGAGATTGTGCATTGTTCAGAGATGGGAGAGGTTTGTGGGAACAGAGGAGACAGAAAGGTGCCCAAGTGAGCCAGGCAGGACACATCATTGCTCAGATTACGCCTGAGTCTTCCATGACATTATTCTAATTTCTCCCAGGTTCACAGACTAAAGTGATGTTAGATGAGAATATATGTATTTCAACATTTCAGGCCATGGGATCAGGTTTTCAGGGCAATGCTACGAAGTTATCATAGGTTATATCTTAGCAACTATAGTTCCATTAAAAAACAAAACTCACCTGCAGTCTACAAGTATTATTATCTTGATAGTTAAAGTGCCGGAAAATCATTGTCAACATAGCTGCCTTTAAACACAGAAATTGGAAACAGGATCATTTCCCCAAACATTCTGCTCCTTAAAAAAAATAATAATCAAGGCTTTGGCTTTATCTTTTTATATTAATGTATTAATTGTGCACCTCTAAGCCATTTTCTCTCTCTGAGTCTCAGAGTTATCATTTGTAAAAGTATTATCCTACCGTTCAGGGCTCATTGAGGAGCATCAAATGGGATGCTTAATATAAAATTACGGAATACATGCTCTTATATGGGTATCAGATACCCATAGAAACTGAGACGGTTGTTGCCTCAGTTCCCCATTTTCTCAGTGCTTATTTCCTTGCTTTTTGCCTGCCATTGACTTTGCTTGATGAAGTTTAATTGCTGTTTTTCACGATCAATTGCTGTTGGCAAATCTCTCCAAATACCTCATTTTTTTTCCATCAATAACTAAGGGATTAAAATTATTTCATTGAGTGCAGAGCAGTGTATTGGTCTTTGGGAGGGTTTTAGATGATCTTACAGAAGACTCGGTCCTTGCCCTCTAGAAGTCAATAGTCTTAAGGATGTATTAACCAAGACACAAAGTTTTCTATAAATACATATATTAAGCTCTGTGTTCCATCCACCTAAAATTTATTCTAGCAAGGCATAAAAGAAGAGGTTGTGGAAGCCTCCGGCTCTTCTTGGAGTTAAGGAGTTAGGAACATTTTCCAAACACTCTGATTCTTTTCAAGAACACCTTTAGATCTATTATCTATGAATTCATATCAACTGCTTTTGAGCTATTTTTAAATTTCTAGCTGGTGTTACAACTTGTGAGATACCAATGACAATTGTGAAAATGCATTAAGTATTTATTATGTTTAACTATGCTATGTGCTTCACAGGCATTGTCTTATTTTATCCTTATAGCAACCTTGAGAAGGATGATACTCTGATAACCCCCATTTCACAGACAATCACACTGAGATTTTTGGGAGGTTATTTGCCTTAGAACATACTTAGAGTAAGTGAAAGATCTAGAATTCTAATTCACGTATTCTGATTGCAGAATTTGTCCGCATGACAGGTTTACTAGCTTGCCTTAATAACAACTTTATTCATCTTAAAATTGCTTCTTTCAATTTTTAAATGTCTCTTCACTCTGCCTTACCCAATTCTGATATTCTGCAATGTCATAAACCCTCTGTCTTTCACCATTCCAAACCTTTCATGAAAAAGGATTTGTAGTGTAATGGGTGTAATGGAAGAACATTGGGTTAAGGATTAGAAGGCTCTATAATTTTGGCTCCACCAGCATTTATCTGGATAAATATGAGAAATTCACAACTTCTCTGACTTTACATCCACCTCTGAGAAATAGAGATGAATGATGTCTTCTGTGGGGCTGTGAAAAGCAATAACCTAACATATATGAAACTATATGGTAAACTGTAATAGATAAAACTAAGGTAAAATATAATTAAAACCATAATTTATTTCAGCTCTATCTTGTCAGTTTTTGTACTTCTTTTGGATCTTTGTAGTTTGACATTATAGGGGAACTCTCCATTTTGTTAAATATCTTCAATGTCTTTTCTGGATCTTTCAGAACAACACGAAGAACTTCAGAAGCACATGTACCAAGGGAAATATTTCCCTCTTATTTTTTTTATTTCCTGTCTTAAAAATATGCTTATTTTTGACTTCCTCAGAAGTTTCTGAGATGGGCAGAGTAAGTGCTAAGACACAGAAGGATTATATTTACATAACAGTGAAAAATGGGAGTCATTTGGGTTGCCTTATAAATGGCTGTTGAGTGTTTCACATGCAATGCTGGAAGCAAGAATCAAGAATCAACTGGTTCTTTGTAAGATGCAGGGTAGTGATGACCCAATAAAAACCATTTCTTCCTTTTCATGTACATAGCCTGATACAAATTTACTGTTGGTTAGGTGACATTGTTCTCTTGGACAAGTCTGTGAGATGTCAAGGAATGTTCAATAAAGCCTTGAGGGGTGGGATTTTATTCAGGACTGTCATGGTAGCATGTCCTGACTCCTCATAGTAGAGGCTATCAACAAATCCAGTATACATAAGACTCAGCAGCCTGACTCAAGTGTCAACCAGAAGCCACTTCATGAATTTAGTTCAGGGTGAGCATAGAAATGGCGATTTGGTGTCAAATACTCTATAAAAGGCTTTCCAAATTGAGATTAGAATTTGCCTGTAGATTACTAGAATGGATTTGGTAGAAAAACTTGACTTGTAATGGGATCTCTCATATATAT
The DNA here is from genome assembly GCF_018350195.1 of Panthera tigris. Classification (NCBI taxonomy): domain Eukaryota; kingdom Metazoa; phylum Chordata; class Mammalia; order Carnivora; family Felidae; genus Panthera; species Panthera tigris. The sequence goes on along the minus strand of NC_056671.1, from coordinate 62,282,089 downwards.
ATATATATATATATATATATATATATATATATATATATATATATTTTTTTTTTTTTTTTTTTTTTTTCCCAATGGAATTTTTCCAGGTTGCTGACACAGGCATACTAGTAGGGGGACAGAACTCCTCTTAAGAGATTTTTCCATGAGTCATAATTCTTGATATTGGGTAGGAAGTATTTCAATAGATTTTGACTAAGTTTCATTAATATACTATTTCTTGATCTATAACAAGTAGGCATTCCATGTTATGCTATTACATTATCCCTTTCTTAATATATTTTAAAGTATTTGCTTCCTGTATGTTAGATGTTGTGTTTAGGTGCTGGGGAATTGAAGATGAATACTACTTTCTTTATGATGTTGGCCAAAACTTTATTTTTTATTTGTATTTTTTTTAGTGTCCTGAGTTGGGTAGTGGAAGGCAGGGTTTTAGAATCAGGTACAGGGTTTTAGAATCAGGTATGGTATGGCCTTAAGAAAGTCATTTGATTTACCTGTCACTACACTGCTTCCCTCTTCCCTTGCCTCTAACAATCTGGACTACTTGCTGGTGGCAAAGATGTTCCATTTCTATGCCTTTGCTCATACTGTTTTTCTCCCTTCTACATACACAAATCCTCCCAAACTAGGCTCCATGCCACTTGATTTCCTGATTTTCCTGTAGGAAGGAATTTCTTACTTCTCCCTGAATTTCCACAACAAAGTACTTGAAAGTCTCCTAGGGCACTTACATGTTTGTTTATGCAATTGGATTAGTTTATTTACCTGTAAACCTATCTTCCAGATGGTCATATTCAGCTGAGGGGTCTGATATGGAGGGGTGGGCCTTGAGATATGTTAATGAGTTAATATTCCTCAGGATAATATTATATTAACCTGTTTATTTTTTATCCCTGTTCTACCTCCTCACATTTCTAGGCACTTATCTAGTTTTAAATTTTAAGATAGGACAGACAGACAAATAATAGGACAGACAAATAATAATGAAAGCAGTCAACAGTTTCTGAGCACTTAGCATGTATAGTCAGGCACTACCTAAATGCTTTTCTTTTATCTCACTTAATCCTCAAGACAATTTTGTGAAGTAGGTGCTATTATTGTTTTCATTTTATATTTGACATAACTTATTCAAGTAATAAGGATCCAAGTCTCCTTTTGCTTCTGTCACTTTTGACACATTGATTTTGAGGAAAAAAAACAAACTTCTTACCGTCCCCTCCTCCCCAATTTCTTATCCTTATAATTACATAGCACATGTGACCTGTCTCCCTAGTTGGTTCGCTAGTCAATAGTTCTTGCTTCAAGTGCTTTGTGAAATGTCTTGATCTTTTGTCTTTGTATGCATTTCATAATCCTAAATTCAGTGATTGGTATCATTGTTGCTTTCTCTGGTTGGTGAGTCAATCAATCATTAAGTAGTTATTGGATTAGTACATACCTTTTGACCTTGGTCTCTGCTGAAGATATCTCAGGTTGTGTTTTGATTTTTGTTTGTTTGAGGGAAGAAGTTACTGTTAATTTCCAAGTGGTCATAGGGAGTTGTGTTAGAATTCTATAGAGAAATAGAATCAGTAGAATGTGTGTGTGCGTGTGTGTGTGTGCGTGCGTGTGTTTGTGTATGAAGAGACTTAACATAAAGAATTGGCTCATGCAATTATGGAATTATGGAGGTTGGCAACTCCCAAGATCTGCAAGGTGGGCCAGCAAGTTGGAGACCCAGGAGAAACAGTGTTCCAGTTCGAGTCTGAAGGCCATCTGCTATAGAACCAGGAAGAGCCAATGTTGCAGATGAAGTTCAAAGGCAGTCTGCTGGAGAATTTTCTTACTCAAGGGAGGCTGGTCTTTTTGTTCTATTCAGGCATTCAACTGATGGATGAAGCCCACTCACATCATGGATGGCAATCTGCTTTACTTGAAGTCCACTGATGTAAAAGTTAATCTCATCCAAAAACACCCTCACAGAAATAGCCAGAATAATGTTTGACAAAATGTCTGGGCACCCCGTGGCTCAGCCAAGTTGACACATTTAAATGACCATCACAGGAGTGTTCTAAATAGTTTGAACTAAATTTTGTAGAATGTTGGGGGCTCCCAGCAGAAAGAAATGAGGGAGACTGGTCTAGTAGTTGTACGGGGCATGTTGACTATGATAGCTGCATTGGTTCTCATCTTTCTGGGAGGAGCCAGGTGTTAAAGGAAGAGCTCAATCCAAGCTGATGTCAGTACACAAACAAGATCATTTAATACCAGCTGAAAAATGACATTACTTCTTTGTGTACTTATTTATTATCTGCCTCCCCTACTGTGTGTATTAAATTTTGTTTGTATGAATATTACAGTATCATCAGTGACTGATACACCATAGTGCTCAATAATTTTTTATTGCTGTTGAAAGAGGGGGGTTGTGGAGGAAAGAGTGGCAAGAGATTGCAGTTCCTGGCTCAGGGCTGTAGTTCAAAGAGGACTGTCCAAGACAGGACAAGGGATACTAGACACAGGGGGCAGTCCTGGGAGAAAGGACTAGGCAGAGTGGGTAAGAGACATTCAGGACCCCAGCTGACTGCTTGTGAATTTATAGCAAGGCTTCATTCTTACTGTAGGCAAGAGTACAAGCAAGAAACCAGGCTTGAAGACCAATCCGATGGATAAAGAATTGGTTGTATACAGTGCGTGTTAATCAAGGGAAGCTACAATGTGATATGCTAGGCATTGCTAGTTCCTTAACAACAGAACCCCAGATCTAGGGCAGCAGTCTATGTCCTGACTTATTAATTTGACATGTTTGCCTATTGGGCACTTTACAACTTCTAAAATCCTAGAATCAGATTGGACACCTCCACCCTCATTTCCTGTTCGCTATTGACTTCCATGCAGTATTCCTTTTCTTATCCCAGCAATCACTGAAAACAGTGCCGCAAAGATATGATATCATTGAAATAAATGTAGTGTGATTTAATGTTGAAATTGCAGTGTCTAATGTGGAGTATTGCTGCTTTCCTAAAAATTAAAAATGTACCAGGACATTCTCATTAATTTCTAATTGAGTACATTTTGAGAATTGTGAAAAGAAGGGTTTTGAGCAGGGTATTCACATGCCGAATCTGTTTTGAAGAAACCACTGGCCTATAGATTGGTAAGAATCAAAAAAGTGGAATTAGGGGAAATGAGTTTAGAAGCTCTTGGAGCAGAGAAGGTAAAATGATGGAGGCTTAGTCTAGCATAGGGTTACTAGACACTAGGAACTAGAATAAGGGCAGGGAAAATAAAGTATTTGGATCCAGGATTATTTATTTGGGATATAAAGTTTTTGAAAATATATTATGTTCTAATGAATTCTGCTTGACCCAGGTATAGAGATATATTCCTTAGATGTCTCATGTTTTAGACAAATAATTTGCTAATCTTTTGTATAGAAGAATGTCTGCGACTCTTGGTTTCCCCAGACCACTTCAATGGGATGGGTCAGGATTCATGGGTTACGTAGAGAGGCCTCTGGGTAGTGTCCAGCCCCATGGTGACACTCAATACTAGAGGAATGGACTGCATTTTCCTCTTGCCTTTCTTGCCAGCATCACTAAGAAGGCAGTTAAGGTTATAGAACACGCCAGAGAGTTTCAAGGCTTCAGGGCCTTTCATCCTGACTACCTGGACTCATTTTTCTGAACCTCAAATCTGTGTTGGTATTTTCCTCTATTTCCTTGCTAGGCTGGAGCTCTTGCCAAAATATTTCAGCTTCAGTAACAGGGCTGCAGATCATTCTCAGTGTGACAGTTTTTTCAGCCAGCAATGGTCAATGAGGGTTCTAATTCCAGCTCTTTTGATCCTTAGAAGTTGGTTTTGATCTTCAGGGTTATTGCTCTGTCTCTCAAGGCATGTAGGAAGGAAGGGATGGATCCTCATTGGGAACCTCTCCTCATGTACTGGGGTAGCTAAGAGAGATGTTATCTTAAGAATTCTGACCATGACTGGGCCCCAGGAAGAGCCATGTCTATAACAGCTTCTCTTGGGCCACATGGCTGCCTTCCTGGGCATTCATGCCTGTGGTTGGGACCTTTATATCCTTGCTTTTTGTGTAAATGTCTAAGTCCTGTGGTCCAGCATCATAATTATAAGATCCCAAGTCCTCTTCGTGACTTTCTCCAGAGGGTCTGAGGGCCAATCTCAGTGTCTCACAAGCCCCATAGGAGGATAGGTACTACACTGCTCTACTAAGACCCTTCCTAAAAGTGTTAGGAAAGTACAAATTTACTTCACCTCTCCTAGAAGACAGGTTTCCTAAGCCCTGTGCCATATACACATCCTGGTGCTTTTTTATCTTTCTTTATTCATACTTAGGGACTTTTTTCTTTGGATATTTCAGGCTAGAAGTTGGAACGTCACAGATACTGCTATTTTCTAAATAGAAAGAAACTTTTAGAACTGTTAGTACCTATCCCCAAATACTGAATTGCCCTTAATGAGAAAAGCTTCTTAATTTATCTTAAATCCATAGTGCTAACATGAGCTGGACCTGTACCCCGATTTATGGGGTTATATTTATATGAGTAAGTTGTACAACAGACATCTACACATGCATATGACAACTTCCCTGCAACTGTGTGTCTATGTGCAACCTTTTAACTGTGATACCTTTTCTTTCATTCAACATCAGAGTAGGGATGGCAATCTCATTGTGTGGTGTGGCTTGGTAAAAGTCTGCTTGTGGTCAAACACAGCTCTTTGAGGGATCCCTGGCTCTGAAGCATAAGGCATCTGAAATGGTATTTGCAAGATGGAAGCAACCAACAGATCAGCATTTGTGAGGTGCAGGAAAGATGACTTCAAGCGGCAAAGCTGGGCCTTGACAGACGGATTTAGCACCATTAGCAGTGGCTTGTTGAAAAACAAAAATGACTTCAAAACTCTTCCCTCTGAACCAGAATGTTACATTCATCTCTTCGTTAAAACATCCGTTATTTGCTGACTTGTTTTCTGTCGTCCCCCCACCCCCCAGCCTCTCACTCTTTTGTGTCGGAGCTAATGTTCCCAGCGTCTACACTGCGTAGGCCCTGATTATTTGTGAGACAGAGTGAGTTAATGCAGATTTGCAAGCTGTTCCCATTTGTTAAATGTCAGAAAAACACATGCAAGTCACTGGCTTTAGCACTTAGCTGCCAGCTGGCTCTTCTGGAGGCAGGGGACAAATGACAGTCTATCACACAGCATGCTTTCAAAGAAAGAGGGGACCTATTCCAGAACCGCAGCATCGGAGCGGCTTTTAACAACATAAGCAAAATAAGAAGCCAACATCAGTTTTTTCCTCCCTTATTTCTCCCCCTGTTGTTGAATGAATGGCAGCACAACATTTGGGAGCTTTTTAAAGCCTTGGGAATATCGATTCCACTGCCCACCATCTGAGAGAGTGATGGGATAATGGGAGCTTGCCAGAAGTGCTGCATGCTCTCTGGTGAGTGACGGCAGAGATACCCTTCTTGCCTTGAGGGAGAGGGTGCGCCCCTCCTCACTCTGTCCTTCAGGTGGTTGTAGCTCCCACCTTCCCACTGCCAACCACTTTGCAGGTATCAGGATTAAAGTTGAATTTCTGCCTCACATCATGCTACAGTCCTTGTCTGGTCCTAGACTCTGTCACTTGGAGGCCCCCACCCCACTCCCTTAAGAAGGTATAAGTTATAGGATGGGAATAATGCAGAAATTTTTCTTTAATTCATTCACTCATCTATCCATCAGTTATTTACTGAGTAGCTACTATATGTCAGGTATTGTGGGGATGAAAAGAAGTTGGAGGCATGGATAGTTCTTGTATGCAAGGATCCAATAGGGTTGTTGGTGATAAAACAAACAAACAAAAAAACATTCCAGAAAGTACAAATAGTTGCAAGTGATTACAGAGGAGGACGAAGACATAATTCTCTGGTACGAAAGGAAGAATTCATGAAATGAGCAAGTAATGAATGGACTGGGCTGGGAAAGACATGAAATATTTTAGCAGCCAGAAAGGAACAAAGAGTACCTGAGCTGGGGATGAGATTGGAGGGAGGAATGTGCATGAGGAGGTGGGAATAAGTGTTGGCTGTGAACACATCAGACTGTTCTGGGCAGAAAGTTAGTGGGGGGTATGGTGAAAGAAAATGAAAAACCAAATTGAAATCAGGCTAAGGAATATGGGCTTTCAATGGGAGGTTTTGAATCTGACGGTGCCATTTTACAGTGGTATTTCAGATGATTTTTACCCACTCATCCATGTGAGATCAAATTCAGTGCTCTGATAAACTTCATTGATTAATGCACAAAACCAAACCAGGTTTTCTCCATGGTAATCCCAAACAGGGCATGTTACAGAGAACAATTCCACGGTTTGGTTAGAACACCTTTTTGGGGGCATCAAACAATGTTCTTGGTAGAAACCTGATTTCACACTAAAGCCACCATCACCCTTATTCTAGCAGGACTGCTTGTCTTCTGATAGTTTGCCAGTATTTTGTTAATTCTTTGTTGCTATTCCCAGATCATTACTCTTATTAAACTATCATGGAAAACAATCCCTTCTTTTTCAGGTTCATGCAACTGGGTGGCTACCCTTTACCACCTCTTTTCATTTAGGACTTTGATTCCTATCTTACCTTATTTGCTCTTCTCTCTAAAGCTCTAGGTAACTTTAATATCTATGTAGACAGCCTGGCAAGAAGTGGCAAAACTTGCCATATGTTTCTACTTTTACCCTTTCAGGGCAGTTATTACTTATTGTCTATGGCACCCTTTTCTGTTAAGCCTAGGTGAACCCCTAGAATCCTTGTCAACACTGAACTTCATGAGACAAACATATTTGACCTTTTTGCTTCAGCCTTAATACTTAAAACAATATTTATCCTTCTACCTCACACTCATACTTCCAAGATCATACCTTGAGTTTTTATTTCTTTTAAGCAGCTAAAATCTTAAGCTGGCTCAATGGTCTCTGACCCTTTTTCCATCCTTCCTAATCTGATAGACTTCCAATTCCCTCCTTTTTAAAAAAAAAAAAATTATTTGCAGGCTGCTACCTGGCATGAATTTGCCTCCTTCCCTGGACAGCCTATGTCTATGGGGATGGTCGGCATCTCTACAAAGGTAAGCCCTAGTTCTGGCATTCCCAAAGCTCAAATGTCCTGAAGGGTCACTTTCATCATGTCCCCAAAGTCCCCCAGCTTCAAATCTGCCCCTGTCATAGCAGAGATCTTGCTATATGTATATTTTATTTTTGACAAACAGAGAGAGAAAGAGAGGGAGAGAGAAAGCTGGGGAGGGGCAGAGAGAGGGAGACAGAGGATCTGAAGCAGGCTCTGCAATGAGAACGGATAGCTCAATGCAGGGCTCAAACTCACAAACAATGAGATCATGACCTGAGCCAAAATCAGATGCTTAACTGACTGAGCCACCCAGGTGCCCCTTGCCTTTTACTTTCTGAGGAATGTATACTTTTACCTAGGCTCCTCACCTTTCCTGAGGAACAGCTGAATCCCACCAGAGCTTCTCATGATCCGTCCCATACTTCTCCACTAAGACATTGTCATTTTCTGTTCCTCTTGCCATTTTCAACCTTTCTCTCTCTATTGGTTCTTTTTCTTTATCCTATAAATATGCTTGAGCCTCTTCTATCTTAAAAAAAATCCTCAAAATAGTCTCTCTGTATTCCACACTCCCCTCTAGAAATCATTTCCTCTCTCCTTTGGATGAGAGTCAAGCTTCTTGACCTCACATTCAGGCTTCACCTCACTGCCTTCTGATTTCCATCCCTGCACTTCTCTTCAGCATTTCTGGCAGAGAGCAGGAAGGAACATCTGAGACTCAGTCCGTAAAGACCTTTCTGGCCCTTCTTACGTGACCTCTCAGAAATGTTTAACCTTATTGAATATGCCTGAGGACAAATGACCAGATTTCATCAATTTCCTTATAATGCTGATGATTATGGGCTTGGGTTGTTATGGTAATAGGAATGACTTGCAAAAGCTGCTTCAGTGTAAAGATAGGCTTAGCTCATATAACTTTTTGAAAAGCCTACTCTTTGGGCTGTACTTGAGATGTGATATTACTTACTCCCTAGATGTTTGTGTACATCACATAGTAGGTGCTCTGTAAATATAGGCTCGATAAATTAATGAGGTCAGCAGAGAATCTAAATAATGGATAAACTCTTCAGACTTGTTCTGCTTTCGTGATCTTAACTCTAGTGGTTTCCAGAGGCTCTGAACACTGTGGGCTGGTGGGTGTGGAGTCTGGCATGACTAGAAAAGAACGTGTAACCCAGACTGGTGGTTCCTCTCACTGAAACTGAGTCTTGGAGGACAAGTAGAAGTAAGTCAGGCAAAAGGGGTTATGAGGGCATTCCATAGAGGACAAATATGACGTGCAGAAGGCATGGCTTATGCTACATCGCTGTTTCCTGATTCCCATCTTATTTTATCCTTCTCAAACTTTGCAGGTTCTTTTTCTTCTATCTGTTCTTTAAATGTTCTTTAAATGTAATAAAAATAGTAACATTGATGGAATACTTATTCTATAATCTGCATGCATTATATCATTTAATCATCAAACCATTAATCTGTTGAGCAATTATTGACCATCCAGCACGTATCTGACATTGCTTTTGGTTCTACAATACAAAAATGGAAAGACACATGCTAGACCATTCAGTAAGCTCATTGTCTAGAACTCAGGCACATATACACATGTGCTCTATGATGTAGCTAATTTGATGCTTACAGCATAGTAGGTACTCAATATTTGTTAACTAAATTATTAATATAATTCAATTATTTAGATATTATAAGACTGGCTTCCATTTTTCACCCAATCCCTGCCCCCACTAAAGATTCATTTCTCTCTGGTTATTAGATATGTATAAAAATGAACTCTAAATGAATAGATGAAAATTGAAACTTGTGGAAGGAGGTTTTGCCTCACCTCTTTTTCTTAGTCAGACATAGCTGAACCTTTACATTCTCCAGCCAGCACTCCAATGGTGGTGCAAATGATTCTACCTTTTCTAACAATTGCTGTTCAACATACAGAAAATATACCACCACCTTGAGTAATCTCATTCTAATGAAAGACACTGGTTATGTAATAGCTCTTATAGAACTAAGAAAGGGTATAGTTTGACCAGAAGTCATTGGGAAAGAGTAGATCAGAATAAGACAGTATAAATGGTCTTGGTAATCTCAGATTACAGAAACACTATCTCTATCTCTACTTATCTACTTCTACTTACACCTAGATCTACATCTAAATACCATATATATCTAACTACATATTCCTATTAATGTGGCTTACAAAATTTGTCTTTATAAATTACTCTAAATGCCTCATCTCAACTCCCAAAGAATCAGGATGGCTTGATAATTCTTTTGACATATGACATATGTTTTCTAGGCTGTATATAAATACAAAAGAATTTTTTAGATGCAGCTGGAAAAAAACAGTATAAGCTTTTCTTTTCTGTATTATGCATGCAACAGCACTAATAGGCAAAGACAAAGTTATGGTATGGAATAGAAGAAATAGACAAACAGAAGCTCAGAATGGTATGAGAGAGAAGAAAGAGTATCTAATTGAATTATTTTCCAGAGATAAGAGACCAGGAGAGGAGAAAAATTGCAATCTATACATGCAGTCAATTCTATTGGTCTTTCCAAAAGGATTTTGTCATCATGACAAATGCAGGGCAGATGGCCCTGGATGCTCAAGTCTGTAGGTGAGTAGGAGTGCATGCACAATGCTGGTTACCACTGGGCCACTTTCTCTGTGCTTGTACCTGGGCTAATCTCCAGGGGAATAGTGTCCGTAGAGAAGCTACTTTATGAGGGAAGCTAATTTGTGATGGTTTTTGAACAATGATGACAATGATATTTGGCCAGCATTTTATTCTTTACAAAGCTTATTTTAAAACATAGTCTTTTTTTAGATTACAAATTATATTCCACATTTATTAAGCATATTCCTGTTTTTGTATGTTACCTCCTACTTCTTATTCTCTAAATTAAACGGCTTCCATTTCACCCCAAACTGTTCTATTCTGACCCTTGAAACTGGCTTATACGTTTCAGTATTTTTACATATCATCTTATGTGCAATGCCTCTTTTCTCCTTTCTATCTTCCCCAATTCATACAAGTGTGGCTCAAGCCCCATCTTCTCTGGAAAGTCTTCCCTTGACCTTTAACCCTCAGCTCCCATAATTCGTTATCTGTATATTTCACTTGGCAGGTGTCTGTATATATTAGTTAGATCTCTTTCAGTTATTAGTGATAGAAACCCAAACTCAAACGATCTTAACTAAAGAAGGAGATCTTTTGTGGGAGGTCACAGAACAGATAAATTAAAAATGTGGATGCAGCTTTAGGAACAGCTGAATTTAGAGGTTCAATGACATTGCCAGGACCCTTGAAGTCTCTCTACTTCTCTCATCCTGGCTTCTTTCTCACACAGGCTCTCCCCATGTATTGGGTAAATTGCCATTGGCAGCCCCTGACCCTCATTCTCCAAGTTTATGGAGTTTAGGACTTCCTGGTGATAGAGGGGGATTTTCTTAGGGAGACCTCTAGCATAAAATTCTTGGAAAGAACCCTAATTTGCAAACTCAGATCACAGATCATTTCTGCATCAATGGCTGTGGCTGCTGGTAGAGTTATTGTGGGGTCAGTTCTATCTGAACCACAGTGAGAATATTCCTTATTGGAACAAAAAAATGGAGGAACAAAGGCAAAAACAAAGGACATCCCAGCATCTAGTAGGATTATGTTATCATGTATTTAATGGTTTTCCTTCTACCCGAGAATGTAAAGTATTAAGGCTTGGGCTGTGCCTCAAAGTCCTTTGTTTCCCTAACCATTCTTCACCCATACGTGGTGTTCAAAAACATATTGAAATGATTTTGAAGCTATCATGTAATATGTCTGCAGCTGGTTATTTTAATTGGTTATAATGTTTTTAAAGAGACCAAACTATGGAGTATTATCCACACAAAGGCTACTATCCTGTACATTTTTCCTGGGCTATGGAATACTTCCTAAGACCTCAGAAAGCTGTCTTACAAATACAGCCATTAGATTGGGGTGGGGGTGGGGTGCAGATGAGAGCCTGGAAATGGATCACTGCAAATCTAATCCCTTTGTTGGAAAAGCAATTCCGTGTGCACATTCTGATGGTGTATTATCTTCACAAGAGAAAAACATGATTAATAGTAGAACATAATATATGACGCTAGGGTGGCTGGAAAAAAAAAAGCTAATTTTCTGTTCAGCACTTGGACCCCCTTGGAAGTAAGTTGTATTGTAAATTCAAAAGAGTCTTGTATAAATCTGGTAAAATTTCTATTGGAATAGATGACCTATTTAGTCTATTACATCTCTAGTTTCTACAATTCTGAGATTCCTTGGGGCGTGTGCAGAATGGAGCAATCGAAGAACGGCAAATTTCACAGTATGGTCCACCATCTGTATAGGAACAGCAAGAAAACTGATGGGATTTCTCTCCCTGGCAGATATTTATTTCTCAAGTGCCTTTAAAACAGGAGGTCTGCAAAATTCTTCACGAGCGGTTAAAACATGAAGATTGATTTACAAATGTATATTTACTAGGAAGAAATATTTCACAATGTGCCTGAAATTTCCATTAAAAAATCTAACCAAATATTTCTAGCTTCTCCCCAGACTCCTTAGCTCCCACAATTTTAATAAATCAAGGAACATTTGTAAGTGCTAAATGTTAAATGGTTATTCACAGTTAATTTTTAATCAACTAACAACAGTTATGTGTTAATTGAATGCTATTAACAAACCATAACTTGATGCATTAGCTCTTTTGTTATGCAAAGAAACTTTTCCCTACAGCTTTTATATATTGTCTGACTCTCTTCTAAATAGAACATCAATATATACAGACTGTGAATTTAATAAGTGTGTTTGTTGACAGCTAGGTGTGTGTAAGTGTATGTGTGTCTCTGTACCCATTTAAAACAAATCAGAATGTGCTGACGTACTGAAAATGAAAGAGAAATCTAAATTTAGTCCCATGAAAGGAATTAGATAAGTAGCAGCCAAAGTAGAAGTCAATTTGACATTTTGGAATTTTAATCTTAACTCATTGTTTTTACTTTGAATATCTGAGTAAGTTGCTTAACATTTCTTTGACTTCTAATTTTGTTTCTGCTTCTATTTTTCAAGTTTTTATTTATTTATTTTGAGATAGAGGTGGGGGGGGCAGGGGAAGAGGAACAGAGAGAGAGAGAGAGAGAGAGAGAGAGAGAGAGAGAGAGAATCCCAAGCAGGCTCCACACTCAGCCCAGAGCCTGATGTGGGGCTCTATCTCACAACTATGAGATTATGACCTGAGCCAATATCAAGAGTCAGATGCTTAACCTACTGAGCCACCCTAACACCTCTTTTTTGCATCTGTTTTTAAGAACTACTTTTGAAAACATAGATTGGTTATTTTTTAAAGTTTACTTATTTATTTTGAGAGAGAGAGAGAGAGAGAGAGAATGAGAAGGGGAGGGGCAGAAAGAGAGGGAGAGAGAGAAACCCAAGCAGGCTCCATGCTGTCAGTGACGAACCAGATTCTGGGCTCCATCTCGTGAACCATTAGATCATGACCTGAACCAAAATCAAGAGTTGGATGCTTAACCAACTGAGCCACCCAGATGCCCCTGGTTGGCCAGACTTCTAAACCATAGGTGTTGTGTTTGTTCTGTTAAGGTTCTGTCAATCTTGTCTCTATTCATGTGCTGTCTCTTTAAGGAAAGGAACACATACCTTAAGTTCCCGTTTGCATTTCTTAGCAGAATTTAACACAGAGTAGGTACACAATTAATGCTTGCTGAAAAGTTATTAAATTTATGTGAGCCTATGCTTTTCTTGGGGACCATCCAAAGTCAACCGTAGTTCAAATCATTAAATAAGGCAGCTCATTTTGAGTTGCCTTCTTTATTTTTTTTCTCCTCAGTAATTCAGCTACTTGTTCTCCTCAAGTTCTAATCTGACTCTATTAGGACTCACCTTTATGCTACCTTTATATTTGCTTTCCCTAGGCAGCACCCATGACTTCAGACTACTCTTTTCAAGCATGGACTGTATGTCCCATCTCTATGCCAATGCAGTGATGACTGCTATTGGATTCATGTGAAGCCTTCCTAGAAGTAGTAACATTATACTGGTGTTTTCTGAAGACAAAATGCTTTATATTTTAGTGGTTTTGGAACAATTTCTAATGGCGAGAACTTTTGACACCATGATAGGCAAATGATAGAGAGGTTTCAAGGCACAAAAGTACTTTTTTAGTTCTCATATATTACACATCACAGGCATTTGCCAAAGTATGAATGCAGCACTACCATCATTCCTGCCTTTTAAAGAAAAATAGGAGGATGTAGAAGAAGAGATTCCCTGTAGCCAAGTTTACCATAGGAAATGTGGCTTTTATATCCAATTGGAATCCTCTATGGAGAAAGACTGCTTCTTTTACTAGGTTGGCTGGAATATGGGGAGGAGAGTCTTTCTCAGGAGGCAGTAAGAGGGAGTAAGAGGAGATAAGCTTGAGAGACTGGGGTCTGGCTGTATGACTCTGGATCACTGTTTTGCCCACGTTCTCACAGTTGTAAAGTACACTGTCCTTTTAAGGCTTTTAAGAGTCCCTGTCATTAACATTTTACCTAATCCTTCTAACGAAATCTTCCCTCAGCTTGGTCCCAGGAGGGGTAGGATTGCTGACCTTTAAGACCTCTTTCAACAATAAACTTATATGTATTTGAAGACGGTTATTAATTGCCTTTCTACTTTCCCTGCCTTTATCATTTGGGGATTAATTGTACAGATTAAAAAAATTTTCTTTGTTTCTTTCTTTAAAATATTTATGAAAATATTTCTAACTGGGTACTTTTCAAGCTATTAATTACTAAACTAAAGATGAAATATTTAGGCCTCTCAAACTTGACAATGTCTCTTTAAATTGCTTTTTCCTCCTGCACAGCTAGATCCACATCTGTAAATGTCTGAGTTGTATTGCCAGCCAATCTTGCCTACAGCTACTTCATTCTGGGAGAGCCTTCCATAAAACTGATTATAGCATTTCCCTGCCACACAGTGAAAAAACAATGTAGTGTGATATGATAAAGCAAGGATTGAATACGGGGAATATGAAAGTGTCTGTCATCAGATTGGAAGGGGCAACAAGAGTGGCTTTCTTCTTTCTCTGGGGTGAGGTGGGGGAGGAGGTTTGCATAGATATTCATTGAGATAAACTCCCTGGTCTTTCCTGAGAAATCACTCTGTTATCAGAGCTTTGCCCCCTCTCAGCTATCAGTGGATATTGTCAGCTTCCTAGAAGTGTGTGTGTGTGTGTGTGTGTGTGTGTGTGTATGTGTCTGTGTGTGTGTTATGATAGGGAAGACAAAAAATGAAAGAGGATTAGTGTTTGCTAAGTATTAATTTAGTGATTATTTCTGTATATGCTAATTGAGAGCCTAGAGTTTTGGTAAGTGTCTGGCATCTAGTAGGTACGCAATTAAGTTATTTATTGAATGAATAAAAACAGGTTTTTAATTCAATGAGACAAAATTGAAAACAAAAGGAATGTTTCATTTTGGGGTGAAATGACAATGCAGTGTCTGGGATTGAGTTTCTGTGAACGGAAGGAGAAAGGGGCCTGGTCATTTTCCTCAGGGAGATTACAATCCAATTAAATAAAGGGGTTTGTATAAGGTTTAATGACAGTTTGAGAAAATAATTTAAATGACAATAAAAAAGCTGTTTTAAGACAATGAATTGTACATGTTGACTGGGTGGATGTGGCAGGTGGGAATTCAGAGTAGTGGGCTGTTCCTGGAAGGGCAGGGTGGGTGGATGCAGGGCTATACACCCAAAGGGGGATATATTTACATAAACATGTTTATTGATTTTGTAGCTACTAGAGGCCAAGCACTCTGTTAGGTGCTGGGCACACAATAATTACATTTAGGTCATGGAAAAACTCAGAATTTGGTGATTCTGAAACTTTCACGGACTTAAAATTCATTTGGGATACCTGTGACAATGCAGGCTTCCGGAACCCATCCAAAGAGAAGCATATTCAGTAAGTCCAGAGTGCAGCTTTGAAAGTTGCATTTTGATGATCCTTTAACATGACTGTGTATAGATTATCTGGGAACTGTGCTTTGGGAAACACAGATATAGTACTCAAGGCATGGTCCCCAGACCAGTAGCAACACCTGAGGATTTGTTAGAAATGCAGATTCTCAGGATTCACCTTAGACCTACTGAATCAGAGTCTACAAGGTGGGCCCAGCAATTTGTGATGTGATGCTTACTGAAGTATGTAAACTAGATCTAGGGGCTGTACTAGGATTGGGGATGAATTCTGCCTCCTTCATTTAAGTCCTCTGGGCACATCAGTGAATAATGTTTATCCCTTGAATACATGTGTGTATTATTCAATTCAATCCAAAAGCACAGTGTGGTGTCAAAAATCCAACAAGTCTGCATGAGATTAAAATATAAAAAAACTAGCCTAGATTAAAAAAATAAGCTTAACTGAAAAGAACTTCATGATACCAAGTATGTGTTCATCTGTTGGTAAGTAGATCAGATGTTGATTAAAGCACAGGAGAGCTCAGTCAGCAAGGACATTTTCCCCTCAACTGCCTTCCACGTTTGTACTTTTCCTCATGTTGGTATGATTTTCCCCTCACCCCTACCATCAGAAGGAAAGTATGATAGGGGGTGAGCACAGGACTTGAGAGAGAATGCCTGAAGTCCATTGCCTTTACTAGCTCTGTCACCCTTTACAACTAACATAATTTTTCTCCACCCCAGTTTTCTCTTTAATGTATAAATAATGTGTGCCTTATCTATCTCACAGGGTGATTGTAAAGATGATAGTAGGAATTGCTAACATTTACTGAGGGCTTACTCTGTGCCAGACACTGTGCTAAGTACTTTACATGAATTATCTCTTTTAATCTTCCCAAGAACCCGATTATCATGGTTGTACAAATGAGGAAATTGAGGCTTGGCAAGATTAAGCAAATTGCCTGAGGTCGCACAGCTGGAAAGTGGTAGAGCCGGGATTTAAATTTAGACTGTGGCTCAGAGCTCAAGCATATAACAGCCAAACTGGACTATAAAGTTCCAAATGAGATAATATATATAAATTGTAAAGTACAGTTCACACTGAGGAAAAAGAAAGTGTCCATGCACTTTACTCTATTTTTTTCATAATGTCATCCAAAATATTATGCACATAACAGGATCTCAATAAAAAAACAGTTGATAGATCATAATTTTGTGTTCTTTAACTTTTTTTTCCTAACCAGAAGGTCTTATCTGATTGCTTTCAATGTTATGTAACAGGCTATAATTAGGAATGAAACAGAAAATCTTAGAACAGTAACATAGGCATGGAGAATGTTCTTTGAAGTTTCAGCCCAGCTCTTGGGTTTTATCTTCAATACATGTCTGGGGCAGATTGGGACATATGTGGTATGGTTTTACCTCCTTATAATAATTAGAGCTTTGTGGGTTAATCATTAGCATCTAGACTTTTATACTTGTTGAATAATTGTCAGTAAATCTGTTAAGCAACACTGAAAGTTTCCATATACCCAGACCTATGCTAAGCCCCATGGGATATGAAAGAAGTTTATGTCTTGAAACTAGGAACTACCCTAGGACTTTATAATCTATTGGGCAGATGAGATAGAGGATAAGGCATGTAAAATGGAGCTATAATGAATAATGTAGTTTATAATGTAGAATAAAGAGCTAGGGAAACAGTTACCAGAGGCACTGAAAACAATTCTAAGAAAGAGTCTACTTAATAGGAGCTTGATAAATGCTTGCTGAATGAATAAACAGATGGACATCTAAGAATTAGATCTGAACTCTAGTTATGGTTCTTATTGTTATTGGTATTATTTAGAAGTTACTTTGAGGCCTTAGTTTTCTCATTTGCAAAATAGTAAAATGATACCAATCCTAGCTAGCATCTTTTACAAAGTATACGATGATAATTAAATAATATGCAGCAATACTTTGTAACTGGAGAATGAAATACAATTTTCAATTCTTGTTTACAATTTTAAATGTTTATATAAACATTGAAAAATATTTTAGATCACTGTTTTAAAATGTGCTACATGTGAAATAATGATAAACAAAAAAATATAAAAATAAAATGAGGTAGAGCTCTGTGATAAATTCAAGCCAATGAGCTTCTTGGTTGAGGATGGGCATAAAGTAGCATCAATGGTTCCTTGCATAGAACCTCGCTTCTGTTGCCTTGCTGCCTGATTCAGGGAACCAAGGCTCAGACATGTATCTGTATCAAAACCTAGGAACCATTTTGATATAATCTCAGCATCAGGAGTCCATTATCTTTTGTCCAAAAACTGTTCTTAAAAAGTCACCTTCCAATGCAAAGTAGACAGAAACAATAACCATCTGTCTGATTTCAACTCCTTGTTTTAACTTTAGGAATTTAAAAAAGATAGAAGGTAACATTGATTTCTCTTTTTTCTTTATAAATAATTATATAAGTGGTTTATGAATTTTAATTCTTCTTTTCAAAGAGAAAAATGAGAATGGTAAGATAAAGCTTCTTTGTCCACCATTTTCAATTCTGGTCCTTTGTCCCCCTTACCATTTGGAATCAGTATTGTGAGCGTGATGTGTGTATCTTCAGTTCATTTTAAAAAGAACTTATTGGGGGCGCCTGGGTGGCTCAGTCGGTTGAGCGTCTGACTTCGGCTCAGGTCATGATCTTACGGTCCGTGAGTTCGAGCCCCGCGTCGGGCTCTGTGCTGCCAGCTCAGAGCCTGGAGCCTGCTTCTGATTCTGTGTCTCCCTCTCTCTCTGACCCTCCCCCACTCATGCTCTGTCTCTCTCTGCCTCAGAAATAAATAAACATTAAAAAAATTAAAAAAAAAATAAAAAGAACTTATTGGTCTGTCTTTAACATCCACATAAATAGCAAACAGTACGTATTGTTCTATAATTTTTTTTTCACTCACTGATTTGTTTTTGATTTCTAGTTAGTGGAAATAAAAATAGTTAGCTTATTTTCCTTAACTAGATAATGACCTATTAAAAGTTCATTTTAAAACCATGTCTGATTTCTGTCCCCCACCCTCACCAGCCCAGCCTCCAAACAGGCTCATTGCATTTAAGAAAACACATTTAGCAGAGCTCCAGGACATACTGCATCCCATTTCCAATAGGACAGGCAGAGCCTGACCAAAAAGGTGAAGAACTACTAAGGATGATTCTTAATCAATATCATGAAACAGAATTCAAACAATGGCCTGCTTCTGAGAGCCACTGTTCAGCTGACCTGAAAATAATCTCTCTGCCACTCCATGCCTGTGTTCTGTTCTCTGCCCCATCATCCCCTCCCCAGAGACTTTGTGTGCTGAATCCAAATGAGTTGAGTTTGAGCTCTAACTGCCCTCTCAAGAGTATTATTATTTTTCCCCCTTTAAACTTAAGGGTGCTAATTAATGTTGGAAAAGTTACATGCCAAGTTCGCTTTGCCTGTGGTTTCCTTAGATTAAAGGCTACTGGCAACTCCAGCTCTGTCAGAAGGGCCAGTGCTGTATTCTTATCCCCTGAAGGAGGCTTCAGCTCTGCTGACTCAAGAAGACTTCAGCTTTTGATTTGGAGTTATTGGATATTGACCCATCACTCACAGCAGAGTTATGGGCCTGCTGCCCTGGATCCAGGGAACTGGGCTCTGGCTTTGCCTACAGCATCCTCCACCCCTCCCTTTTCAGTTTCTGTTGAACCTAAGCCTGCAAATGTCAATTTCATTTTGTAAAGGCCAGGCAGTTGTCAGTTCTTCCAGGGGATTCAGGGAGAAGGAGCTCAGGATGATGCCCTCAGCAACATTTTACAGTGTTTTACAGCAGCTACCAACTACTGCCTCTCTCTTTCTCCTTCCTTCCCTGCCGTAGCCTCACCCAACCCACCACCATATTCCCTCACCTTGGAGACCATTAGTGAACCAGCTTTTCATTTGGCCTGACTGCAGATATAACCAGTTTCAAACTACTCTAATATGTGGCAAATCTGTTGTGGTACAATTTCAACACAAAGCAGGTTTTAATACAAAGAAAACTAAGTTGTTTAGAGATACTTCTTCCTTGTAAGAGACCACTTTTGATTTAAAAAAAAAAAAAAAGTCCTAGTTGACCAGACATTGACCAGACAATGAGATTCACCAAGAACGGTAATTCTGATAATCTCAAATAAAAGAAAATCCTTTTAAATTAAACTTTAGCTTCACAACCAATCCACAGCTATTTCTCTTCAATTCTAATTGTGGTAAGATTCCAGCTCAAGATGAGATCCCTATGTGTCTATGCTTATCAAACAACTAGATTTGAGAATATTCTACCATGAATTTTGTGAAAGCTAAGTGGTCTCTTAGTAGAAAATTGATGTTAGGGGATGAAGAAACCAGGCATTAAAATTTTAACCCATTGGCAAAGCCTTGTGTTTTGAATGATGCTGAGGGTCACAAATAAAAGACAGAAAATGGGGTTCTACCTAAATCTCTGTAACACAGATGGTACAAATCCCCACTAACAGACTTTGACACAGAATGAAATAGAAGTCAGGAAGCCTTATTTCTCTTTCTAGTCCCATTATTTCTTTTTTTTTAAAATTTTAAAAATGTTTATTTATTTTTGAGAGAGAGAGCACGCGCACACGCAAATGGGGGAGGGGCAGAGAGACAGGGAGACACAGAATCCGAAGCAGGCTCCAGGCTCTGAGCTGTCAACACAGAGCCCAACACAGGGCTCAAGCTCAGGAGCTGTGAGATCGTGACCCAAGCCAAAGTCAGATGCTTAACCGACTGAGCCACCCAGGCACCCCTATCCCCTTATTTCTATCACCCCCGGGTACCTTGGCTCTTTAATCCATGTACTAGTAAAGGTACTTGGTAGGAAGTGTAGGCAATAGAAAGACAGCTGTAGAGACAATGATCTCTGAACTGTGGCACAGCCTTGTGGAAGGTACTTCTTAGACTTGTCCAAAAGGTACAACAAGGTGGGAACTATAGCAGCAGTGATGGAACCTTCCAGGCAAAGTTGCCTCACTGCCTAATGGATGTGGTGAGACTCTGCAGAAGGGCTATGTCTTCTAGTGTGGATAGGGAGGCATAGCAGAAGTAGCAGCATTGCCCAGTGTATGCAGATACCAGAGTGAACCAAGTATCAAACCTTATGTGCAATTGTCTACTATGGCATGCAAAGCATGGGAAATGGCCATACCATTGGCATGGCCTAATAGTGTTGTTTAGGCTATGGGTAGCTCAGTGGAAGACATCACCTAATGGGGCTGGAACAAGAGTGTAGGCCAATGCTGATGACCACCCTCCCATGTGAAGTGGATGCTTTTGGAGCATCCAGCTCACAGTGTCCTGCTATTCCCCAAATTTTGGTCAACAGTGAGCAGAACATGAACTAGGCCAGACTAGTTAGTCTTCGTTATCTGTGAATTTGCAATTGGGCTCCAATTGGTTTATTCTTTCCTGATAGCTAGATCTGTGTATTTCACTCTCCAAGGCTGTCAGTTTTCAGGTGGACTGAGGAAGCAAAGGGGCCCACTACAGAAAAACCAAGCAATGAGAAAGAGACATGGATGGAGAGAAGCTCAGCATAATTCAAGCCTTGGATTCTGTGAGGCAATCCTGTGTTCTAGTGTATCCTTCTAATTTTTATTTCATAAGGTACATTCAGTTGGCTTTTGTTATTTGCAAACAGAAGAGTCTTAAATCCTGGAAGATTTGAGGTCAAGTAGGGAGTAGAAAGGTGTCCTGTGAATGGAGATGAAAGCTCCCAGGACATCAGTGAGGAAGGGGCCAAGAACCAAGAGCAAGGCAGAATCCCCCAGAACTTTATCTAACTAAGTATCTAGATACTTTAGATACTCCTAAAATATCTAGGAGACTGGGAACTTATGCCCAAGGAAGGCTAGCAGAAGGTTGAGTGTGCAACTAGAAGTGCTTGGTTACTACCTTTCTCAAGTCCAGATGGTTCTGGGAACTAGGGGCAGGAGTGGCAGAGTGTATGGAAAGGAAGGGTGAAGAAGGTCAAGAGGCCAGCATTGAAGTGAGGAGGAAGGCCAAGACTGACTGGCAAACCATGAACAGTTGAAATCTGACAGTTAGTGAGTGTCTGTGTTTCACATGTTTACATGCAAAGCTTTCACCTAATTACAATACAGTAAAATTTCCAAGTCCTTATTCATCTTATGTATAGACCAAGCCACCAGGAATCTTTTTTCCCAGCTCTGAAAGCAAACCTATTCTCAAGACACAAGATTATGCCAGCCTTCCCACCATCAGAGCATTGTGGCCTGTATCTATATGTGATTAAAACGCATCGTTGTATTTTTAGATGGGTCTAATTAATTGTGGATAATATTTTAAAATGTATAATTTCATGAATTTAAAGATAAGAGTAAGCATCAGCATAATAATAACACCTTATTTCTTGGCAACACTTCTTTTTACATTGTAGAAATTTCTGTTTTAATGAATATTTCATTTAATCCTTATAATAATCTTGCAGGGAAGGCAGCATAGAGGTTTTTCTCTTCCTCATTTTGGAGATGAACTCACAGAGAATTTGAATGACTTGCCACAAGTTACTTAGCAAGTTAGTGTTAGAGGCAGACTAGATTGTAATCCCCTGAGTGAAGGGAGACATGATCCAACTTCTGTCCTCTATGGAGCACACATCTACATGTGACTTTACTTGGTTCCTGCAATAGTGCTGTAAGCCAAGATTTATTATTCCTTTTTGTAGGTGAGGAAACTGTCAATGAGAAAAACAATTTATGATTACTCAACTATTTAGGGTGAAAAGATGAGTTAAATCTATGGGGCACTTGGGTGGTTCAGTCAGTTGAACATCCAACTCTTGGTTTCTGCTCAGGTCATGATCTCATGGTTTATGAGTTTGAGTCCCACACTGGGCTACATGCTAACAGAGTGGATCCTACTTAGGATTCTCTCTCTCCCTCTCTTTTTGCCCCTCCTCCGCCCCCTCTCTAGCTTCCAAAATAAATAAACTTAAAAAAAAAAAAAGTTAAATCTATGTTGATCTTTCTAGCTTGAAAGCTGCCCTCTTTTTCCTGTCCCAGAATTTCTCTGTCCTCTTGGTTTTCAGCTGTCCCCAATGTGGAGTGAGGAAACATTCATGTATTATAGCTCTAACACTGTAGAGGATTCCCTTGAAGGGTCTCAGATGCTGGTGAAGCAGAACTGGAAATCAGTGGAGCAGAGCTGTCTATAAAAAATACCAATAGATTTTAAGTTTGTAGGGGAAGCTGGCAGAAGCAGGGATGTAAAGCATGGTTTGTGAACAAATTTAGGAGCTGAGGGGATGTGGGGGCACCCCTGAGATGGTGACCTCAGACCATGCCTGGATGGGGACAGAAGGGTTGTTAGCACTAAGCACTTACCCAGTTGCACAATTCAGAGCCTGGAAAAGTTCCCTACTGATCTAGGATCGGCTTAAGCCCCGAAGCATGAAATGTGAATACCTTTTGCTCAGCATCCATTAAATAAATGTTATTCTTCTTCCTGGCAGAAAACACAAATTTCTCTGTTCAGAGCCACGGTGTAGCAGAAGGAACAGAATTTACAATATCCCTCTTTACGATAATGGCTCTCACCTTCCAAGGAAATGAGCTTGGAGGAAAGGAGCACCATTGAGTGCCCAGTGACAAGCTGGCTGGGCTTGCTGCTGCTGCTAATTATCTGGCAGGGAGGAAAGGCTGTGTCCCTGGAATACGGAGAAGGGTCTGTGAACTTTGGAGAATGGGCAAGGTACTTTGGTGTCTGTGTCATGCGAACTGGAGAATGGCCCCCACAGGGTCGTGTCTGACCTTTACCTCTGTTTCACTACTGAGCAGACATTTTTGCCAATTATGATCCCAAACACACTGAAAAGTACCCTTGGCCACTGACAGTTTGCAAGGGAGAAGCAATGCCTCTAGAATAATACCATGCCCAGGACAAAGAGGAAGGGTAAACAAAGCATTACTTTGTGTTGCAAATAGATGGCTTTGTTAAATACTGGAGAAATCCCCTCAGTGTCCACCTTATATGGCTCTGATAAAAATGCATTTGCAATACGCTCAGTGTCAAGAAATCACATCTTACTGGGCCAGGGAGGTTAAGAGCATCTCCCCATCTACAGAATAAAACTCATTAAAAGAGTCTTTCCAGCAGGAGAAGGCCCAGTTTGCTGCCTTCTCTATACCCTCCGCTTTTTTCTTTTCAACTAATGTATTGCAGAAATAGATACATGATCAAAATAGTATAATCCACATTTGTATTAAAAATAATAAGCTTGATAACAATGGGAAAAATGATGGTAAACAGCATTAGAAAACACAGCAGATTCAGAAGTTAACTTAACAGAACATACTTGACCGGCAGGTAACACATTAAAATGCTATTTCGGCAGACAGAATTGATAGCAGACTAGCTGAAAGAAAATCCGCTCGGAAAAGTCGACAAATACAATCCTAATCCCCTTTTTTTTCCTGCCACATGCTGCAGATGAGTGAAACCCAGGAGGGGAATTCTTATTACAGCAAATAGGTGTGAGTCCAGAGGAAAAATTAAGTCAAGTTGACAATTTACAAATTTCCTTTCAAGCATGAAGGGGAACTGAAAACGACGGTATTTATTTTTTTAAATCCCAAGCCCAGTGTTTGGTACCTGTTAATATGGCTGCTGAGAATAGGGGCATAGGAATCTCTCATAAATAAAGCCAGAATGAAATAACCTTTGTTACACAAGTGATATTAGAAAATCTAATGTTGGGAAGAGACATTTTTCTGCTGCCTGGTGGGGTATTGACATAGTGGCTGCTTGGGTTTAGTTAAGGCACCATTTATGGGAATCAGAGGGGCAAAGCACAGAGTCTCTGGATAGGACTGTCAGAGTCATGCAACAGCCTCAAGAACATTTGTCTTCAGATGGGGATGTTCCTAAGGATCTGGGTATGGTTTCTGATATTCACATGGGCTTCTGTTGATCCTGCATAGCAGATATCTTTGCTTATGCAAAGGAAAGTCACCTTCAACTGTTAGTGAATTTTCTGAGTCAATAGAATGTTACAGATGTGATGGAGTCTGAGTCCCAAAATGGGCTAGCTAGAAAATGGAGATAGGAAAAAGTAGAAGAGAAAGGTACATATTCTTAGCTTGTTTCTGAGAAATAAGGGTGAACATGGACTCAAAGTGAAATGAATTTGAATCACACAGGCTGTGACATGGGTCAATGAAAAAGTCTGGAAGCTGAAGTTCTAGTCCCATTCTTTGATATTTCTAGTCTCTCTCTCTAAAATATTAACTTTATTTGTGATGTAGACAATTCCTTTGAATAGGATGAACATATTCTTGTATGTGCTGGTTTCTGCCTAATGTAACTATTAAGGATCCCCCTTTTACTCTCATTTTGGATGAAAATTATATGATCACTCTACTTATAAGCTGTTTGGGGCTTGGTTACCATATTTGAAAATAAAGATATTCTAGAAAATTCTACCCTCACACATACACAGGCATTGCTTGTGTTCCACTGTTTCTGTATGCTCTTAATCAGTACAGTTGACCAGGGTCGACAAATAAGCTGCCGTGGATTAGGATAATGGCCCAATGAAGGATATTTACCTTTTAATAGGGGACCTTTTGAAAAGAAAGTTCTTATAACTCAAAATACTGAATCTTTAAAAAAAAATTTTAACGTTTATTTTTGAGAGACAGAGACAGAGCATGAAAGGGGGAGGGGCAGAGAGAGAGGGAGACACAGAATCCGAAGCAGGCTCCAGGCTTTGAGCTGTCAGCACAGAGCCTGATGCGGGGCTCAAACTCGTGAACCATGAGATCATGACCTGAGCTGAAGTCAGATGCTTAACCAAGTGAGCTACCAAGGCACCCCAAAATACTGAATCGTTAATGGTGAAATTACAGGCAAACTTAGCTCATCATATTAGCTCTTTTGTCTTCTTTGAGAATCACAAAACACCGAGCTGCTGATTGGTGGATGGTTTAGGAGATCCAAAAACCAGTCCTGGGCAGGCTGTATCTAAATACCCTGGTTGTAAAACCAGGTTATAAAAACATGTTCGTGGGCCCTAACCTTTTAGCAAAGCCCCCAGTTTGGATTTTTAAAAGCTCCCTAGGTATTTCAGGTACACAGCTGACTTTGGGGACATAATTCTATCTTCATTTTATAGATTGAGGGACTGACACCCAGAAGGCAGAGCAACAACAATGGCTATTTGTTTGGTTTCTTTTGTTTATCAAGTGCATCAGTGAACAGTATTTCACTTAACCCTTATGGGGTTTGAAATATTAGCCCCATTTTATAAGGAACAAAATAAAAGCATGTGCTCAAAGTCACACAGCTAGTTAGTGGCAGAATCAGAATTAGTGCTCATATTTCCTGATTCCTATTCTGGATTTATTTCTATTATCCCATAGCAACTCAGGTAGTTTGGGAAAAGCTTGCCTCTCCTTGACTAAAGTGCTCAGTTTACTTTCTTTCTTTTCTTGTTTTCCAGAGAGATGCACAATTAGGAGGTTGTTATTTTCTTCCTGGTCTTTTTTCCTTTATTTATTTATTTTTTTTTCTGTTTTGTTTTTGGATGAACATTTAATTCTGCTCTCCCCTCTCTCTGTGTGTATAGTGGGCTTCCTGGCAGAGATGGCAGGAGATGTTTTCATGTGCAATCAAGGGCGTAGATGCATTGGCTGCCAGCCTCAGGCAGGGACACAGACTTGTCTCCCACCAGCAGAGCGATGATGCGTTTCCCCAAAATGTTCCAAGAATGGCCTGGAATGTGACTAGACAAGGTCCATGCGGCCCCATGAATGGCTTCACACTGCACCAGCTAGAAAACAAACACAACAGTAATTCTTGGATTAGCATGAAAACACTTCCAAAGGGGGCTAAAAGACAGCCTTTTGTCCCTTTCATAAAAGAGAAGAGATGAGGTGTGACAAATGGTCTGTTGGATGGCTTTCTGTGCCAGGCAGAGGTCATCTTGGAAGGGCACCACAGACACAATCGGTTTAATAGAGAAGAAACGGACGCACAGATAAAGGACAAAGAACATTTCAGAAGAGACAAGGTGGCGTCTACAGAAGACAGTTTAAATTAAAATAGGAAAAGGAGATAGCATGGCTCACATTTTTTTTTAACCCACTGTCTTTTGACACGTGCACTGAGACAGCACATATAGCGCCAGCAACATGGGAGCTTGTCATCAGGAGATATAGGTATTCCAACCTTAGTCTAGGTGGCTAAGATACTCTGAAGTTCTGGACTTCAGTTTTCGCATCTGTATAATAAGGCTAATATTATGTACATTGCCTGGTCGCTGTAAGGATGACATAAGATTGGCGGTAGGAAGTCAGGAGGATGTGGCTTGCTGACGAGATGGATGCTGGGACACGGATGACTTAGGCTGGGAACCTTGTTTTGCAGGGACTATGTCATACGGGTCGGGTCCAGTCAATCATTTTGTCTGAATGGCTCTCAGATATTTCAAAGGTTTTTTTGGTGTGTCTTTGGAACCAGAACTTCACATGTTGATTCTTAAGTAAAATCCCAACACATTAAAACAGATGCGTGGAGCTGCCCCGTTTGAAGCACTGGTGGGTTGGTCGAGTCCTCTCCACACCCAGTCTCCTTCTCTCTCTTCCTGTGACAATGCCTGAAACAGCTCTTCCATTTCCCTGCTCTAGGAATTGGCTGCTGCAGGCCTCTGCTGCCTTTCTGGATCTTTCCAGCGTGAATTGGGAAGTAATTCAAAGCCTCTCACTAAATCTTCTGAAACTTCAGTGGAGTGGCCAAATTTCCTCATCACTGATGATTGTAAAAACAAATGGAAAAAGCAGATTCAGGTAAATGAATAGCTAGATGGCAGAGTTAACTGCCTCTGATTGACTTAGCACTGCTTCTCAGAGCACAGGATTTAAAAAGCACCTCCAGATGCACAGACACAAGATCATTGTCATTGTCCAAAATGCTTATTTATTTATTTTTAGTAGAAAGAGGAGTAAGAATCTGACTGTAAATATCATAGCTAAGGAATCACTTTGAATGTCAGGGGACCTAAGTGGCTGTGTAAACAATGAATCCCAATCTGAAGTCAATAGTGCCATGTAGAAACTAAATGCAGTTTTCAGCCTTTCATTTTCATAGCCTGGTCTGTCACATGTTGCCCTTCTATTATTTTACACTGATGTGTGCATGTGCATGCATGTGTTTGCATGCTCACACATGCACATACACACCCACTGCAGTAGCAAGCCCTCTATCAGGATCAGGGGCACCAAGCCAGAGTTTCATGAAATTTGAATGAACCTGTCAGAAGTTCTCACAACAACGTCACATCACTTCAAAAGCATCTTCTTTGTGTCTGTCTTTAGGATTTATCTATGTCTTTATGGAGATTAGATAAACCTTCAAAGCTTTGAAGACAGAGGAGGAGAATTATATATTTGGAGCCATTACAAGAAAAATAAAGGGCCCCTAGTCTTTGCATCATATTAAATAAATGTCTTAATCCTATGTCATGAGCCCTGGTTCTACCATTCTTTTACTGTGTATGTAATACTGGGTAATCGTTTTGAACCCGTGGCTCAGTTTTCTATCTATAAAATGGGGACAAACGATGCCTTGTGAGGATAAATGAGACAATATATATTAGGATTTTTAAAAAAAAAATTTTAATTGAAGTGTAGTTGGCCTACAATATTAGTGTCAGGTGTACAACATAGTGATTCAGTGTTTATGTACATTGGGAAGGGATCACCACGGTAAATTTGCTGCCATGTGCCACTATACAAAGTTATTAAAATAGCACTTACTGTATTACCAATGCTGTACATTGCATCCCCATGTTTTATTTTAAAACTTGAAGTTTGTACCTTTTAATCTCTTTCCCCTATTTCACCCATTCCCTCATTCCCCTCCCTTTTCTTGCAACCATCAGATTGTTCTCCGTATCTATAAGTCTATTTGTTTTGTTTTGTTTGTTCATTTGTTTTGTTTTTTAGATTCCACATATAAGTGAAGTCATATGGTATTTGTCTTTCTCCGTTATGCTAGGTTTTGAAAAGTATAAAACTGCTATTCAAGTATGATCTTTAAGTTAAAAATGTAAAATATTGTTATTACTTGGGTAATATTTTTTTAAGTAAAGATATGAAGGGAGACCTGTTCTTCCTTCTGATAATAACTTGAGCAGCATAAACTCATAACTAGTAATAAACGGAGTCATTGCTTTTCAGCACATGTGGGATTTCATTTAAGATTAGGGTGTTTACCCCAAGTGGTTTGGAATGTAAGCACAATGTTCTGTTGTGGTTTGGCAGAGTTCTCTGAGACCTCTCTCGTTATTTCCCAGTTGGGTCCAGGGGACTTTGAAGTAGTCAGCTGGAGTTATGTCCTGCAGCGGTGCCCTGTGATGTCTGGTGGGAAGTCTTGGGCCTCTCTAGTCATGAGCTCTCCCAAGCCTCTTGGGCGATAAAATGATAGCCACTTCTTAGTGTCAGCTTCAAACAAACAAACAAACAAACAAACAAACAAAAAGGTGTATATTTGGGATTCCTAGTTCCAATCTTACCTTCAGTGTGCCTCTCTTCTTGATGATCCTATTTCTTTTCACTGGGAGGAGAGCAATCTGATAAATTTATTTACTGTGCAGGGTTTGTAGCTAAATGTGAATCTAAAAGGAGGATACATAGAGCTTACAGTAAGTCCAAATCCACCCAAACCACATGGTTGAGAATAGGAGACACAGTGACGTCTCAAAGGGAATCAGGGTGGTACTAGGAAGCAGAGTGGTTGCTGGGCAGCTTCATAAAACCAAACACCATCTCTGATTTGTTTCATTATGAGAACTTGAGAACTCCCATTTTTTTTTCTTTTTTTGGCTTTGGGGTTTCTGGTGCCAGTGTAAGCTGGGTTTTCTGTCACTGCTCCTGAAAAGGAGAATGACTGTCATAGAGCATTCCAATGAGTCGGGAGGCAGGGGCTCTGGTTCTCACTGGTCACTGATGAGCCAAATGACCTTGAGCAGTGTTATTTCACCTCTCTGGCTCTGGCTTTCCCTTTTTGTAAATTGAGTTTGGAAATAGAGATGTTTCAAGGTGCCTTCTGCTCTAAATACTGTAATTACTTTATTTTCTATCTACTGAGTTCTGTAGATGGTGTGCAGCTTAATTGTGATATGTAGGTTACTACCTACAATAATGGGGACAGGAGAAGTGTTGCCATGGAAGTTGACCACTGTGTGAGTGTCCTTCATCTGTTTTCTTTCACCCCAAACACAGGAGGGCAGGAGTGATATATTCTGTGTGCTGCACAGATGAATATCTAGCATCTGATTCTTGATTGTTTTAAGTGATGTTCAGGTCAGAAGCACTAAGGGGAGCACAGGATATAACTGGGAGAGGAACGTTATTGCTCTGGGATCTATCTTCAGTCTTTTTAATTGTGTGAAATGAGAAAACAACTCTACTCTGGAAATGTAAATGGAGGGAGTTGACTCCTTTCCTTCTTAAATGGCTTAGGTGGCAGCCTCAAGCAGAGGATGGAAGGGTTGACCTCTGGGAGTCCTGTCTTAGTCCTTCCATTCTCCAAAATGCTGGCCCTGAAGGAAAAGTGTCACACATCCTCTCACATGTCCTGTCTCACACTGAGTAATGTTGCCCCTCTGCCCCCAGCGGAGCGTTTTAATGATAACGGCTGTCTTCAGGGACAGATTGTGACTTGTCTTTTAAAGGAAGATGAAATCTATTAAGACAGTGAGGACAGAAAGGAAAAGCGATGTCCCTGAGAGGAGAGCTCTAAAGGAGAGCACAGTTGGTTCCTTTCTTGCCCCCTCCCTCCATCTCTTTCTCTCTTTGTTAGAGTGTACCCTTCAACTGCTCTGTTTTGTGTCTGGATTATTGTGGTTGTTGGTGTATAAAATTGCTGCTGGTGTGTATAATTTATAAGCTCTAAAAAATGATAAATAGTCTCAAGTAAGAAGAGTGATTTGTGTTAAAGTCCTCAGGGTACTTTTGTAAAGGAATTTAATTTCTTGGGGGAAATTGTCTATAACTTCATGTGGAATGTTAGTTAACTGGTTCATAGCTGGGATTTATTTTCTGTCATCCTTTTTCTTTTTTTCCCTTCTCATTATTGGTTTGGATAGGTTTACCTGGGCAAATGAGATTATATAGCAAAATCTTGATGCACTGGGAAGCTTAGGGAAATAGAGAGGCTAGTTCATTTATTTTCTTACTTTTTTTTTTTTTTTCAAACCTATTGTTAAATCCTTCTGAGTTTTTTGTGTTGTGGTCAAGTGCTTCTCAGCCAGGGGCGATTTGCCAACCAGAGGGTATTTGGAACTATCTGGAGACATTTTTGGGTTTCACAACTAGTGGCATCAAGTAGGTAGAGACCATGGATGCTGCTATACATCCTCTAATGGACAGAACAGCCACTCAACCCAGCCCCAACAAAGAATTATTAGGCCCCAAATGCTAACAGTGTCAAGGTAAAGAAATTCTGATGTTGTCAGTAGGCTCTAGGGAACAGAATTCAGTATTCTGTCACCAAGGAATTTCTACAGAATCCCACTGTTTTTTTTTTTCTTGACTGGGATTCTCATCACCAAGGATGGAGATAGGTAACAAGATGCTGGACCTGGGCCAAATGTAATGAGTCCCACAGTATATAGAGTCCAGGGCTTTTTCTTTTTTTAAAAAAAAACATATGACTACATAAAGTATACTATTATTGTTCTGCATTTCCTTAATATTTAAGTTCAATTGCTTGATTGCAATGAAAAAAATAATGGCCAATTGATGTAACTAGTGAAATGGATTTCAGTTACTTGAAGTATTACCATGATAGACTTCTTGCAAATACTTGTCAACAAAAAAATGGTCAAGCATTGAGACCTGTGACCTTAACCTTGCAGTGCATGTGTACAAATATGGTGATTCAGATCAAAGGTTGGGCAAGGGCTGTTGATAATGGGGTAGGACCTCAGGTGGAAAGATCACAAGGCCAAACACCTTTGGTAATTGGCCCAGCGTTAAGCCTAGTGGTTCTTGTTGAGATTAATGGATTGCCTTAAAAAGCTATGTACCACTTATATGTTAGTATCAACTATGCACATATGAATAGTCTTAAATTCCTTAGGCTGATATTCAAGACTCTTTACCATCTGATCTCCGCTTACTTTTTTTTTTTTTTTTAAGTAGGCTTCATGTCCAATGTGGAGTCTAACGTGGAGCTTGAACTCATGATCCTGAGATCAAGACCTTGAGATCAAGACCTGATCTGAGATCAAGAGTTGGACACTTAACCAACAGAGCCACCCAGGTGCCCCTGATCTCCACTTACTTCTTACTAACGTTCCTACTTAAGTCTCCTGCACTAGTCATATTTTTGTACTCAATGCCTCATAAACTCAACTTGCATATCCATAGATGATCATATACCCACACTGTTGCTTATACCAATTCCTTCTCCTAATGGTCATTAACATTTCAGCTATCTTTCAAGAGTGAGATAAAATTCTATCTCCTTTGTGAACCAACAGGCCAGAAATACTATTCCCTCCTTCCATGAAAAAAATAACATTTATTGTTGGTGATTGGCGCAAGTTTTGTTTTGTTTTTCATTTTTCTGTACTAAAAAAAGTGTGCAGTGAGTTAGGGAACCCCCAGTTGCAAACTCACACTGACAAAACTTGTGTAACCCAGAACAAATCACTTAACCTCTATGACACTCGAGTTTTTTTTTATTTATAAAATAGAATAATATTTATTCTACTTTTCCTGCAAGGTAGTTTTGGATAAAATGGGATAAGGAACACAAAAAGCCCTTTGAAAAATAAAAAGAACTACGTGAATGTAACACATATTATTGTCATCAATATACAAAACCACAATGAAACCCACAAAGTGCTAATGCTGTATATATTCTGCAAAGCACTTAGCTATAGTCTGCACTTAATAAATGAGAACTCACACAAGTGAATTGTTCCACAGTTAAGACAGACTGGCAGGAATAGCAGTTAGAGACAAGAGGCTGGTTAAGAGGTTACTACCTGTATTGATAGAGAAGCTATTAAAAGCAGAATGTGATTTTTAACATCTCCAGGACCATGATAGAAATGAATAAAATTTTGTGCGCTTTATCATTTGTGACCCAGAAAAGAGAACCCTGAAGGCATGAAAAGTCTTAAAATAAATTATTTGTGTGCAAAAGGAGGCAACATATTCCACTGATTTGACAATTTCAGTTTCTCCATTAAGGGTACAAATGGGAGATGAGGTCACTTAAGCAAAATGCTCCCTGATTTGTTAAAGCCTTTCCTGCCTGCAAATTAATAAGCCTGAATTCATTTTTGTGGCTTACAGCTGGCTCAGTGTCTGAACTTTCCCTCTTGATTGGTGGGGGAGGGTAAAATCTGCCTGGATGGGTCTGGGAGTGTGGTCTGGGAAGTGGCCAGAGCTGGTCTTCAACGCTCATCATGGAGCCAAGGGAAGAATTTCAGAGACAGTGGAAGGTCCATGGTGGCAAATATAGAGACAGGAGTAGGGGAAAAAGAATAGATGATGGCTAGTGGGTAGTGAGCTACCTAGAGGTCTGGCAATTTAACTAGTAGACATGCCCTGAGGCCAAGTAGGGAGTACTTCTATAAATCGCCTATATCTCACCCTTTCCCAATAGTTGGGAGAGAGCTCTTAAGGATTTCCAGTTGTAAGGACACCAAATGAATAACAGATTAATCTACTGCCTTAGAACCAAATGTGGTTATGTTTTTGCTCAGTAAGTACAGTATGAAAGAGTAGGACAGTGAATGTGAAGAGTTTAGACTGTAAGCTAGAGTGTTTGTGTTCAGTTCCTATCTCTGTCATGGATTAGCTAGTTGATGTGACGTTGAACAAGTTATTCAGCTTCTCCAAACCTCAGTTTTCTCATCTGTAAAACAGAAATAATAATTCCTACTTCACAGGGTCATTGTAAAGCCTAAATGAAATAATGAATTCAGTGCACACTGCACAATGCTTGGCAAAAAAGAGAGTCTTCAGGAATTGTTAACCATAATTATTGGATGGTCAGCAAATAGAAGCAGGCAGACTCCTCTTGTATTTCTTGCCTCCCCAGCTATGTCTAGCTATTGAAAGAAATGCTTAGAATTGAAGCATTGTAAGGGTTTTTTTCTTCTTCTTCTGGTTTTATTGAGATAAAATTGATGTGTAACATTATGTAAGTTTAAGGTATACAATGTAATGACTTGATACATGCATATATTGTGAAATAGCTACCAAAATGTTAGTTAACATATCCTTTACCTTGCATAATTACCATTTTGCTGCTATAGTGGGAACATTAAAGCTCTACTCTTATAACAACTTTCAAGTGTATAATATAGTATTATTAACTATAGTCATCATGATATAAAGGATTTTTAAGAACTAGTGCTTGCTACTCAAAGTATGGTCCATAGACCAGCAACACTGCTTGGGAGTTTACTAGAAATGCAGAAATTTAGCATCACCAGGATTTCAGACCTACTGAAATCAGAAGCTGCATTTTAACAAGGGCCCCTGGTAATTTCTGTAATTGATTGAAGTTTATAAAGCACCACCCTAATGACATAAACAGGATTTTTTGGAAGAAAGAGGGGAGGGGAGAGGAAAGGAGGAAGGAAGAAAGGGAGAGAAAGAAAGAAAGAACAAAAGAAAGAAAGGAAGAAAGAAAAGGAAAAGAAAAGAATGGAGGAAAGGAAGGAAGGAAGGAGGAAAGGGAGGAAGGAAGGAAAGGAAGAAAGAAGAAGGAAAGAAAGAAGAAAAGAAAGAGAAGTCACATACTGTTGAGCATTTTGAGATTGCTGATTTGTCCTAATATATCAGAATAAAATACCAGAGTAAAAGGCTAGCATAAGGATGAGATGTAGCACAAGCACAGTCATGACTATAGTGTATTTATCATAAGATTTGGTTAAGGTTTCTATAATACATTGATACCTAAAGAGGATATGGTATGCTAGAAAAAAATTTTTTGGAGTCCACTTTCTTTAATATACAAAAAATACAGAACAAAAAGTTAAATATTTTCACATCTGGCTACACCACTGTCTAGTTTTTTATATTAACTTTACTATTCAAACAGTGGATAGTAGCTGGCATTTTAGGGATTGGGAAAAAGATGAAACAAAACAAAAACCCAAAACACTTCTTCTACCATGTTTATTCTATACTGTGTACAGCTGTTCTCACAGAGCAACTTTCTCCATCATTCAGAAATTCAGTTGTATATAAAATTGAACCTGCCCCAAAGCCAAGGGAGACTAGAAATGATGGGTCTTTATCCCAGGGCATCATCATACAGTTCAAACAATGGTGCAGCTACCAGCTGCAGTTTTAGGGACTGCATATAAGGTTTCTTCTTGAAGCTGAACCAAAAACAAATTCTTATGCTCCTTGGGTTGTGTAATATGTGCAGAAAGGTCTGGATATTGATGAGATTCAAAATTTGGTTTCTGCCAGTTACCAATGCAGTCATCAATGACCTACAGGGCTTGGTATCTCTGCCATTAAGCATTTTAGTCTTTCAACCTCTTCTCCTGGGTTAAATTTAACACTTCATTTGGTAATTTGAAGAAAGTTGTTCCTAGCTGTAGCAGTAATGCATGGGCCAGCCAATACTCATGCATAATCAGAACCCCTTCTACGACCCTCCTCTTTCTAAGTTTATCAAATTCCTTGCCCATGCAATGAAACCTAGCTACAACAAAGCTATCCTTCTCATAGAGGTACTCTTTTATACCAAAAGTATAATTAGTAAGAGGGTACAGGTGGATGGGGCACCCCAGGGGGAGGGGCTTGGTTGGCTAGATGTACTTGTTGCCAAACTGGTTGACACCCCACCCCTTTTTGCCCGCTCCTCTCCTTTTGTAGCCAGCAGTCTGCAATTAGGTATCACCATGAACATGCTGGTAATCTCAAGCTGGTGGTGAGCTGAAAGGGAGAGGCCCAGAAACTTTCCCTGTGCTGGCAGTGGTATTCTGCATTCTGCTCAGCAGTGCCACCACCATTAACCCTAGAGCATCAATAATCTTTGATTATAGTAGATGCTCATTAAATATTTATTGATTTATTGATGGACCTTTGCCTGACCCAGTAACAGTGTCAAAATATTGAATTAAATAGTTACTAAGTTGGCATGAGCAATACATTTTTTTCTGCTGATCTGAAAATATTTTTCTGATAATCTTTCCTTTTTTTTTCAGAGACACAGTGAAATCTCTATACTGTGGTATATGCTATTTACTCCCTTTGGCATTTAATGACATTTGTTTGTATTAAAGAATATTATGTGGTGTGTGTGGCAAATTCTTAGAAGGTGGAAAAATTATGTTTTTGGTAGTTCCTTTAACATCTACATAATACAATTGAGTTCAAATATTTGTAAAAATGAATGAATATACATCTAAAAGAAAATAATTTTACATTGGAGTGGCTTATGATAGGAACTCCTATTTATAGAAATAAAGATTTCAGTTTATTGAATATTTACTGTGTGTTAGGTACTGTGCTAAGTGTATTACCTATGAGGTTTCGTAATTCTCTTAATGACATTATGAAGTAGCTGCCTTCATCCTTACTTTACAGAGGGTAATACTGGAGCTCAGACAAGTCAGATGACTTTCTCAGGGTCACACCATTAGACATGTCAGAAGTGAGTTCAAAGACATCTGACAACTATGCTATTCCTCTTGTCACATAAGAAGCAAGTGGGATTCTAAGTTTGCATTCTTTATATTTCCTATGTTGAGAATTCATAGGAAAGACACTACTAGCATTAGACCCTAGCTGAAAAGATCAAAGAAAACTAGAACTCTCCTGGGAGATCCTTTGAAGAAATTTTATTTTCTTCAGTTTTTTTTTTTTAAATTTGGGTTACATATGACCAGTCCCTATGGGCTTTGGGTATCTTTACAAAACCTTTGAAGCCAACACACAGCTTACCAAATGACATTGTGTTAACATTATAACGAAGTGGTCATATTTTACAATAGCAAGGGAGATCAGGTCAAAGCTTATGCTTTGAACTCTACTTTTTCTAAAATCCTTTCCTGACTCTCTGCCTACTTTTATTTCTACTTTCTCTCTAGCACGTTCTGGTGTTTATTACATATTTGACACAGACATATGGTAGCCTCATGTGACTAGTTACATGGAGAACCCAGATGTCAGCTTTGGTCTCCTTTCTTAAAATCTAGGTTGGCCTGTATTCCTGTTCCCTGCCTTTCTCAAGATTTTCAGCCTTTTGAAGGCAGGTTCTATCATCAAGGTCAGTAACTGGCTCCAGCTTCTTGCCTTCTCTGAATTCCAGATTTACCATCTTTTGTGTTTTCTCTTTGTTTGTTTCCACTGTGGCCTCTATCTAAGCATGGGTCTTATTCCATTTTTCTCATTTACACAAAAATACCAGTTTTTTGTTTGCTTTTGTTTTTTGCATTCTGCAGACTTTACTGAAAGTTTGAGGAGAGAAATGGAGTCTATATCCTGGCAAAGCAAAATCTTACAATCAAATATTACAGTGTCTCTCATTAAAAGTCCTTCTCCCACTTCTGTAAATTGCTGGACGACTCTTTTTTTCCTTCTCCTTCATTCTCTACCCCCATCCCAACAAAATCCAGTATCTTCCCTCATTTTCTTATGCAAAAAAATTCAGCTCTTGTCTGTTCCTGTTTCTAAATTCAGGTCTTGGCCCTTCTTTGCAAAGCTAGACACTCTCTGTAGAACTTCTTAATTATCAAATTCTTTTGGAAGAATCAAGGACTTATATTTTCAGTTACTTATTTTTTAGTTACTTATTAATACAAATATAAATTTTCACTCCCCATCTACAGGCAAATTTCCTTAAGCATAAAGACAGAATCCTGCATCTTTGCTACTCCTATAGGAAATTTAAAAGTTAGTTCATTCATACTTGTCTGGCTGAATAGATAAATAAGAAAGAAAAATAGGTATAGACATGAAGTGGGGAAGGAAATAGAGAAACAAGATGGTTTCTTCACTTAACCTGTTGCTTGGGTGAGCCCAGAAATACCGTACAGTTGGAGGCCCTATCCATTGGTCCTTTGTGTTTGGGTGAGGGTTGATAGACAGTAGCTAAATTCCTTTTCTGTCTCAAAATACTTCTTGCTGTCTACCTTTCTTATTGGATTCCTACCTTTCCAGGTTAGTTTCTGTCATCTTTCCTGCTAACTGCATTGCCCTTTACATATGCATTTTTCTTCTTTTTTTAAAATAATAAAAAATAATAACAATTATTATAATTGGGCTCCAAGCAATTTTTAGAACAACTGTTGCTTTTCATAGGTTTGTTTTGTTTTGGTTTGGTTATGAGCAGGACGAAGGGCATTTATGTTCTAGCTGAAAGGGTAGGATAGATATTGGTCACTCTTTTGAAGACTCTAGATAGAAAAATGTTTATTAAAAGCAAAATATGACCTAGAAGTTATGTGAGATTTTTGCTCTCTTTTTAACTTTTTAACACGCAAAATTATGCACACTTTTTCTCTTTTCTGATCACTAGAGGAGACTTGTCTTTTGTTCTCTCATGAAATAATCTTCTCAAAGCTTCCTTTACTCATGAACTTTGCTTTCAGACAACAAATGTATTCAGATTTGCAACTTTGGATAGTCCTCAGTATATGAAAAGTGTACATGGTCTTCTGTGCTATTTCGTTTATTGTGACATTGCAGGTCCTATGTGGGTGTACTGTTCACAAAGAGAAATATTGGGATCATGGGAAGTTGTTTCACAGGTCAGCCAAGCCATAGCATAGTAGTGCTTATGAACTACTCTACTGATGCCTTATTATGAGCTACTGACATAGAATAAAAGGAGAGATTCTTTTAATAAAGATGAAATGCATGGTTCATTGAAGGAAGCAGAAATGTCACCTGCTACTTCAAAATTGAACCATTTGTTTGAACATTTGTGTTGCTTTATTTGCTGCTTATCAAAAGATTTAGATAGGTCTTGCAAAGTCCTTATTGAATTTGGGAGTGTAACCATAGAAAAATAAAGTAAAAACAAACAAGAGTACAGTAAAATTTAAGAGGCAAATTCATATATAGAGGTCTTTGTGATTTCACAAGGAATGATCAAGCAGGCCACGTAGTTGGTGGGGGAACCAAGTAAACCTGGACTAAGAGACAAAGAAGAGCTGATTGCACAGAACCCCAAGTTGTAAAGCTGATATTCAAGCTTTACAATCTTTAGGTACTATTCTCTGGTTTCCTCCAAATGGTTTGTTAATGCCTAATCAGGAAGCTTTGGACTTAAGTATTTCTTGTATGCATTCAAGAGGCTATTGGTAAAATAATTGCACTTTCCCCCCTATTTTTCCTAGAAACAAAAGAAATGGACTTATATTCATATGAGTGAATTAGGTTTACTAGATGCTAAACTTCTTAAGATAAGGATTTGGGCTTTATTTATTTTTTAAAATTCCCCTCACACTTAGCCCAGTGATGGGCACCAGATAGATAATAATATATATTTTGTGTTTGTTTTCATTTGTTGTTGTTAAACATAAAGAGAAGTGACTGACAATTTGATTAACACGAACGGAGAGCTACCGAAAAGTAGGCAGATTCTCATTAGTCTGAGATTGTTTAGGTAGGTGCTATATGAAGTCTGTGGAAACAGCCAAATGACCATTCAAACTCTTTTCGCATCTAAAGAATCTGCTAGTCAATCTAAATACTTATGATAAACTGTGTAATAGGAGGAAACAATCATAAAATGACCCTTTCCAATTGCTTCAGAGACAAGCAAATTAACACTTTGTCACAGACCCATTTATTTTAATTGTTCTCTCCTAGGTAATATCAAAAAGTCAACATGGGTAGAGGAAACAGAAAAACAAAACAAAACAAAACAATTTGTTCCTCATTAAATGTTAGAAAAGTCCAAGATAAACCTATTTAAAATTGATCTGATAAGCCCTGAGAACTGTGATGCACTGATGTGTTTTCCCCCCGCTAATGGTCTTCAGCTAATATTTATCCATTGCTTTGAGTAACCATTAATCTCTTGTGTTGAGAAACTCCACAAATGCAATTTCTAGGACATTTAACCTTTCCACGTTTGCTGTCTCTTGAGTTTGGGTGACTCGGTTGTGGTGTATACTCAATTTCATTTCGTTTTCTTGGGTCCCAATTGCCAAGATAATAGCACCAACTCCATTTAAAATTAGTCTTTCTTCTTCCACAACACAGTGATATGTTCCCAAGGTATAATGAAGTTAAATTCATTTTGCCTTCCCATACTTACATTCTTATCCATTACTACCTTCTCTTCCCTGCAATGCATTCCCTGCTATTTTTCTCTTCTATAATTTGACATCAGGAATGGCCACACAGGAAACAGCTGAGCAGTGTAAATGCCTTTCTAATGATCTCAAAGCTTCACCACAAGCTTAATAATATTAATGTCCTTGGTTCAATCTTCAGTGGTTTTATTTTTATTCTTTTTTTTTTTTTTGTAGTTTGTTGCTGCTGAAAAATTCTCATAAGTTTAAATATGCAGTGAACTTAAGTTCACTTTTTAACCTAAGGATGTCAGATCCACCTTTTCTCTCCTCCCTCTTCTCTTTTCTGTTTCTAGTTACCCCAGTCTGGGCCTGACAAGTAAAGCTTTTGAAAAAATGACCACGGTTCTGAACAAAGCCTGTTGTTGCAGGTAATTGTTGAAATATCAAGGGTATTGCGTCCTCCATTACTTAAGCTCTCATTTGTGGTTTTCATGGTTTTGAGGAATGTTTATGGCTGACAGTCCTTTCTTTACAGCTCTATCCTTCAAGCTCCGGCTGATACTGCTGAGAATGACCGCTTGAGTGACTGATAAAATGTCAAGATGCCATTATTTCCAAGAGAGTGTTTGGGAGCAATAAGATCTGTTTCAATTTATCTCATACACCTGAATTTAAGTCTTCAGATTTAACTTCATTGGCTGCTACAACCAAATTGTCTCCGGGTTTTTGAGAGAGGAGCCATCATGGAATGCAAAGAGGGTTATAATGATGGTCACGCCATGACATTTGTGTTGTATTTCACTGTGCACATTGGTGCAATATTTTGGACTTAATTAATACTCTCCAGGAACCTCAGTTTATGGATGGCAATAACCATATTTTAGACCATGTGAAATACTGCAACAAAAATTCAATTCATAAGGCAGATGGCAAAGCCTAGTTTGAAGAACAACAAAACAGGAAGATTTACAGTGAGTTTCAGAACTCTTCAACTGGAATCCAGCCACTGCCAAAGCTCTGTTATTTCACTGGAGGGTAACAATCTGTGAGGGTCATTAGTGTCCTCATAAAAACTGAGATTAAAAAGTAGTCAAATGAAATGAATAAATAGTTGAGGCTTTTTCTGTGAAACAGAAGTGGAGTTGTTTAAAAAGCAAGGTTTCCAAATGTTTAGAAAAATCATTCTGTAGTCATTTGTTTTCAACCTGGAATGTACTAAAGTAGTAATTTTTAATGGAATGACAAGGATCTTGTTACATTCTCAAGCGTGCAGTATACAAGAAAACATTTCATAAGCAGGTGTATTTTCTCCCTGTCTCTTTCAGAGCTAAGACCTCATTGTGGAAACAGTTATGATGGAGAAGAAGGGCTAATGAACAGAATGTTAGTAACACCACTGCCCAGTTACCTTGGTGTTTTTGATTTTGGCACTGCCGCAAGCGCCATATAAAATAAAGAATGGTTCATATAGGTTTTAATCAGATGAAGCACAAAGTTCATAAATAGTTTAGATGCCCTTTAAGGTTTCTGAGACTAGCTAGGGAAGGCTACTGAGGTGGAGATTCGACAACCCACAGACCCAGGAAGCAACCTGCCTCTGCCTAAGTGCTAAAGAAAATGGTACGTTGAAATGAATTTTTAAAAATTAAAGTGAGAGCCATGCAACATCATAGGATTTTAATTGTTTCAGAATAGACTTCCATCAGTGCTTGCGTGCGTGCGTGCATGTGTGTGTGCCCATGCATGTGTGGAACTTGTAGCAATTATTCACATTAATATTTCTTCTATTCTAAAAATCACAACTCTGTTTAGTTACTATAAACCTTATTGAGTGGGGAGGGAAGAGTGGGATAGAGCAATGATTTACATTTCCATTTTCTAAGACTAGAGATCTTGGAAGGATCTGAAAAGTAGAGACATTAAGTATATGTAAGATAGCTAGAAATTTCTTACAACCATGATTTGTATCACGTCATCTCTAGTGTGGACCATCCTACTTCTAACCATTGCCCCTGGCCAATTGGCCAAGACAATACAAGTACCTTATGGAGAGTTAGAAATTCAGATGTTACTCTTATAAATCTGCTGTTTGAGTATATGTACTCTAGACCAGAGCTCCCCCTTGATGTGTACCTTAGCAACCTGAAGTACTGTGAATGGGTTATAGATGTGCTGAGATAATGATCCCATAGCCTTCTTGGTGGCCAAGCAGGCCTGAGGTGCCCCCAGATGGTTGCCTTTAGCTATGATTGGCCTTTACAGATAATCCTATTGTTGCATAAAAATGTGTCCACTTTCTCTGTTGTCATCATATGTACATAGTTGCGAAGAACTGCTCCAGACCTCAATTTCCTATGAAATGAGGGAGATTGGACAAATTGATTCTCATGGTCCATTCCATCGCTGTAATTCTGTGAGCATATATCAGCCTGTGTTAAAATACCCAGCACACCCTGTTCCTTTAGCCATAGTTCCTTCAGCCACAGAGGCCCATAAAAATTGAATTAAAAAACATGGAAAAATGTAGTAGAGTATATTTCATGTACTGGAAATCTACTACCTGATGTTTATTGGACTCTGTGCACAAGAGGCAATTCTTGTTTTCGTGGTAGCAAAGGAGCCCATGGAACTATAACATGATCTCTTATTTAAAAATATTGTTATATTAAAAGACCTATGACATACCTCTGTGATCTATCCAGTCTTCTGCCTCTTCTATTTTATTTGTTGGTTTTGGCCATCCCCAGTGGTTAGCTAGATGAGCTCCCACTCTATGCAGAGAAGAACTTGCAAGGGGAAAAATAATTATTGGCTCATTTCGTTAGTCACCATGAGTGAGTATGTGAGGAAAAGGAGGAAGACAATGGAACTGGCTGACTCCTACATGTTCTATAGCAGTCCCTTTATAAGAAAACAAAATTAATTATTTGCTGAAAATGATGCAATGATTTTCTTCTAGATTCAGGGTACTGGAGAAAATCATCTTTGTCTTCATTTTACTTTTAGTTACATTTCAGAATTCCACATGAGGTTTGCAATCATCTTCTGACATCTTCAAGATCCTGTGTATTCCCTTGGAGAGACATCGTTCTTTATAGATCTCATAGACAAAGACCAAGTAAAATAACATCATTTCACTCTACAAAACTTCATGTTAGCACACAATTACTTCTGAAGTCTGCCTTGACTGATTAGAATAAAGTTGGTAATTCAATCCTTTATATATAGCTCCAATATGTTTTAATTACTCTGTGTTCCTTAATATATCTTTTTCTAAGGTAAAGGACATAATGCTTATGAAACAGCTTAGACAAAAGACTTTATTATCATTTAGTTAACTAGACTATAAGTACAAGAAAATACTATATTAACTTATTAAATATTTTTTCCTCATTTTGCCATCATGCCTATTTCCTTTAAATGCTATTTTATAATTATTTAATGTGTCTTTGTTTATAAATATAGTAAGGGCAAGGGCAAGCTCAAGACTCCTATAAACTGCCTGGTCAAGTATTTATAACTATGTTCTGTTTCCTTACCATATGCAATGAAAAGGAGAAGCAAGTGTGTTCACTGCCCATCTAACCCACAATAGTACATTTGAGAAAACAAGGTCAACATTTATAAAACAATTTTAGAAAAATATGAGAAATAATTGATAAAGTTCTAATGTACCCTAAACGTTTGGTATCATGGAAGCTTGAGAAGACAT
The DNA here is from genome assembly GCF_018350195.1 of Panthera tigris. Taxonomy (NCBI): domain Eukaryota; kingdom Metazoa; phylum Chordata; class Mammalia; order Carnivora; family Felidae; genus Panthera; species Panthera tigris. Next base: position 62,238,975 of record NC_056671.1, on the reverse strand, counting down.
GATTACTTGCAGATAGCTGTGAGTTTGGGGGATCAGGGGAGACCTCTCTGAAGTTGGTGCTAAGTGGTCTTTAGCAGAGGAATAGGATTCATATTTACAGAAGGGGAAAACGTGCATGAGTAAATACTTTTCTTAAAAATACCATTACATGGGATGCCTGGGTGGCTCAGTCAGTGGAGCACCCGACCCTTGATTTTGGCTCAGGTCATGATCCCAGGGTCATGGGATCAAGCATGGAGTCATACTCCGTGCTGAGCATGGAGCCTGCTTAAGATTTTCTCCCCAGACCCTCTACCTCTTCCCCTCTCCCCTGCTAATGCTCTCTCTCTCTCAAATAAAAAAAAATACCATGACACATTGTTGCTACCCAAATTTCCGCTCTTTATATCAGAACAATGTCTTTTACAAATTGCTACACATTCATAACTTTTTTTTGAAAAGAATATTAATAACAGTAGTATGGTATACATGAATATACTACGCCACCAGAATGTGAATTAAGCATCAGTTAAAGTCAGCAAATACTTTCAAGCACTCACTATATATAAGGGTCAGCACTACATGTTATGAAAAATATAAAGATATAAATATAAAAATGGAGTACTTGATCACTTTATTAAAGAGAAAATAATCTAGGAGGTTGGAAATATCATTTTAATATAATGGAGAAAGTGAGGAATCAGTTAACTTGAATTTAATGTCAACATTTCCCGATTTGTTGTTAGAACATAGGGGAAACCTCTTACCCTTCCGAGGTTTTAGTTTTCCTTCTTACAAGTGCAGGAATTGGATTAGACTAATTCTCTTTCCCATGATCATGGCCACTGCCCTTGGGCAATTTCTTGCCATCTCTAGGATGTACTATTACCACAGATTCTTAATTGAACTCTGTTTCCAGATTTGCTCTCCTCTTGTCTTACCCTCCATATATATGCCAAGAAAATAAATTATAGCTCTGATCTGACCCTGGCATTCACCTTGCCACTCTTAAGGCTCTCTTTAGGGTCTTTGTGGGGGCAAAATCCCAGTTCTTTACCATGGTACAGGAGGCTGTCTGTAATCTGTCTCTAATATATGCCCTTTTTCTTCAGTCTTCTAGCCACTCTAAAATTTCTGGTTTGCATCTAGGTAATACCGAAGTACTGGTAGCTTCCCAGAAGTACCATATTGCCTCTCACGACTGGGAAGTTTGTTTGTGTATGTGGTCCTTTTTATAGGGAACATCCTTCCTTTTTTCTTCAAGCTGAGCTCATGTATTTTCTAACCCCTTGCCTTCCTGCCATCCGTTCTCAGTGTTTCTATGAAGCTCCACAATCACCGAGCCTCCATTTTGTCTATATCTGTCACCCCTTCAGTCATTAATTTCTTTTAAGTTGGGCACTGCATTGCATTCACTTTTTCTTGGAACATAGGAGGCACTCAATATATACTCTGGAATGAATGAATCCATGAATGAAGAGTGTGTATTCTATATCCTATGATAGTGGAAACTCATAGAATACAGATATGGAAAAATTATTATGAGCCTAGAATGGAAAGAGAAGTTAGTGTTAGGTAGAGGGAGTGAATTAGCCAACTTTTGATGAGTGGGATTTTTATTTATTTTTTATTATTTTATTTTATTTTATTTTGTTTTATTTTATTTTATTTTTATTAAAAACATTTTTTTAACATTTATTCATTTTTGAGAGACAGCGTATGAGTGGGGGAAGAGGCAAGAAGCAAGGGAGACACAAAATCTGAAGCAGGCTCCAGGCTCTGAGCTGTCAGCACAGAGCCTGACATAGCACTTGAACCAGGAACTGTGAGATCATGACCTGAGCCGAAGTCAGACGCTGAACCAACTGAGTCACCCAGGCACCCCATGAGTGAAATTTTTAAAAGGCAAAAATAAGGAGGAATAAAATTCCAAGCAGTTGGTGGTGTGCTTGGGTGGCTCAGTTGGTTGAGCATCCAACTCTTGATTTTGGCTCAGGTCATCATCCCAGGGGCGTTGTATTGAGCCTCACATCGGTCCCATGCTCAGCGTGGAGCTTGCTTGGGACTCTCTCTCTCTCTCTGTCTCTCTCTGTCTCTCTCTGTCTCTCCCTCTCCTTCTTCCCTGCTCTTGCTCTCTCTCTCTTAAAAAAAAAAAAAGAATTTCAAGCATTTGGAACAGATATGAGAGAAAGGATATTTAGGGAGTTTGACTTATTCTGAAGCATTCCCAAACTTAGTGGTTTAAAAAACAACTTCTTGTTTTCTGTCGTGGTTCTGTGGGGTAACCAGGCTCTCCTAAGGAGTTTTTGTTAGGGTATCTAAAGCAGTTGTCTTCAGAGAATAGCTGGGACCAGATCATCTGAAGGCTCAACTGAACTGGAAGTCCAAATGGCTGGCATTTGTGTCTCAGTACCCTCCAAGAGCCTATCTATCAGAGTAGCATAGACTTCTTACAGAAGCTGCAAGAGGCAGGAGTTGGAACTTGACGGCTCAGTTAAGGATTATGACAAGAAGAATCACGACATCACTTTGACCTATTCTATCAATCAAAACTTTCAAAGGATTCATCCAGATTCAAGGGGGGTGGAGAATAGACTCCACCTCTCAGGGGCAAGAAGAATACATTCTGCAGAAAAACACATGAGATAGGAGACATTGCTGCAGCCCTCTTGGAAAATACACTCTACCACAGGCTTTTTTCCCCTGAGAATAGTAAGGGGTGTGTGTAGGTCACAGAGAGGGGAATATGGGCTCTTACACAGTAAGGAAAGTTAGCTTGAGTCCAGAGAGCTTTGAGTGCACAATCTCATTAAAGTTTTAATAAAAGGTGTGCCGTTCTATCAGTAGGTAGTTCATGGGGTTTTTCATTCCGCTGGAGTAGTTGCTCTCTTTCAACCCTCCAGAAACTTTTTGTTTTAATATGGCTTTGTTCTACATTGACCTATTTTGCTGAAATTGTATACCTTATGATAGGATATCAAGATGTCTCTGTATTTCTTATTTTTAACACAGTCATTCATCTTGAGACAAAATGGAAGCTGAGCAAACTTATCAAAGAGGAATATCTTCTGTATATTTGATAGATTTTGGTGAAATTTAGTACACATGTAGGGGTTGTAGAAATAACAGATTGCATTGGGGGATGGCTACAGTTCACTGAACTGCTAGGGTAGCTGCCTTTGAATACTTTCCAAAAAATCGCTTGCAGTAATTGATGCCCTGGGAGAAGCTAATGTATTGGCAGAGGGAATAGAAATTTAAGAAAACTATGTAGTGATTTGGTCGATGACATAGCCAGACTATATAAATTTAGACACAACTGCCATTTTAGTGAAAATCGGTTTTTGGGTTTTTTCTCCCCCCCCCTCCCCTGCCAAAGTTTCTAAGTAATTATATCTCTACTTCAGGGTGCTTAGATAGGTACAGCTTCTGGGTCCAAGAAATCTTAGGAAGATTTTCAAAAAGCCAGAGCACTCTAAGTAACAGCCCATCTGTCCCCTAATTTTAGAGTATTTTTTTAAAAAGAAAGATCTCTTTAATTTTTATTGCCCACCTCTAAAATATAATGCAAATGACTCAGCAGGCTACCCTGGTAGATGATAAACAAATGTTACTTGCTAATTTCCTGTTCTATTGCCTAACTTATCTACACAAGTAATGGCAGTACCACGGAAAATGCTATCACTGTGTTGAACTTCAGTGTCATGTCAATGAGCACACTGAGAGGCTTTCTAGGAAATGGTCTTATGAAAACCATTAATGCTTTCATAATGTGAATGTGTTTTTTAAAAAAGATGTTCGCTGCATGACAGGGTTTTTCTGTGAGGACTCTGTTCTTAGTACCAGAAGAATCAATTTCTTCTGTGAACCTGGCTTGGGTTTTATCTTCCAAACATTAAGTGATGTAACTGCTAGCTTACTTTTTTTTTTTATTGTAGTTCTCTTGGAAGTTTGGAGACAAATTTGTGTTCCATTTCCAGTATGTGCTCTGTATTATACTATGTACACTTTTGAATTCTACTTTAAATCCTTTAGGGACAACCAGGTACAAAACAAATAATCAATCACATAGTGAATTTATCTCAAGTTGATTGATCCAGGATTCATCTGCTGTAACAGTTGATTAACCCTACATATGGACATCAACCTCACAGAGTTCTGGGAAATTAAGAAGTTGCAATCCCCTTCTTTGATTCATGCAAGTTAATTCATCTTTCAAGTGAAGTAAAATAGAAATGGTTGGCTAGACTTCACCCTAAATAATGTGTGGTGATGGTGATGGTTTAGGAAACAGCCAATAGTTTAAAAAATTGTTTGGGGATGTACTTAGAGTTTCTGGCTTCTCCACATGGGGACTTTACTTCCAAATTGACTTTAGTTGGCAAATATTATAGAAAGCTTAATTATAACAGGGGCTCTGAATTACTTTTCTGTTCATTGACAGAATGTCTACACCAGCCCTACATTTTTTATGGATTGTCTCACATATCTCTCCTGCTGAGGCTGTCAGAGAAATCTGTGAGATGTGAGGCCAAGAACGGCGTCCTCTGCTAAATATGTGCAAAGGGAAGGGGGTGAGTTTTGATAGCACATATATTTATTTTTTGTTCCATTGGCTGATATAAATGAGGAAAAAGTCTAGATTAAAGAGAATAGGCCCTCTTAATAAAATACTGAAACTTGGATACCAAAACATAGTACTCTTTCCAGAGTGTTCACGTCTTTATTTGTAAAATGTATAAAGTATTCCCGTTGTTTAGCCTATGGTTTTATGCACATTGTAAAAGCAACAAATAACAATTTATGATGGAAATAAACCACGTTTGTGGTTCACTACCACCCAAACTGTGATGACACTGACTCTCAATCTCTTTGACTTTGGATTCAGAACACAGTGACAAATGCTACCCAGCTGTCTGTCAGAAATAAATTTCTGGATTAAATCAACAGAGCTTCAACTCAATCCGGACAACATTGTGGCAATGTTGACAGTATAAGGGCATGACTCTGAGGAACTCATCTGAAATGAATCCTATCATAGACTCATGCAGTAACATTTCAGAGAACCAAGAAAGTGCAAGTGAGTTTGGGTTCGTTTTCTGGATAAGCAAGTGAAGACACTCCCTCCCCACTTCAAACCTGTGTTCCATAATAGGGAACATGTATTGTTCTTTGTGGAAATCCTTTGTGTGCAGGACATGAGTAGAACTTTGAATCAATTAATTACTCAAACAATGACTAAGCTGTAAGTGCCTATCAGGGCATAATAATTATCTCAGTGACAGATGCAAATATGCAGAAGACACTATTCTTCCCTTTGACCAGCTTAACATCTATTTGGGAAGATGGTCTATGGGCATAAAATAGAAGCAAATTAAAATGGTTTGGGGAGGAAGTTTCACAGAAGTTTAAAAGCAGGAGAGGAAAAACCTGATAAGGCAAATTTATGCCTCACAGAAGAGAAAGTGGATTTTTCACACCCTTGCCCTCTCTCCTTTGGTTCACCGATGGTGAGTGACTATTTACCTCTGAACTTCTTGTGAAATAAGCAATAAATAGAACCCTTAAAATCTGAGTCACTTTTAGTTGGGTATTCTGTTATTTGCAGATGAAAGTGTCCTGCCATGAAAACCAGCTATTCTGGATTTAAACTCATGAGAGTTCTGATGTATTCTGGCTTGTGTAAAATCATCTAAAACATTCCCTTGGGATGTTGCCATTTTTCAAATACTTTATTCTTTGACCCAGTTAGAGCATATATTTACTAATTCATAAAATACACTTTTATTGAATTATCTTCCATGAGGTAGGCCCCATGCTGGGCACTAGAAATTTAAAGATTAATGAGATGTCCTTCCATTTACAGAGCTCACAAGCTACTGGGTGGCTGGGTGGATAGGTGAGGGGGATGGCGAGAGGAGACACAGAAACAACTAATTTTAATGAATTGCCCTAAGTTCTGATATAATTATAAGGTGCTTTGTGGAATGAAGGAGAGAGAAGTGGAATGGAAGGAAAACAGTGGGAATGACTTCCTAAGAGAAAGTTTCTCCAGGGTATTTTAGGAAGTCTTTTTAATGATGGGAGTTGTAGACACCATGGCAGGATGGAGCCATCATTTGACAGCCATCCTTTTCTCTGAGACAAGAGAAATTATGAGCTATAAGCTACAAGGATCTGGTTCCATCTCTGCCATTGACTTACTCTGTAACTGTGGTAGTCACTCCTGTTCTTGAGCTCTTCTTCCCTCCCTTCTAAAGGGAAGGTCATTAAGCCATCATTTGGGTACAGGTGTGAGGCTAGCCTGAAGAAAAGGAGGGATGCCTAAAAGGGTGTTCCTAGTGACAGAAAGAGGGCAACTGGGTGTGGAGTATGAGCAGTAGGCTCAGGAAAATTGCAAGGAGAAGAAATAAGCCAACTAAAACAATAATGAGAAAGGCCAACATAGTTTGCCATGTGCCAGGCCTAAACTCTTTACTTCTATTAACAAATTTTGTCTTCACAATAATCTTTTATGGTACACACTGTTCATATCCTCGTATGACTGAGACCCAGGGATATTAAATATCTTACCGCAAGTCACACATTAATTATTATAACCTAAGCAAATGGGCTGCATTGTAACCTAAGTGCTTGTAACACTCTTCTGCATTATGAGCTCTGGTTGATTCATACCATGAAGGAAATGAGACTATGAATGAAACAAAAGATAAATTCCAATTTCAAAATTAAGGATGGCAGAGGGAAAAAGACACTGTTGTGATGTTCTTGAGCATCTAGCCTCATTTGTAATCTCTAAGCAATCTGAAGATCAAGGTAAAGTAACTACATAGAACTGAAACATGTTTAGGCTAATGAAAATAATTTGACTACGAGAATAAAGTAATGAATCATTTCAGATTTCATTCTACTATACCTTCTAAGGGTAGGGGTGGAATGAAGGAAATAGTCTAGGTGAAGAAAGATGGTAAACTGAATTAATGTATTTGCAGTGGAGATAGAGAGAAGTGAATGGGTTTGGGTCACAGAGGAAGGAAAAGCACAGGATTTGGTGATTGAAGTGGGAGGAGGGTAAAAGGAGAAAAAGGAGAAAAGTGGGGATGACTACCAGGTTTCTGCCTCAGGTAAGTGGATAGATGATCTTATCTTTTATGGAGATAAATTATGAATACGGAAGAGGTGCATATTTGGGGAAGTGGAATGAGTTCATTTTTTTGACATGTTGAATTTGAGGTGCCTCTAGGATGTTCAAATGGAAGTGTTCACTATATGATTCTGGAGCTCAGGAGAAGGATATGGCTGGACTGTGAAAATCATCGGCACACAGGAACTTCTGGAGTTATAGGAATAGATGAATTCTCCCAGGAAGACAAAGTAAAATGAGAAGGGAAATGGAAACACAACCCAAATATTTGAAGTGCAGTAAAAGAATGTAAGTCGTTGAAGAAGTGGCTAGAGAGGTAGAACAAAAAAACAAAGAATGGGGTTTCCAAAGAAGCCAAGGAGAGTGGGCACAAGGGTTTCAGTAGAATGGAAACAATGTTCGTCACTGCAGAGAGGCCAGGTACTGTATCTACTGACCTTTGGAAGAATAGATTCACTGGAGCAGTGGGGTAAGGAGGGGCTGGAAGGGGAGAGGAAGTGAAGACAATGGTTGTGGGCAACACTTTAAAGTACTGACTGGTGAAGTAAGAGAGAGGGAGATGTCTGGATGGAACAGACTTTAGGCATATTTAATGTTGACTAGAAGGAGCCAGTAGCAAGGGAACTTTTAAAGACAGAGAACACAGGGGGAGTATTCTGAATAATGAGAAAACAGTTGTGAAATAAACAACATCGACAAGTAAAAAAACAAATTATTTTTATATATGCCTCTGTATCCAGACACCAACAGGGACTTCTGTCTAGAACTGCTTTCCTGGGTACCCCCGAAGGACTTGTAGGAATGGTGTATCAGTATGCTTAGGAAACATAGTTTCTCTCTCTGAAGAAGATCAGAGAGCCAATATGCTCCCCAATATATTTATGGTCTTCACTGTGGGAGTGAAGGGGGTTGGGAGAAACCTTCTACAAAGATGAGCACAGGTAAGAAATAAATCAATATGAGCAAAGGTGGTTTATTAGCAATTATGACTAAAACAATAAGCATTATCAGATTTAATGAGTCTGGTCAGGCAAACCTTGGGTCTGTGAAGTAAATTGTAGTTTTTTTGGCAACAAGAAGATAGCCCAGTGGGCTGTGTATATAAAGATGGCTTGGGGGTGGGGGGGAACAAACAAAAAGAAGAAAAACAACAACAACCCAGCCCACTGGTCCTGGGATGGAACACTAATTCCTGAGTGGCTATAGTATCTATTTTTAAGAGAAGAATGCTAACTACTCCTTTTCTCTCATTTATTTGTTCATTCAAGCCAACATTTAATTTGGCCCCTGTTTGTATGCCAAGCACTGTATTGGGTTCTGAAGGACTCAAAAATTAATAAAGCCCCATTCTTATTTTCATGGGGTCACAGTTTCCTGGGAAAGTTAGACATAAAGATAGTCCTTGTGGAATGTGGTAATTGCTATCTGTAAAAAAAAAAAAAAAAAGTATGTAGAAGGAACCATGGGTGCCTAATCCTTCCTCGGCTAAAGGAAAACTTCAGATGAGAGTCAAAAGATCTCCCCTTGTTTTGAAACTACAGAAATAAATGAGTCTATTTCAGCCATCCTTTTTCATAAAGGCATTTTTTCCATACTTAAAATACTTACATATCTTTTATCTTGATGAGAAGCTCCTTACCCCATTTATACTTGCTAAGCATGTTGGCATGAATGTATTTAAAGTTTATTTATTTATTCTGACAGAGAAAGAGAGAGCAGGGGAAGGGGCAGAGAGAGAGGGAGAGAGAATCCCAAGCAGGCTCTGCACTGTCAGCACAGAGCCTGATGTGGGGCCTGAACCCATAAACTGTGAGATCATGACCTGAGCTGAAACGAAGAGTCAGACACTTAACCAACTGAGCCACCCAGGTGCCCTGGCATGAATGTATTTATAAAAGGATCACAGAATTCCATTGCTGGATGAGACTTGAGCAGTCATTCTAACCACCATACTGTCAATTGAAGAGTCCACCATTATTCAAGCTGTTATCCATATAAATCACTCATTACCACTCTAAAATGATTCTCACTTATTGTGTAGTGTTTTTTACTTATACACATATGTATTTGTATAGTTACTGAAGTAAAAATACAATATTTTTCTACTACTATTTAACATTAGATTTTTTTCCATCTTATTACAGTTTATGTACTTTTGATTTGAATGGCTGCGTGATAGTTTGTTGTCTCGATCTACCTTAAGATACTAGATAATTCCTGTAATTTTGGGCATGCACAACCATTCCACTTTATAGATAAAGAAACTGAGGCCAGTTAAGGTAACTTCCTGCTTTGGGTCTCTGCCAACACTTTCTTTATGCCATGTTGTCACTTTTATATGGAAGATGAGAGTTTTAGCTGATTCAAAATTATTGGCAAAAAGTCCTGTGAGGTTGGTTTCCTTAATGCTGGTGTATCATTTGGTATTTGTAAAATATCAAATCATAATGAAAAGCAGGTACCTGCTGAAAATTGAGGAGACTGGTCAACAGACAAGGGAATATGGGTCACTTTTTCCTCTGATCTGACAGGAGCTGCTTTTGCCATGTTGGACAGATTCCGAAGAGATCCTGTATTCTCAACCATGCATGTTAATGGACAACACGAGCTTGCTTCATGCCTCAGGTATTTAAAGCAGTAACAGGTTTCTAAAGAGCTGGGATAAATGTGGGTAAGACTAACATAGGTGGAAACTAGTAGAATAGGTCACCCATTGGAAGTTGTTTTAGGAGGGCATGTCTTGGAGAAAGAGAACACTACCATGGGGGAAAGGAGGGTCTTGGAAACTTAGATATGGAGCTATTTAAGGGAGGTAGGAGAGGCCCATCAGACCTCTCAAATACTAGAGTGTTGGTCCCGGAAGGGACATTAGAGACCATTTTAATTCATCAAATACCTAATTAGATAACGGGTTGAACTAAAACTCAAATATCATAATGTCAAATTGAACATGTTGTCCATCAGAGGATGAATAATACCGGTGACAAATTTTTTCCTCCTTCAATTATTAAGCATTTTCACATACAATTTCAACTTCCTTTTTAAAAACTCTAGTCAATTTAAAATACGTGTTTTAAAGTATAGTCCAGTTAAATAGACTAGCAGTATCTTCATTCAGTAACATCTGTCTACACTCTACTTCTAAAAATGCCGATCTAATTGGGTCAGGGTTGAAGGAACATAACAGATAAAAGTTAGAAGCAGGAGGAAAAGGAGTGGTAAATGTGTTCCCCTTCTAGCATCCCAAAGGATGTGTGCAAGTAAAATGACAGAATCATAGAATTTTAGTTTTATAATTACACTCAGAAAGCATGTTATTTACCATTTTTATTTTATAGATTGAAAAACTGAATCTTAGCTTGTTCAGGTTTTTCAAGAGCTTATTAATGGCAACATAAGTTCATGCTTTCTTTTTGACTTTAATCTAGTGCTTTCTGTCAACTAATAAAATAATTATTGTTACTATTGTTGCCACGAAGTAGGATGAATATCACTGTGTACAAAAGAAGTAGGAAACATGTTACTATCCTTAAGACTTTACCAATTTGGATTGCATAGACAGAAATACAGTATAGACTCAAGAACTTGATCCTGTATTCATTGGTGAATCTGAGAGAAGCTCATAGAAGGTTGATTTGGAAGAAGTGGACCTTGAGGAGGTGGGACCTGATCTAGCCCCTAAAGGATTCAATTTGAACTGGCAGGTGGTAGTTGAGGGAGAGTGTGCATTTCAGGCGATATTAGCATGCCACAGGAAGACCCAGTGACTGCAAAGACATTCATTGCATTCTTTATAATAGTTTTAATATTCTCATTTTAATCCATGTGAATAACTTTGGGCAAGTTACTTAGTCACTCTTGTCCTCTTTTTCTTTAGCAGCAAGGAGGGAATAACAAAGCAGGGCTGCATTACAGGGAAACCAGGAGGCATCGTGAATACGAAGCATTATAAAGAGTTTTATTCACATAAAGGGGAAGGAGAATATGCTCCACAAAATTCTACAGCCAGAATTTCAAAGCATCATTGTTGCCTAATGACGGTTTTAGCTTTGCCCTCAGTGAATATATAGTTGGAGTTTTGCAACTGAAAAATATCTTTGTTATGTTTTGCCGGGATCAAAGCACACATAAAGCCTGATCAAATGGAAAAAAAGGCACAAGATACAGGCGAGCGCCTCAGCATGACAAAGAGCGGCCCTCAGGTTTTCGATAATGCCCTACCCGGTTCAAATGTTCTGAAACCTTTGTAAGCAGAGACTGAAAATCCAACAAAATTACCATATATGTATCTTATCCAAAACAGTTGCTCATGCCTTACTGGAGATCAGAGTTACCACAGATAGAAAGACCTGAGCCATTCTCTCCAACAGGGTGTGAGTCCAGGCTGCCAGGGAAGAAGTATTTGTTTGAAAAAAAGTGAAACTGGAAAAACTGAGAAGATTTTAAGAGAGGGTGAAGATGAAGAAATCAGTTAAAGTAAGAATGAGTCAGTGTAAGGAAATCCAGATTTTTCAATCTTAGGTATACAATGGACTCCTTAAGAAAAGGATGCTTTATAAACAGAAAGAAATATCTTAAGAGTAATTTATCAATTGTTTGCCTATAAATGAGAGTTTTAATGAGAACCAAAGAAAGTTTTCTTAGAATGAGTGAGATTGGTGTTTTAACACTGGATAGAGGGACAGCCTGTTCTCCTAGGGTGTAGTTTCTAAGGGCACCCATACACACTGAAGTTACCTTTTGTCATGATTCGAGACAGAAGTGAAAGCAGAAGCTGTTACCATTCATTCTGTACGTTCCTACCAAACCTGGAGAATCATATTGTGATGCATACTTCTAGCATTATTGGCATCTTATCTTCTTCTTTAAAGAACTAATTAATGTCTGGTTCTTATCTTTGACTTCCTGAACTTTCTCTTTTTTTTTTTTTTTTCAACAATTCACTTAAGATCTTCTAGGGTCATCATATATTTTTTTCCTGCTTAAAGGACAATTCTTTGGGGTCTTGAAGTCCTTTTGCTACACATATGGGCTATATACAATAGGACAGATGGAAAAGTAGGAAATTCAGTTCAGAAAGGATAAGTGGTTCTTGAGCTCAAAACAAAAAAATGAAACATAACCCACCTAATTTGATTGTCTATTTTTTTTCTCACTAGAATGACTATTTTTGTAACAGGATTCAACTGTATTGTAAACTTCTAAGGCAAATTTTTTTATGCTTTCATTTTATTTCTTATCCCCACCTCAATATTTAGGATAAAGTCTTATCCTTAGAAAATGCTCAATAAATATAAATTAATTGAATGATTATTTGCTTATCAAATTGACGGGTTAGTCAATATGCCATTGACATTGCTTGACTTCTGAGAACATTTGGGGGTTTTCAGTGGAGACACAGGGAGGCCTTCAGCGGCCATGCCATATTTATCTTCATCACCCTTATACGGGTTAACCTCATGCTCTGCTCAGTGATTCCTGTAGGTAGACGCTCCATTTCTGTTTATTGAATAAAAAATAGTTTCTATTGTAGAGCAATAGCTCCTCAATTAAGTTTTGTTATGAGAACTTGTACCACCAGATTAAATTTAAAAACAACACCAAATTGTTGCTATATGACCTGGCCTTTCAGAACTGAGAATCTAATATAATAATAAAAGGTTATTTCCTTCAGGGTGTATTATCTCTCTAGCCAGATGCTCATTGTTACATGCATGACAAGCTCCTTAGAGCTAAAACGTTCTCCCTTATGTGGATGGAGGAAAAAAATGAAAACCACTTACCTGGTCAACATTATTTCATAGGGTGCTGAGGAATAAATCAGGCTTGGCATGACCTTCATTGAAATTTCAGATTTATTTACAGAGGTTTGTGCTGATCGCTTTATCTACTGGAGGCTCGGTTTCCCCTTGGTGACTCATAAGTAATGTGGTCCACGCAAACCCGTGTAAATAGAGCTAATATTTCAAGGGAGGTCATGCTATATACTCTTCCCCTGAGAATAGATGATGGCTGACTGCTGGGCTGATGCGAAATTTATCTTCGTGAAGGAGGAGAGGGAGTGTGTGGTCTAGAGGGCAGTATCCAGGGTTTGTGAACCCAAAGAGGGGCTGAGATACACTGGGTCCAAGTGTTTGTGTTGTGTGTTTCTACTTATGGGCAAAGATTAACAAAGGAAAACAAAATAACTCACTCAAGTCAAGGCTTCAGTAGTCTACAAAGTCATCACTGATTTTTCTCACTTTATTTATATTCATTTTTTTGCCTCTGAACCACTAAATCCAGTGGTCTCCAAAGAAGAGTTTGGACTCACCAGTGAATAGATCTGTAGCCTGGTTGCCTCTATCATTTCCATTTCTTTTCCTTTATTCTACTTTCAATCTCTCACCATGTCTCTTTTTCCCTGCCTTCTAATGTTTTCAGCTGGGATTTGTTGCACATAGTAGCTTCTATTCCCTAATTCTACATAGACCTCTACAATCAACAGCCTCCTAATTTACCATCCAGAGACTTCTCCATACATATGGAGAGATACCCACCCAGCTACTTGCAAGTATGAGGTGAATGTAAGGCTTTTGGAAAATGAAGACAAGCTTCTCTCCATAAAATGTGTAAAATACAAAATCCTGTGCTCTAGGATTTCTTACATCGGCTTTGTAACATATGATTGTATTAAACCTTATAAATGTTATTAAGATGTCTAGTAGTAAGTCAGATAATTGTATAAGAGATAATCAAGAAATACACATTAAGGGTACTCTATGACCTTAGTGTGAGATAAGGATCTTATCCTCATGTAGGTTACAATGTGTTTGGGTAAACAAGACCAACACTCTGGGGCAGGGGCGGGGGGATACTGAAAAAACACAAGTCTGTATAGAATTTTCTGTGTGGTATGGGTTTAAGTGACATTCTATATACATATGTGGTCATGCCACTCTTCTTAAAATCATCCTGAGGGATAAAATCCACACCACTTTACAGTTCTTGGATCCATAAGAGCTTTGCAACCTGGCCCCAGTTCATCCAACCATGTCTCCATGCCAAGAAACTGTGTTCCAGCTTCACTAAACACATCTAAACTACTATTATATTTATTCAGGGATGAAAAAGCTGACGATAAATAACTTGTATAAGATCATAAGGCATATTAGTTATAGTCACTTGACATGTAAGGTCCTTTCCAAATGTATTACCTTATTACCTTTATCTTCTTTCAGCTTGGGATGTCTTCCACTACTGTGTCTGACTGGCAAATATCAGTGTCTCAAATCGTCCCAGAGCTGAATGAGTTATTTCTTCTTCTGAGCTCATATAGCACTTGCTTCTACTTCGCTGCATTTTAAGTCATCTCTTTAACACTCTCCCCCACAAGACCATGAGCTTTTTGAGGGCAAATGCTGTGTTTTATTCACTGTGGATTCCCCAGTGCCTAGCACCAGAATGTTTTATGGGTGTTTTAAAGGTGAGTAAATTCTCAGAAAGTGGCAGCATGATCTGCTAAATGAGTAGAGAATGCAGCCACCTCATGAGATCTAAGAGCTACTAAATAGAACCTTCACATTAAAATATCCCCCCTCATCCTGCCTCTGTCACAAGAGATTCCACACATACCTCTTGGGGCTGAGGTTGCTATGGTCCTGATCCCGTGGCCCGGGGCAAATTACTTACCCTTATGTTTATTGTAGTATCTTGTATTGTCTTTATCTGCATCATTTTCAGCAATAGCAGCAACAAGGCACATGTCTGTAGGGTCTTATGCCAGGTATTGTGGGTACAGACAGTCATAAAACCTGTCTTTGCCTTGGAGAATCAAACATAATAGTAGAAAATAGAAACAAATGTTATATAATAGCACAGACCTTTCCATATAATACACCCATCTCAGAACACTTTAAAAATGAGGAGTGCTATGGATAAAAGGTGCTATATCCACTTTTTGGAGATTTTTCATGTGCAGTAACAGGATACAAGCTTTTTGAAGTTTTGTGATAAAAATATCTATTTAGTATTTTTAATATCTTTGTACTATCTTTTTTATTGAGATATAATTACATATAGCAACATATACACTTTTTAGATACAGAGGTTAAGTTTTGACCAGTGGATACTCTCCTGCAACCGAAACCCTAACGATCTAGAATATTTCTGTTATGCCCAGAATTCGTGATCCCCAAAGACCACCAGGGAGCCGAGTCCGATGCAAAAGCAAAGAGCCTTTAGTCAAGCTAGCTCGAGGTCAATCCCCTACCTGCACCGACACAGCGGTGAGATACCGGAGAGAGAGAGCAAGTTTCAAAAGCACAAAGGTTTTATAGGGATCATGGTCTTAGCCGATTGGCTGGGGAAGGGTCGTGGACTCAGCCGATTGGCTGCCAAAGTGTGGTCCCAGATCAGCAATTATCAGCGTCACCTGGAACTTGTTAAAATTGCAAATGTTGGGCCTGGTGGTCACAGACCTACTGAATCAGAAACTCCCGGGGTGGGGCTCAGCAATCTGTGTTTGAACGTCTTCCAGGAGATTCTGATGCACCTGAAGTTGAAGAACCACTGTGTCTGAGGATCTCTAACATGTTTGGCCTCAGTGTATACAGAACGTTTCTCACTGGTCACCTATGAACCATTGGCTGTCAGCCTTGCTGTGCTATATAAATACCTAGCACCAAACACCATCCCCAGAGACTCTGATTAATTGGTTTGGGGAGGGGTAAAATGCTCCCAGGTCATTCTAAGCCTGGACAGGGTTGAGGGCTCCTGCCTCTGGCCCCTACCTGAGAGAAGCCCTCCCTCTTCTACTCACACTTTCCAAGCCTCTCACACTCCCCTTACTCCCACCTCAGACTTTGGAAGAATGCATCAATCGGTAGCCTGCTTTCTTAGAAAACGTAAGTTACTCAAGGGGAGGAGGCTGTTCTGAGGTTTGAGCAGGAACTTCTTTCTGCGGCCATGTTGGGGACATAGTCACTAGTCAGCCTGCCTAGGTCTGCTCTCTCAACTTGTATCGCTCTAGAAAGCTTTCTCATGATTCCTGCCACTCAATCCTCTTCCTCCTAACCTGCCCTGCCCCCAGGAAACCACTATTCTGATTTCTACCCTCATGCACAGAGTGGTTTTGCTTGTTCTTCACACTCACTAGGCAACCCTTATTAAATGTAATATTTATTAATATTATACATTTATTATATTGTGAAACATGCTTTGAAAATGCTAGGTCATCCCTTTTTAGTTTTAATGGATTTTCATATCCATTATCTGATTTAATTCAAAATAATAAGCATATTGTAGGCGTCAAATGAATGAGTGATTCAAAAGGTGGTTGCTATAGGAATTGAGATGAAAACATGTCACTTAGGGTTTAAGTTGGGACAGCTTCCCAGTGGTTATTAGCCAAACTTCACCTGGACCTTCCCGATGGTAGGATGTAGACAGGTGGAGAAAAATGGCAAAGGAGTTCCAAGACTTAGGAACAGGGTGGCAAAGACTTAAGGAAGGCCACATATGTTTTAGATTAGAAGAGCAGCAGCAGAATAAAGCCCTGGGAATAATGCTGCAGTTCACACATCCTAGATCCTGCTCTGGAGCCCTGAGGGCACTGCACTCTGTGACCTGGAGAGGGAGGGACTGCTGCTGGATCTGAGTAAGGTTGGCTCCCTGCATTGGTTTTCTGAGAAGTGTTTCCTCAGCAGGGCTGACGTTACCATAACCTTTTTGTAGGGACTCATGTTGGATTTGAGTTGCTTTTCTCTTCGTACTCAGGGACAATGTATAGCTATTGTTGGAAGAGGTTGTGAGACGACGTGACAGCGGATTGAGACGAGAGGTGGACCCCTGCAAGCGGGGCGCTCCCTACCCTTTCACCCCTCCACGACCTCAGCACGAACGTTCTGCCCCACCGGCCCTCAGCGAAGCAGTCCTCCAGAGCGCAGCCGCGAGTGAGTGAGCACGTGGTGCGCAGACCCTCTGGACGCATGCGCGCCGGCACCCAATTCCTCCCGGGTGTGAGAGCCTCAGACCCTGCTGTGGGAAGTTGCGCGGTTCTGAGGCCCCTGGAAACGCAAGCCTCCTGGGTGAGTTCCCTGCTGTGAAACACGCCACCTGCTCCCGGTGGGAGGGGCTGGCCTCTCGACTCCCTCCCCGCCGTGCACTATGCCAGTTTCTAACTGCACCGTGGAACTCCAGAGATGTGAAATACCAGCTACCAACAAAACTTTCCTGATGTTCATTGCTCTTTTAGTAAATTTTATGGGGAGCGGGGGAGGGAAGCTGCTCACAGCTTTGTGCCTAAATTTTATCATAGGGGAGATGTTTGCAAAGATTGCTCGTGTCTTGGAAGTGTGAGGAGTCCGGATTTTCCTAGGGCAGTTTCTTTAAGGTTTTTTTTTTTTTTTTTTTTTTTTTTTAAATTTATTTTTGACAGAGACAGAGTGTGAACCTAAGCTGGGGAGGGGCAGAGAGAGAGAGAGGGAGATACAGAATTCCAAGCAGGCTCCAAGCTGTCAGCACAGAGCCTGACGTGGGGCTCGAACTTACAAACTGTGAGATCATGACCTGGGCGGAAGTCAGATGCTTAAGGGACTGAGCCACCCGGCAGTTTCTTTAAAGACCACCGTCTTCTCTAGCCACAGGGCTGTCCTCCCAGGGGTGTGCTTATCTCCCTTCTCTGGGCTGCCCCTTACTCAGACCTCCTTGGGCCTTCAGAGGAAGGAGGTGTTAGGGAGAAAGGGCTGTGGACTGAGAAAATGTATTCTCTACTGGTAGCTTTCTTGGTTCATACCACCTACTTCCCAGAGAATTCCTCTCCAATAGGTGAGTGGGTTTGTTTGTAAGTAATTCATACAGTGGGATCACATCGTTTATGCTGAATCACCGACTCTCACAATTTTGTACAGTGCCTTATATTTGTTTTCCATAATTAAAAATAGTAATAAGAAAAACAAGAGAAATACATACAGACAATACAATGTGGTCAACATTGCATGAAAGAGGTGCTGTCTTAAGTAGCAGCAAAGAGGAAAATGGATACATTGTAGGGTTAATTCTTTTTTTTTTTTTAATATATGAAATTTATTGTCAAATTGGTTTCCATACAACAACCAGTGCTCATCCCAAAAGGTGCCCTCCTCAATACCCATCACCCACCCTCCCCTCCCTCCCACCCCCCATCAACCCTCAGTTTGTTCTCAGTTTTTAACAGTCTCTTATGCTTTGGCTCTCTCCCACTCTAACCTCTTTTTTTTTTTTCCTTCCCCTCCCCCATGGGTTTCTGTTATGTTTCTCAGGATCCACCTAAGAGTGAAACCATATGGTATCTGTCTTTCTCTGTATGGCTTATTTCACTTAGCATCACACTCTCCAGTTCCATCCACGTTGCTACAAAGGGCCATATTTCATTCTTTCTCATTGCCGTGTAGTACTCCATTGTGTATATAAACCACAATTTCTTTATCCATTCATCAATTGATGGACATTTAGGCTCTTTCCATAATTTGGCTATTGTTGAGAGTGCTGCTGTAAACATTGGGGTACAAGTGCTGTAGGGTTAATTCTTGATAGAGTAAATATTAGTTGCATTTTTGGCAACTTTCTGCCTTCTACACCCTGTCCATCTGAGCCTTTGTGCCCTTTTATTACTTTCCAAAGTTGTCTGCACCACATTGGTCCTATCCTGTGGTAAGAGCAACAGAGAGAAGACTGTGAGAAGATAGGATGGGTGGTCCTTTCAGATGAAGTTCATGCCCCTCCTTTATCTATTATAGACATGAAAAATAAACATAAAATGATAAAATATTAGAAACTTTCCATATCATGTGTCCTTCTACCCTCATTTCACAGACAAGGGAATAGGCGTTAAAAAAAAGGAAGTGCCTTGTTAAGTTCTCAGTGAGTTATCTGTAGGACCAGAGTTAGCACTCGGCTTCCTGGCTCCTTCTTTATAGCCCTTTACCCTGTGCCCTGGTGACTTATGAAACAGAGAGGCAGTGGCTGTGTGCATGGTCTTCTACTAGGGGAACATACTGTTCCCTCCCTCTGGAACTCCATCTCTCCAGCCTCTACCTAGCTGCCTCCTCCTCCTTTCCTGTCTAAAGTAAAATATGACTTCTTCATAGAAAGTGTCCCTTTTAGTTCCAGGCTGCCTTCCATACTCTTCAGAAGAGGGCTGGCTTTCTTGCTACATCTTATACATCGAATTACCTGTTAACTCTTCTCCCTGCCCTACTGTGAGCTGAACATGGACATAGTGCCTGACACATAGTTTATGTTCAGTGGATATTTGCTGCTTGAATGAATGAATGTGGATTGAGCCCTTAGGTAGACCTGTAGGTTTCAGACACTTTCACAGAAACACATTGTGTATAGCATATAGGCATATTATTGTTAGTTTTTTTTTTTTAATTTGGTTTTTCTTGTTGTTCAGACAACTCTGATTAACTGAAGCAAACATGAAATTTAATGAAAGGATACAGCTAACTCACAGAGAAGGCTGAGGACCAGGCTTGGAAGAAGACAGGAACTGAGCCAGCTCTGGAGGAGCAGAAATGGTAATGACTGAAACAGTCTCTTAGCAGGGAGAGCTGGGTCAGGGACCGTGGCTATAATCAGTGAATTCCTGCTATTTAAAATCTCTATTGTCTCTGAACAAGTTTCATGTGTCAGAGAAGGAGCACACAATTAGCATAAGGTTGAGTCTGCTTTTTGGCCCATTGGGGAAAGAGTAGATTTCTCAAAGAAGATCCTGTTAGGAAAGAGGAGTGAATGCTGAGTGGCTGAGAAGGAAAAGCAAAATAAGACACATGTCCACTCCATATATACATAGAGGAACTGTCTCAAGTCTTTCTGTGCTTTCACAGCCTGGGCGAGGTGTCCCCCAGCACACTGGACACCTCTCACATGGGGGTGCAATTCTGCCAAGATCTCTTCCCCATGAGTGTGTGAGCTCCTGAGGCCTGGCATATAGTTGGTATATGATAAACATGTGCTGAATGAATGAAAGGATGAATTTTAAATAGGTGAGATGGTGATCATCAGAGAGAAGTCTCAGAGAGGATGCCAGAGACAGAGATAATAATGAAGATATAGGCAGTAATAAACATTTGGCTTCAGGTGTATATTTAGTTCTTAATTATATCTCATAACAACGTTCTAAAATAGGAAGGACAGTTATATTCCTTGTGTAACTGATAAAGAAATTAGAGTAAATGAATTTACTCAGAGTCACAAAGCTAATTACTTACAAAGCTGGGATCAGAATACAGGTTGCCTGTCTCCTACCCCAATGCTTGATATAATGGGTTGAATAATTATTTTTAATGTTTTTATTCAAATGTTTGGTGATGGGTGATACGTCAGATGAATATGGGGTTTTGTAATGGAACAAAAGAAGCTTGAAGACATTTGAAAATAATGAGCAGTCTTGGAAATGAAGCTATTGAGAAGTACCATGTTGATGTATGTATAGGGTATGAGAGCAGAAAGGGTATTGTTTGTGTGTGTGCAAAGTGGAAGATATAGGGTAGAGATTATCGTGGAAAAAGGACTCTGGGATAGGGAGTAAAGAAATAAGAATGTTGTGAAGTCTTTAAAAGTTCCATGTCATTGCTCCTATTCCTGAATATTTAGGTTTTTTTAATTGTTGTTGCCATTGCTGTTGAATTATTATATCATAAGGAATTATTGAAATAAATGCCTTTGGTTTTGTATTATACAATGTATACCCCAGTGACAACAGCAACAACAGAAGATGAGAAACAATTATTGAAAAGAGAAACTTGTGTTCTTGGAGAAACAGTTTATGAAAAGAGTAGACTCATTAAACACACATTCAAGATATTTTAGATTGAGTAGTCCTGTGGTACACAAGTATTGCTGTGGGATGAAAAGTCCTTTAGAGAATACTTATGAATACTCTGAATATGGACACCGGACTTTTGAAGGGGGGGGCCAGGAAAGTTTCTTATATACCCACGGCACAGTTCAGGGATCCTACAACTCTCCTGGATTGGGGAAAAGTGGATCTTTGCTGTACTAGCTCATGTGGGTGGGTTACTTCACCATCTTTTGTTGTCAGATGCTGTTGTGGAGGCATAATGTTATGTAAACCCTGCCATCTCCCAGCTTTGGTAGGAGAAACAGGAAGCATTTCAGTTCAAAAGTTTATTTTCCAGTCAACTCGTTCTCAACTCCTTGTTTTAGGTTAGTCTTGTCATCTTCAAGAATTATTTGCAAATCTAGATTCTTAGGTTATCTGTGAGGATTAATCTAAGATGGAGAAGGAGCAGTTGACACCTTTGCTTTTTCTAATCTCCATTAGTGACTCCATGCATATCCATGTTGGTGTATTGACTTCCGTATGTGAGAGAAGAAGGGAAATTACTGGAAAGAAACAAGAACCATGACTATGGTTAGCCCTAATTCTCCAGGATCTTAGGACAATAGTGTAGAGGTTTTTCAAAAAATTAAAAATACAGCCACCAAAAAAAAAAAAAAATAGAGCTACCATTTAATCCTGCAACCCCACTTCTGGGTATATATCCAGAGGAAATAAAGACAGTATCTTGAAGAGACATCTGTACTTCCATATTCACTGTAACATTATTCACAATGGCCATGATATACAAACAACCTAAGTGTCTGTTGAGGGATGAATGGATAAGGAAAATGTGAAACACACACAAACACACATATACACACACACTGAAATATTATTCAGCCTTAAAAAAAGAAGGAAATCCTGCTATTTATGAAAACATTGAGAAATCTTGAGAATGTTATGCTCAGCAAACTAAGCCAGACACAGAAAGACAGTTATTGCATAGTCTCGCTTATATGTAGAATCTAAAAAAGTCATACTCATAAAAACAGAGAGTAGAATGGGCTGGGATATTGGGAGATAATAGGTCAAAGTGTACAAAGGTTAAGTTATGTTAGATGAATAAGTTCTGGAGATCTAATGTACAGCGTGATGACTATAGCTACGAATTCTGCGTTATATATTTGAAATTTGCTAAGACAGTTGATAGATGTTCTCACCATGCACACATAAAAATCATAACTATAAGAGGTGGTGGATATTTTAATTAGCTTAATTGTGACACTTCACAATGTTTGCATATATCAAAATGTCACATCTATGTAAGTGTATATAATTTTTATTTGTCAAGTATACCTGAATAAAGCTAGAAAGAAAAAAAAAAGATTGGAGCAAACTAATTCTCGGTTAAATATTCCTGCAAGTGAAAAGGTCAAGGGAAAGGCAAGAAAGAAAGAAAACCAGGGGCATATGGGGACCTCAGCATGAGGTGGACATGACCTGTAGCCAGTAGCCCTGGATGGAAAAGGGGCCCCAAAGAAATCTTCTGCTAGAACAGGAAAAGAAAATGGTCATACCTCAGTCTCATTGGATCCTTGAGAAACTCACCTTCCCTTTAAGGAAGGGGAGATGGGAGAAGTAGGAGGGGGAGAAGAGAAAATGTTAGAATTCATTGTTGGCAGCATTTTTGATAATGAGAAAGATGATTCTATTCAGAGGTTCAACTTCAAAAAATAAAATAAAATGGTGTTCTGTCTTTTGGCAGTAGGGAAGTTTAGTAACTAGTATAAAGAAGGAAAAATCAACACTTAAACGTGATGTTTTACCTTCTCACCTCAGTTCTTTTAGACCTAGTTTTTCTGAGACAGAAGAGGAAAGTCCCATTTCCCCTAAAATTCTTGCAGACTGTAAATGTAATAGGAAAGGATTCCTGAGATGTATATTTTGCCTTTCTATAGAGAGCAAAAATTAGCATTCAGCCTCCTTGTTGCAAGTCCCATTTTGATCTTTTTTTAATTGCCAGTGAAAAAGTAATGAAGAGCAATTCTAATTTAGCCACAAAAATCCTACAAATGATAAAAAAAAAAAAGGTTGAGCTGACAGGTGTGCTGAAAATGGTCATGTCGTTCCTCTCACTTTGAGTCTAACTACAGCTAATAATGGTCTAGAGTCATCCTTTGAACTGCTCATGGTATCTTTCATCTGGAGAGTTCAAAGCCCTTTACAAACAATAAATAATTAGATCTCCCAAAAGTCCTCAAAGTAGGAACATGGGAATTACCCTGTACCCATTTTACAGTTGAATAATGGATCACCCTAGGCCCAGAGTTGGCCATGGAACCACAGTCTTCTCTGAGTCCTCTCCCCTTGATTTCTTTCTTATGCTGGGGGCCTCTCAGCCCTTGGGAAAAACCACCTCCACATTCTCATCTTTACCCTGTGCCAAGCCCACTGATTTAAACACCTTTCCATTCCATCTTCCACTTCTTATTGTCCCTCTCTTTTGCTTGCTTCTTGAATAATCATTGTCTCTGTGCTTTGTGAGAATTTTTATGTCTCTGGTGTACCTTGAACTTAATGAATTAGAATAGGACTTCTACTCCTTCCTTGAAAACAGTTAATGAATAAATGTTTCCTGGTTACCTCCTATGTCTGCTTAGCGGTGGCCCAAGGAGTGCAGGTGCTACAGCATAAAACACAGATCGTCCTTGTGGAAACTGCAGGCAGGTGAAGGAACAGGACTGAGACCCAGGGTACAGCAAGGAGCCAAGCCATGCATCAAAGGCTTCATTGTGTGTTGTCAAGTCCTAGGGATCCAGGAATTCAGAAGGAAGGGCTGGGGGTCAGATAGGCTTCTTGGAAGATCTTGGGTTTGGTGACAGTTTTGAAGGCTAGGTAAGTAGATTTAGGAGAGGCTTTCCACGCCCAGGGCCAAAAGGTACCCTGAGATGCCAGGGAGATGGGTTGTTAGGAGATGATAACAGAAAAATTAAAGTTTTTCTGTAGCATGCGGCCTAGGCCCCTGAGCATTTGAGCTACTCAAGGAAATGGGGTGTTTAACTGAACATGTAGTAGTGGGTACAGAGCTCAGCACAGCCCTCTGTTCACAGTGATTGGAAACTTAATCTAGTAACCTGCAAAGAGGAGATTTGCTTCCTGTCACGCAAACTAAAGGTAACATTCTTTTAATGCAATTGTTTATTCTCATTTTGTTTTAACTTCACTCCAATGCTTGGGATCTTGAAGCTTGCTTCATGTATGTCAAAAGGGAGGGCTCTGCTATATATCAGTATCTCTAAATATAAGGCAGTCTAAGCCAGGGTTCATATATAAATGAGTATCCAAGCAAGAGAATTTTTTTTCAGGGGTCTTTGTTCAGTGCTGGCTTTAGGAGGAGATAAAATATGAGCTGAAGTTGGGTTTGAATCAAAAGAGAGCAGGGCTTGGGAGGAATTCATTCCTGGGAGAAATGAAATGAGGATGTGCAATGTGGCAATAGGAGGTGATTATCTGTAGGTATATGTAGCGCTTTGCGGTTTTCAGAAGCTTTTTTTTTCTATCTACGGTATTTCACTTGATCCTATGACATCTTTGGAAAGTTAGGCGTGACAGGTTTTATTACCCCATTCTATAGACGAGGAACATGAGAATGGAGAGTTTAGGTTTTCCTTAAAGATGATATAGCTGTCTAGCAGCAGTGTAGGTCTAGAATCTGACTTTTTCTCTCTTATTCTGGGGCTCTTCCTCTGCTAGTGAGCTGTGGAGCAGTGTGGGGCAGCGAAAAGTTCCGGTACCAGTCAGGTGTCAGATGATGTTTCTCTTCCTGACTCTAGGAAAGAGGGAAGCAGCCGAAGAATCCAGGAGGCAAAGTTGGTCCAGGCTCTGTGGACTGGGACCTCTGCCTGAGCTGGTATTTTAACAATGTTTCCCTGTTAGACAGCAAACTTAGTGCAGGGCCACGCACACAGTAGGTGTTCCATAAACATTTGTTGATGCTGTAGACTCAGTACAACTGGCTCACAGCAGGCCCACCGTACCTAATCGCCTCAGAAAGGAGTGGGAAGAGATTGAAAATAAAAATCTCATCAATAATAGAATCTGTTGTTTTCCCTCCTCTGCCCAGGGAGACTTTGGTTCCTCAGTTGCATTTCCAGTATTTTAAGATGGGAATAATTTTCACAGTGGCAGGTTCAGCTGGTGAGATGCTGTTTTAATACGAAGGAAAATGCTAGAATAGAATTTAAGAATATTAAGAAGGGATTTGGTTTCTGACAGAAATATTAGCTGTAAAGGCCGGTATGAAGATTTTAGAGAAATTTAATTAAAATTTAATCTTCTTTCTAATTAAAGTTTCCTTTAATTAAACTTAAAATTAAATTTACTTTAATTGGAGGAATTTAAAGGGTATTACCTTTTGAGTGTCAATCATTTTGAAAGAAAAAATTTATGCTGCTTTGTCTAGTTTAAAATGAGGATTGGTGTCAAATTTCTAGAAAAGTAATAAAAATATTGTATTTAAATACAAATCAGCTCTCCTTGGTGTTTGGTTCCCCATTTGCCTGGTTCAAAAACATTTGTCTTGAGTTGTGGTTTTCCTTTATGTTGGACATCTCTGGAGAAGGTCAGGTTTAGACCATCAAGGGCTACAGTATGACAGTTCTACATTTATTTCTCCATTACTCAGGCTCCCAAGGGAGCTGCCTTCCCTTCTGGCTATATTGGTCTAAGTCTCCCTCATGCTTTTTAAGGAGAACCTACTCAATCCATAAGTCTGGGGAAATGCTTGCCTCCTGTCTTTCTCTGGGGCTCCAAGCCCCTTTCGTGCTCATTCATTCCCCCAAACCTTTTCTGTGTGATATATTAGAATCTTTTCAAGCCCAAATGCCCTCACTTCAAAAACTGAGGCTGAAAGTGAGTTAATTTCTTCTTCTAGGATGGCTCCCACTTATTAATTCACCATTTACAACAATAGCATCCTCATCATTTGATAAATCCTTCATGGTAGCCAGTGCAGCCATAACTTCAGTAGGCCCTGATCTCCTTTCTAGATTGGTGACAGCAATAGCCTCTAATGGCCCTGTTCCCCATTCTTTTCCCCATCTATCTTGCATGCTATTCCCAAATCATTGGTCTAAAAATATCTCTCTTTGTCTCCTGAAAACTCCAAACTTCTAACCCTGGCATTCAACAACTCTAACAGTTTGGCTTCACTTTACCTCTTACACATTCATCTCCCTTGACTTTGTGCTTAGTTTTCTCCCACTGTGCTAGTTACTCATCTAAACATACGTCAAGCTTTTTTCCATACCGTTGTTCCGGCCTAAGATGTTTCCTGTTTCTTTAAGATCCTGATGAAATTTTAAATCATTCACAAAGCAACCCCTTATCAATCTGGCCTGGCATGATGACTCATTGTTCTGTAGCCTTGTGATGTATATTGTGCATACTAATATTTGTATCCTTTATTCATATGTATTCTATGTTTGACAATTTCTGAAGCTTGAAATGTGTTATCTTCCCATTTGATCACTTGAGCCATATGTGCAGTATGTCACAGAAATACTAGTATTCATATTTCATATCTGACCAATATGAAGCTCCAAAAGGTTTTGGCTTCCTTAGGATCTTACAGCCTATGAGTAACAGAGTGAAGATTAGAACTCAGGTTCTCTCTATCCATACAGTTTCCAGCCAAACTCTGGATTTTGGCTTCAAATCTTCAAATAGTTTAAATACTTAAGAAGAGAGGACAAAAAGCCTTTTAAAGATTCAGATTTGAGAGCTGTTGGGACTTGCTGAGCTAGTTATATAGATAATCTTTTGCTATTATATTCAAAGTAAGTACGACACAAATAAAGATCTTCAAAGGAGAATAAATGACTGACTTGCAATCACTAATGGAGAGATATACTCTCAAGAGCATTTCTGTTTCCTTCCTTCCTTCCTCCCTCCCTTCCTCCCTCCCTCCCTTCCTCCCTCCCTCCCTCCCTCCCTCTCTCTGTCCCCTTTCCTCCCTCTGTCCCCTTTCCTCCCTCCTCCCTTTCTTCCTTCTTTTGGAAAAGAACAAAAGTAACTGCAGTAAAAGACAGAATGCTGCAGAAAAGATAAGTGATTAAAGTGGTAGATAAAATGGACCAGGCTTTAAGGACAGTTCTTGTGTAGTTGCTGGGCACCTCAGAAACTACTCACTTGCTTTTGTCTGGAACAAGGAATGGTCTCAGTCAAGGGCAGCCATGGACAGGCTGGATAAACAGGAGGCTAACCACTGTACTTCATGGAATAAGGCACTAATCCAAACAAATAGTTTCTCTTGGAGGAATGAATGCTATAAGCACACAGGGCTGGTGGCTTGCCTGAGGTCATGGTGAGGCCTGGGGTAGATGAACTGCTTTCCTTGGAAGTTGGAAGCCCCAGGACTCAGAATGGCTTTACTGCTCCTAAGGCAGTTGCCTTGCTGTCCTGCTTCCCTTTGTGACCTTACAAAAATGATCATTACAGAAGACATCTGAATATGTCTTATATCTTAAAAACTTAGGATCCTGATTATTTCACTTTATGTCTCAAAATCTTTAAGAATTTTGGATCCAGTACCTTTCAAATGTGATTGATCAGCCTGTTTTTAAGACTGCCTGTCATATACATACCCTTCTAAACATTCCTCTATTACTTCTGTAAATGAGGAGCCAGTAAGTTTTTTTCTGTAAAAGGCAAGTTAGTAAATAATTTAGGCTTTTTAGGCCCCATAGTCTATACTGTAACCATTCAATTCTGTAAGTGGCTACTTACAGATAACTTTGCACAATAGAGACAGTACAAAATGAATAAGTATGACTGTGTTCCACTAAAACTTTATTAATGGACATTGAAATTTTATTCAAAGTTTATATATTTCATGTCATTTTCACTTATTCTGAAATGTTATTTGAAAAATTTTTTTTTCATTCACTTATAAATGTAAAAGCCATTCTTCAGCCACTGGCTGTACAAAAACATGTGGTAGATCAGATTTGGCCTCCAGGGCCTAACTTTACGGGCCCCACTGTCTCCATAGATATTGTGTTCTTTTCTCACTGGGTCATTTTTATCCCTGGGGATACCTCCTGTTTTCTCACTTCCACATCTTAGTTGATGTTGGTTTCTCAAACTGAAAAGTCTTATCCTCAGCCTGGGTTTGTTGAAATTCTGCCTATGTTCAAAATCTAGCTCAAATATAGAATTCAGATTATATTCCAGATTTCCTATTCTTGAGGCATACTAGGAATAGGAAGTGGTTAAGACTTTGAAATCACACTACCTGGATCTGAATCCTGGTCTCACTGCTTACTAACTCCATCATCTTGGGCAGCCTAATATTATTAAACCTCATCTGAAAAATGGAGATAATAACAGTACTCAATTCACAGTTCAGAGGGCTATTGTAAGGATAAAATATTATAAGCAAGTAAAGAGCTTAGCACAGTACCTGACCAGGATGAAGTAATTTGTTCATGTTAGCAGTTGTCAGCTCTTGTGTCCTGGGTCCTGTGCTTAATGGTATACTGCCCTTCTGCAGTTTATAGAAGAAATAGTTTTGCAGTGAGAACAAACTCAATGCAATATTCTCTGTTTTAGCAAGTGTCTTCATTCCTATGTCTAATTTCTTTCACTTGGTTTAGAAATAAGTTAAAAGAACAGATGCGTTTTTCCCTCCCTTCTCTATGTTCACCTCCACAAAGGAAATGTTGTAATTTTCTCCTTTCTATGTTTCTTTTTTTTTAAATTTTAGGTTTGTTATATGTGGTGATAGAATTAATGTAGTTTCTTCTTTTAACAAAAATTTATGCTCTCACAGTCTTATCCAACCACCACATCTTGGTTTGGGCACTAGAACCATCAATTTATATCAACCCAGTTCCAGGAATAATGTTGGTTTATTAATTCTTTCTGTGGAGTATAGAAGCAGGGCCAGGAAACCGCAGAAAGAATTTATTTCCTTTCACTTGCCTTTTGATAAAGTGTAAAGAACATCAGGTAATTAGGAGTAGGAGGGTAAGACTTTTTTTTTTAATTTAAATTTACTTTAAACCATGTCACATACAAGTTGGAAACCAGTTTAAACTTTTTGAATTCAAGTGTAGTTTTTCATAATCAAGGATCTTTGCTTTCTATGGTTACTTCATCTATCATTTCACTCATTCAGGGCATTTAATGAACACTTAGAGTTCACCTTAGCTAGGTTGTCTAGGGGAAAGAAGATAAATGAGGGATAGTCATAATTAACTCTAGTAGCTTCCAGGCCGTGAGAGTACAGAACCATACAAACAATGAACTGTAACATCAGGCAGAGTGAAATGCCCTGGGTTAGGCACACAGCCACTGTGTGTAGGAAGGAGTAGCTAATAGTGGTAGTCCAAGGGGAAAAAGCTCAAGGGAAGTTGGATGTGTCTGAAGATTGGTGAAAGGGCTCCCCCAGCTAATGGAACAGCATACTGTGAAGATGTATGGCAGTTTCAGGAACAACAACAACAACAACAACGACAGTAGTTTGTTTGAAAAGAGCAAATAATCTGCAGAGGGATATGAGAGAGGAGACTGAGAAATCCACACCCACCACTGAAAAGCCTATCATATCCTTCTTGGAAGAAGGCAAGGACACCCAACTGAAGGTGATAATTATCTTTTCAATTCAGAAAATTTACAGAAAACGTTATTTATAGAACCAGATATTGACATACGAACATTCCTGATTGTTCAATGGTAATCTATAGGAATTGTGATCACCAAAAGGAATTTCTAAGAATGAAGCATACACCTTTTAAAAAGCATTGTCAAGTTCTCCCTCTCTGCTTCAAGCCAAAGAATCATAGAAGCTTACAATAGTGGGTTGCCTGGCTAGTTCAAGTTGATAGCATGCAACTCTTGATCTTAGGGTCTTGAGTTCAAGCCCCATTTTGGGTGTAGAGATTAATTTTTTAAAAAAGCTTGGAATAGAAAGCAACCATAAATTTCCTCTGATCCAATATATCTAGACATTTTTTTAAAAAAATTAATGTTTACTTATTTTTGAGAGAGAGAGAGAGAGCGCGCGCGCAAGCGAGCAAGGGGGGGAGGGGCAGAGAGAGAGGGAGACACAGGATCCAAAGCAGGCTCCAGCCTCTGAGCTGTCAGCACAGAACCCGACGTGGGACTCGAACCCATGAACTGTAAGACCATGACCTGAACCAAAGTCGATGCTCAACCAACTGAGCCACCTAGGCGCCCCTAAATTGTTAACAATACAAAAGGGAGTATATGTCATACAAAAGATGGTACAAAACAAGATCTGTTTAACTTCATTGTCTGATGAATTAAAATAAAACAAAGACCCAGCAGAGACCCGTGATTATAAAATAAATGAAGACTATCATAGAAATGTATTTTTAGAAGATGGCAGCAAGCCAGATTTTACCCCTCACAAGTTTCAGGGATTCTTCATCTTGGACATTCTTTATAAGCACTATATTATTATAAGTGGAAAATGCAATGTCTTAAATAAAACTGTATTTAAAATTGGCACCAAAAAATGTACAAAAAATGAATAGCAGATTTCCCCCTGCTCAAAGTCTGAGAATGACAGATGTCCAAATGGGGAAATCTGCTATTACCACGTGCTGACCAGATTGGGCGCTGACCAAATTGAGCCCTTTGAATAGAATGTTACTTCGAGTTTATTTCCGGCACTTTGGGGGTTCATCTTCAGTGACCCTGCTGCTGCAGTTCTTACCATTTCCCACAGAAGCCATCCTGCTGTCTCATTGACTCTTGGTTAGGAGCTCTTCCCTTGCAGTAGAGCATATATTTACCTTCCTTCAATCTCATGTCGTTGTTCTAACTAACACCCTCTTGGGTGA
This sequence comes from Panthera tigris, assembly GCF_018350195.1. Classification (NCBI taxonomy): domain Eukaryota; kingdom Metazoa; phylum Chordata; class Mammalia; order Carnivora; family Felidae; genus Panthera; species Panthera tigris. The sequence goes on along the minus strand of NC_056671.1, from coordinate 62,208,176 downwards.
AATAGAACTATTTTTCACCTCTTTTGGGACTTGTGATCTTTCAATATTTGCCCACAGTTCCCTCTCCAGCATTACCACCCCATCTAGATAACTTAGCTCTAATATTAGTATAAATGTTCCCAATTTAAATGCTAAATCAGTAGGTGATTTTTAAAGACTGTGTGCTGGGAGAAGTGAGGAGGGAACAAGAAAAGGCTGTCGATTTAGAGGAGTGGATTGCAAGCCTGCAGAGGTGAACTGTGTGTGTCTTGGTGAACTACCTGCCATGTTCCTTGGCTGGTGAAGAGGGGAGAAGTGGCAGTAGTCAACAAGAGACCAATTAAAGTCTGACCTCTTCATCGGCACGGGTCCCGGCTGTGGGTGTCTGGGCCAGGGGGTGGCCTCTAACTACCTCTTAACCTATGCAACTGGTTTAGAAGCTTCTCTTCTGAGATTAGATGGAGGTGGGGGTGGAGGGGCATGCTGGAAAGACACTGTGGCTTGAGAATGGTTTTCAGTAACATGGTCCCCTTTGGAAGCAGACGGTGAAGCTGAGTAAAACCTTCAGGGAGAAAAGTAAGCAGAAGGTACTGGGAGGAAGAAGTGCAAGGGAGCAAAGTAGGCATTGCCAATTTGTTTTAGAGAACACGAGGGAAGAATTTTCAAGGACAAAGGGTGACAAGCAAAAGGGGAAAGAAATACACACCCTGAAAACACACCACACCACATCTCACACACACACACACACACACACACACACACACACACACACACACACGGGGTTCTCTGGTATTCTGTGCAGCAGGATTGACAGGTTCTTGTCTGCAGGCTCCCTTTGTCATCCAGAATCTATCAAACCGGCAGTTGAGAGAAGGCACTTTTCTGGGATGACAGTGTTAATGATTAAGGACTTTCTTGTTGAGTTTAGCTCTCCTGACAAACTGGTGTTATCATAATTAAATTCACACACCTCCCTCCTACCCTTCAAATTACCATTACATGAGGGTATTTATTTATTTATTTCTGTTTGTTTCAGTTGCTCTTGGCACTTCTCCCCTTGAACTCCTTCCTCTGAGAAAAATTTCTGCGGGATTCAGGATTTTATTTTATTTTTCCCTGAGAAACTACCTTGTTTTCTTAGTCTGGCTGAATAGAAATTGGATCGTTGAATATTTCCAACACTATCGTGCTAGAGATTTCTTAGGTTGGCCTGGGCACTAGTGTCAAAGGTGAACATTGTGTAAGGCCACTACCAAATTTTCTGGAATAATATGCCTTGACTCTAAGAGCTTCAACCTCATCATTAATTAGTTCTGTGTTTTGACCCTATGGAATAGGCATGTTATAGCAAAAATTAGTAAGAATGATTGATGTTATAACTTTAAAACAAGGATCTTACTTTCTATCTATTCCACTCTTCAGATTTATTTGCAAATACTTTCCAGCATGTTCCTTTTGATATAATGAGGATAGTTTCTGTGAAGTCGAAACCTTTTGGGCTCCTAGTTGTGCTCATTGATTTTCTCTGCTTTTCACTAAGTTTATCCCACTTCTACTCCCTCTCAAGTTCGAAATCAAGGTCTACCTCTTCTAAGAAGCTTTCTATGACTCTGCCTATTTTTGACAAGTCATTCTAGATGACCTTCTCTATGTATGTATATATGTACGTATGTATGTATGTATCACCTGTCTCTTTACCAATTAAATAGACTGTTTTTTTAGAGCACTTTTAGGTTCATAGCAAAATTGAGTGGAAGGTACAGAGAATTCCCATACACCCTTGCCTTCACACATGTACCCCATTTATTTTTCATTCATTCAGAACATTCTTAAATTTTTATAGTTTTGGTGTGTGTTCAATTTTTTTAAAGTTTTATTTATGTACTTTGGGAGAGAGAGAGAGAGCGAGGGAGTGCATGCTGGGGTGGGGCAGAGAGAGAGGGAGAGAGAGAGAATCCCAAGCAGACTCCACACTGCCAGCACAGAGCCCATGTAGGGCTGAAACCTACAAACTGTGAGATTATGACTGAGCCTAAATTCAGAGTCAGATGCTTAACTGACTGAGCCACCCAGGCGCCCTGTGTGTGTTTAATTTTTATCTTTTCATTAGGGAGGGCAGGAGTGTTGTCTTCTCTCAGAGTGTCCTGGGTGATGCTAGTGCTCAAAAATGTCATGTTGGTTGATAATGCCATAATTTTTACTTAGTCGTGAAAAAGGTAAAAATTGGTGATACATTTCTTCTCTTGTCTTCCTTTTTAATGTTTGTATTGTTGTTTTTATAATATGTTAGAAATAATAAGCATATGGCTAAACATTCATAATGTACAATATCTCTATCCAGATTTAGTCTTGGGGATACACCAACCTGGCTAATCATTTGAAATAAAAGGCTGTTTGTAACAACTGCATTTAGTACACAAGAAACTGTGTAGTTGGTTTTCTTCAGATCCACCCATCCTTTCCCATCTTCTGGAAAAGGAACTTCAACTGATCTTCCACTCATGTTAGAGGGATGCCTTTGTATACCAATGATTATGCCAAATGAAATGAAAAGTTTTAGAAAGTCTCCTTGATCTCTGCTTCCTCACCTGAACAGATCGCTTTAATCTATTTATGCCCAGAGTGGAGGAAAACTCACTCATCTGGGAACCTTATGACTAAGGGTATTGAAAGGAAACTTCAATAATATGATGCCCTCACAAGGGTAGGATCAGAAATGAACTAATTTTGAATCTTATGCTCCTAATGGGGTAAAAAAAAGAAATTCTCTATCCAGACAGCGCTGTTTTTTTCCGAGCAGGAGTTCGTGAAGTAAGTCCTTAAAATCACATCTGTTCACCTTATGTGACGGGAAGGAGAGGCGACTTCTGAAACAGGGTGATTGAAATGGAAATACATTCAAATAAATGGACTCTGGAGCTCCACTTTGTTCTACATAACCTCTACTGTAAGTGATCAGCTTATTTGAAAGTATGATGGGTGGGCTATCGGGGCAAGGCTGTATCTGATTTTTTTTTTTTTAATCATTAGTCTATCTTCCTTTTTATTCAACCTTTTGGAATAAGGTCTTACACTCAGGGCACAATACAGGGTGGGGGAGCTGAGCCTTCAAAGGACACTCTGCACGTGTTTCTAATGGGTTTTCAAGTGCATTCTTCTCCCCTTGGACTATGTCTCTTTCAGAACCCCTAGATTTGAAATTTGCTGTATTATCGCTAGGTGGTCAGAAACCAAGGAATGCCATAAGTAGTCCTCTGTATATAAGAGGAGAAGAAATTAGATTTTATTTTTTGATCAAGAAAGCCATGTGCTCAATATCCTGCAGCAGTAACAATTGCACCTTGCCATAGCACAACTGGCTTCCATGGTTAAAGGTATCTGAGTTGCATGGGAATGGAGGGTCAGTTACAATGATTTGTACATATTTGCATATGATTAGCTCAGGTTTTTTCTTTATAACCTCTGACTTCACCTTAAAGTAGCCTCAAGTTTTATGTAGCTTGATCTTTACATTGTCCCTGTTAACTGAGTTGCCTCTTCTATATTTTTGCTCACTTGAGTGAGTGCCCTTTTTTCCATTCTTTGAAGAAGAAAGATGAAGAAAAATTTCCCCTTTATTTAAAACATGGTATCTTTTAGGCATTTATATTTGGGGCTTTACATTCTGCATCTTATTTTATCCTTTTAGCAACCCTAAAAAAAATAAAATATTACCCTCAGTTTATAGTCAGGAAATTTGAGGCTTAGAAAGGATTGAATTGTCCAAAATTATACAACTTATAAGTGGTGATATCAGGATGCCAATTCTCAGTCAAGGTTCAGCCTTGTCTTCCTTTCTCCCCTAAATCTGATCTATATTTTATTTATTCATGGACTCAGCTAGATTTTCAGTTCCTGGACAAAGCTGTTTATCTATTCTTCCTCCTTTCATGCTTTCTTCCCTTCCTTCTCCCTCTTCCCTTTAAATAATAGGCTGCTGGCACAAAATTCAAACAGTCTAGAAATCTAGAGACCAAGTTTCGTGTCTCTTTATCTTCTTGTTCCATTCTTTCTCCCATCTCTTGAGGTAACATTTGCAACATACTGTGTATCTTTCTGGATAGTTGTCTGTATTCTTAGGCGTATACAAAAACACATGCATACATATGTATATATATAGTAACACATATATACTTCTATATTCACACCTACATTTATAGTTTGGATTGATATTTTTCCATAAGTGGGATTATACTACATATATTGTCCTGAGACTTTGTATCTTTCATATAAAGTATCTGTTCTAGTTATTTGGCTCCATAATAAATTATCCCAGAACTTAGTGGCATAAAATGATCATTTATTATGTTCATGGATTCTATGGGTCAGAAATGTAGAGAGAACATGGTATGGAAGGTATGTCTCCACTTACCAATGTCTGGGGCTTAGAGGACTTGAGAGATGGAAGCTGGAATCATCTGAAGGTTTATTTAGTCATGTGTCTGAAGGTTGATGTGGCTATTGGTTGGAGGTCTTCGTTCCCCTCCATGTGAGCGTCTCTGTCTCATCTCTCTGTGTGGGATAGTTTAGGCTCCCCCCCAGAATGGTGTTGGCTTCTGCCAGAGTAAGTGTACCCCAAAACAGAGAGAGCCAGGAGGATGCTGTATCTTCTTTTATGACCTTGCGTGAGAGGTCACACAGCGTCACTTCCACTCAGCACTGTGCTCATAATTCCACCCAAATTCAAAGAGAGGGAACATAGTCCCATTTCTAGGTAGGAAGAAAGTCAACGTTACATTGTGAGAAAAGCTTGTGGGGATGGGAGATTTTCTTGTCTTCATGTAGGAAAACAACAAAACAAACCATCTGCTACAGTAGCTTAGATGTATTTCCAAATCAGTCTGGAGTCTTGTATAGTGTCCTGTGTTAAACATGTACTAAAATTTATTTGACCTTCTGCTTCTTAGTGGACATTCAGATGGCCTCCTTTTTTTTCTTAATATAAAAAATGCAGGAACAAATATCTTTGCTAATGTAATTTTGGGCCTCTGTGTGTTTTTGTAGATTTGTATCCTAGAAATAGAAATTTGGGGCTAAAAGGTATACATATCAGATAGTGCAAAATTGCCCTCCTTAAAAAGCTGTTCTAAACTTTGCCCCACAGGGTATAGATAGATGGCCTGTATCATTACATCCTTATGAGGACAAATAGTTTTGATTTTTGTATATATGCAGTGCAAAACAGATTCTAGTGGTTGTTTTTAATTTGCATTTGCCTGCTAACTAGAGAGATTGAGTATTTTCCTCTGAGTTTGTGCTTCTTTTGTTTTTTTTTTAATTTTTAAGTGCTTTTTTAAATTTATTTTTGAGAGAGAGAGAGACAGAGAGAGACAGAGAGAGAGAGAGAGAGAGAGAGAGAGAGAGAGACAGAGAGTGAGTGGGGGAGGGGCAGACAGAGAGGAACCTGGAATCTGAAATAGGTATGCTTATTGTCTCTTAATATAATTTGGCCATTTTTTTATTATAGATTGAAATAATTGTTATGTATTACATATATTAATCTTTTCTTGGTTATATGTGTTGTAGTTGACTCCAACTCTGTTACTTGTCTTCTAAATTAGTTTGTATATCTTTGTCTTAAGAGAGTTTATAAGTTGTATGATGTAGTCATATGCAGTCACATAAGTTGTGATGTTCTCCTCTGTGCCTTCTCAGTTATTCTTACAAAGGAAAATCTTTCCTACCCCAATATTCTTCTGTACATTCTTCCAATATTATTTATGGCTTAGTTTATATATGTGTGTATATACACACACGCACACACATACATATATACACATATACACACATATGTATATTTTTAAATGTTCATTTATTTTGAGAGAGAGAGCATGAGTGTGGTAGAGGGGCAGAGAGAGGGAGAGAGAATCCCAAGCAGGCTCCGTGCTCAGCTCAGAGCCTGATGTGGAGCTCAATCCCATGACTATGAGATCATGATCTGAGCCAAAATCAAGAGTCAAATGCTTAACCAACTGAGGCACCCAGGCATTTTTATATTTGTTCTTTAATCCATTTGCATCATATATAAGTGGGAAAATGTGCAAAAGACCTAAAGTTTGTACCTATTGGTGCATGTTTTCTCTCAAGTCTTAAATGTTTAAAAGCTTCATACCTTGGCCAGCTAAGTTCATGCCATTTAATACCTATTTTTATTTTCTTCTCAGAAACTGAATTTAGTGGTTAGAATGGGAAATGCTTTTGTTGATGTTTTTAAAGGTTAGGGATATTGGCATTTTTATTTAGAACATGTAGATCTTTATTTTTTATTTTTTAAAAGTTTTTGTTTAAATTCCAGTTAGTTAACATAGAGTGTGATTTTAGTTTCAAGTGTTCACTGTAGTGATTCAGCACATCCATACATCATCCAGTGCTCATCATGACAAGAGCACTCCTTAATCTGCATCATCTATTCCTTCCTTCCTTTCTTTTTTTTTACTTTCTATAATTTATTTATTTTTTATAATTTACATCCAAGTTAGTTAGCACATGGTGCAACAATGATTTCAGGAGTAGATTCCTTAAGCCCCTTACCCATTTAGCCCATCCCCCCCTCCCACAACCCCTCCAGCAACCCCATTTGTTCTCTATATTTAAGATTCCCTCATGTTTTGTTCCCCTCCTTATTTTTATACTATTTTTGCTTCCCTTCCCTTATGTTCATCTGTTTTGTATCTTAAAAGTCCTCATATGAGTGAAGTCATATGATATTTGTCTTTCTCTGACTAATTTCGCTTAGGATAATGCCCTCTGGTTCCATCCATATAGTTGGAAATGGCACGATTTCATTCTTTCTGATTGCTGAGTAATACTCCATTGTATATATATACCACATCTTTATCCATTCATCAACCGATGGGCATTTGGGCTCTTTTCATACTTTGGCTATTGTTGGTAGTGCTGCTATAAACATTGGGGTGCACGTGCCCCTTCGAAACAGCACCCTGTATCCCTTGGATAAATACCTAGTAGTGCAATTGCTGAGTCATAGGGTAGTTCTATTTTTAATTTTTTGAGGAACTTCCCATACTGATTTCCAGAGTGGCTGCACCAGTTTTCATTCCCACCAGCAGTGCAAAAGAGATCCTCTTTCTCCACATCCTTGCCAACATCTGTTGTTGCCTGAATTGTTAGTGTTAGCCATTCTGACAGGTGTGAGGTGGTTTCTCATTGTGGTTTTGATTTGTATTTCCTGGATGATGAGTGATGTTGAGCATTTTTGCATCATCTATTTAACCCATCCCCCCACCCTTGTGCCTTTGGTAACCATCAGTTGGTAGAACATGCAGATGTTTATAAGAAGCTGGCTGGAAGAGGACATGGTGTCCAAGTAAAGAAGGTACTTACTAGCACAGCAGTAAGACCTCCACCCATCAACCATATGCTTTAGGTCTGGGTTATCTTTTACCTAGTTTGTGCGAGAAATAGGGTGTCCTTATTTCTATTCTGTAGTCCACATTTCACTGTTCTGAATTATTCTTTCAGTTTTTTTTTGTTGAATCAATGGGCCCTTGAGAGAATCACACACACACAAAAATCTCTGATCAGGGGTAAAAGCTATTTATAGTAGGACCTTTAAAATTGTTTTCAGTCAGAGAAACAAGAACTCTATTTTGTTGAATGTCAATGTCCTTTTAACAAATATTTTCTGAACAATGTTGTCCTTGCATCCTAGGAAAGATGGCTCCACCTTCATAAGCCATACTCATTCCATAGTGAAGCTCAGACTGCTTCTCCTGAGGGAGGGAAGAAGGCTAAGCTATGGATCTTTTAGTAGATACTTAGTACCTGCCTGATGTTTCACATATACTTCCACTACCTTTATAAAGTTGCCATTAATATTCTCATTTTCAGTTCTAGCAACCAAGACTCAGAAGGTTAAGTAATGTGACCTAAAGTCATGTAGCTAGAAAATACCAGAGGTAAAACTCTGAGTCAGATCTGACTCCAAAGCCCATTGTGTTATATATTGCCTGTCCTACTCATGGACTTGGAAATTGTTATCTCATATTTATAAAAATAAAAACAATATGTAATACGTACTGAACATTTAAGCTTTTTACATTACAATAACTCATTTAATTCTTACAAGGTAACCAAGTGAGAATGTTATTTTCTCCATCTGCAGATGCAAAATCAGAAATTAAGTAGCTAGCCTAAATTTTTCTAGCTAAAAAGTAGTAGAGTGGGGTTCCAAGATAATATTGTCCAAAATTAAAAATGTATTTAATAGAGTGGATTTACTCATGAATTATAGCTCTGTAAACTGTTATTACAGGGATGTTGATCTTGAGGCTATATTGTTACGCTATGTAACTGTTACACTTACTGCTCCTCCAAATGCCCCACAGTGCTGCTCTTGGAGGCAGAGTTCTGGCCTGGATGGATCCAGTATGTCAACGTGTGCATTATTCAGGTCTGAAGTTAATCATCAACTTGAACAGAGGAGTCCGGTTAACTCACCCACAAATCTGCTTCATCTTGAGCAGCAGGATTCTCACCCCTTCTGAAGCATCTAATTAATCTGCCTGGTCTTCTCACTGTGGCCAGATGAACACAGCCTTGGCAGAACAGAGAACCACCTCCGGCCTCTTGGAATGTAGGGAAAGAGACAGGGCACCCTGGAAAGGACTTGTTTGGAGGTCAGCAGAATTATTGGCAAGCAATTTCTCTAACAGAGGGAGGGAATTTGGAATTCAAAAGTTTCTGCATTCTAAGAGCACACACATTTCAAGGAGGTAATGTCCAGTCAGGGCTGATGGTTCAGATACCCCATTTATAGCCTCAGCATGGGAAGGGGCCTGAGGCAACACTACTGCTGTCAACTCAACTTGTGAAAGAATCTGTAGAGGAGCAGTTATAGGATGTTGCTTTTGGGGAAATATCTCCAACTGCAGACATCTGGTTGCAGAATGAGTGCCCACATAAGAAGAGCAGCGAGTCGAGGCAGTGACAGGAGCCATTGTTCTGTGGCCTTAGTGCCACATACTTAGAATCATAGCCTTTCAAAACCAGGGGCTATAGTTCAGAATTCTCTGCCTGGGGAGGAAGAGAAGTTCCAAAAAATCAGAAGTTCAAAAAAATGAATAGGCTGTACAAGTTTGCATAGGAATTAAGTGATAAAACTTGACAGGGGACCCAGCAGATGCTCAATAAGTACGTGATGAACTAGCAGTTTTAATAAATGCATCCTGTAGGATCAACTCTGTCCTCCATCATTCTTTCATTGTTTAAAAAAAATTTGAACCCGACTAATTATAACATAACAAGTATTGGTATTTAAAATCATGGCCCTGTGCTATAACAAGGCTGTGAAGTATTATCTGATTTGTTAAAGATTAAATTATATCCAGCAAAATCTCCGGGTCAAAATGTATTATTTTTCTGAAGATTTGTAATCCCTATAGAGAGCACAAAATAATTCAGTTAGTCAAAGTCTGATGAACTGAAACAGTCCATTCCAAGCAAATTGTGCAAACAATGAAGTTCGTTAAATCCTAAAGCTGCATGTGGGATCCTCTGCTGGATGGCAGGTGAACAAGATGGAACAAATATGGACACCTTGTACCATATTCTTTCTTACACAAAGACCTTTAGGTATAATCATAATTAAAAAATTATAATACATATGTCTTAATTTGTTGTGGTATAAATTTGGTTCTAACAAGGGCCCAAAATAAAATTGGTTCAAAGAATATAGAAGTATGTTTCTCTTGTGCATGAAGGTCCAGGCTGGTCTGGAAGTTTTAAATGTCAGTAAAACTATAAGGTGCCTAGAAAGGTTGAGAAAAGTCCATGTGGTTGAGAAATATTATTGGGAAAGATAATTTGTCCCTACAAGATGTCTCCTTCATCCACATTTCAAGCCAGATGTCAATATTTTCTTTACTTCCACAGGAAGGGACTTTACCCTTTTCTTGAGGGCATATCCCAGAAGTTGCCAATGTCAGTTGCATTAATGTTCTGTAATGAGAACTTTGCCATGTGGTTAGGAAAGATAGTCCTAACTAGATGGCCAGTTGCCCTGTTGATAATTCAACTGTCATGTAAGAAGGAGAAAACATAATGAGAGATGATTGGTAGTCTTCCGTGTGGGAATATTAAATAAGAGTTATGGGTATTTCTTTCTTTGTGTCACTGATAGCTTCTGAGTATAGGCCATATAGCTGTATGTTAGCATAATAGAGGTATCTGTGCAACTGATCCTTGTTCTGGTTCCATGGTATTGAATTCAAAATGTACTTGGAATAGACTATGCTATCATAGAGGCTGAGATAAATACATGAAAAACTGTGCTTGAGTGTCTGTATTATCCTGCATAGTCATGTTGTGTAGGCATGACCCATGATTGCAGAGTGTATCTAACCCAGATGATGTGGTTTCTGGGAAGTGTCCATGCTCTTTATCCATCTGCTCCTACTAAGAGTCTAATGGGACTCTCACTCACTCAAGTATCACTACTCATGGTTGTGTACTTTATTAGTTGAGGGTCTGAAACCTAATACTTCTGTGTGTTGCTAAGTTCTCTTCTTTGGTTTCTAAACATGGTTACTTTCTCTTGTGTCCTTTGGTTAAGTGTATTACTCAGGGTCCTCCAGAGAAACAGAAACCAGTGAGGTATCTGTATATCTACATAGACATATAGAAAAACAGTAGATGTATAAATAGATGTATAGAAAGAAACGAGAAAACTCATGATCTGCCATCTGTAAGCTGGAGGTTCAGGAAAGTGGGTGGTGTAGGTCTAGTCCAAACCTGAAGATCTGAGAACCTGGGGAGCCAGTGGTGTAAGTCCTGGTCTGAGTCTAGAGGCCCTAAGAACCATGCGTTAAGATGTCCAAAGGCATGAAAAGATGGACAGGCCAGCTCAGGCAGAGAACACATTTGCCCTTTCTCTTTTTGTTTTATCTAAGCGTTCAAAGGATTGAATGATGCCCACTTGCATTTGTGAGGGTATCTTCTTTACTCATCCTACCCATCTAAGTGCTAATGTCTCCTGGAAACACCCTCACAAACACACCCAGAAATAATGTTTTGCCAGCTAGCTGGGCATCCCTTAGTTCAGTCAAGCTGATACATTAAAGATAACGATCACATTAAGTAAATCTGGTCTGACCCAAGTAGTGTCTGTTAAATGTCAGTCTCCTTTGTCAAGATTTTTTATGTTCATTCGCACAGGTTTTTGTTCTTAGGAAAGAGTTGGTGGGAGGAAGCTCACAGTGTGACTTTTAAGGACAGCCCTGAGTTTGGATGATCCTAGGGTTATCTCTTAGTTTCTCTGTGGAGCAGACTTCTGCATAAACTTCAAGAACAGGAGCAAGTCTGCTGACTCAGTCTGTACCCTCAGCATTTAATACAGGATCTGCCATAGAGTAGAAGCACAAGAAATATTTGTTTATTGAATTTTTGGTACTCAAATATAAGAACATTTAGATAGGCTACCCCGGAACAGTATTAATGCTATTTTAATACAACTTTTTGTTTCTGAACAAGAATTTGCTTCAAAGACCCTAACATCCCCTTAACACGGATGTTGAATTTATCACTTATTGGTCTAAACTTTTCCAGAAGCTTTTTATGGGGTAAGAATTTTTAGTGTTTATTGTTTGAAACCAATTTAAATTAACCTAGTGCTGTTTTTACCCCAATGTTTAGATAGTGATGATATTTGAACTCTGTGTGAATAAATCAGAATAATACCAACTGGTATATTCTAATCAATGAATTTTCATTGAGAAAGACTTTTCAGAGTGAACTCAAGCCAGTTTAATGCCTTGGTCAGTTTTCTACAAAGTATAGTTAAGCCTTTTACTTATTTCTTATTTTTCTAATTCTATTTTATTAAAATTATTTACTTCATGAACAATTCTCCATGCATAAAATTTATAATAATGATTTGATTCATCAATCATGTATAAAAAAAATCTTGCAATAATGCTTCTGCCAGTCTGAATTTTCTTGTATGGCAGTTATTTTTACCATGTCCAATTTTCCTGGATCAGATTCTCCAGATCAACATTTGGGAAAGAAAATTAGATTCTTCTGTCAATTTTTACTCAATAGCACATTCTTCCATAATGCAGTTATGGCCATTGTCAGTTTTATTTTGCAATGATTGTTTCTAGTAAGGGTAATTTTTCTTGGTCAGTTTATTAACACGGTGAGATTTTTTCAGTTGATTTTCCTTTTAATTTTGTTGTGTGCAGTGTTAACCTTTTATAATTTTAACTTCGGGGGTTTTTTTTTTTTGTTTTTTTTTGTTTTTTTTTGTTTTTTAGTATTTAGTTTTGGAACAAAACTCCATAGTAGATGAAAGGCTTTATGTGGTCAAGTCAAATGATGGGGTTAAAATGGCAGCATTCTACCTCATCTAGGATAAGTACCTACAGTTCTGGTGGAGAGATAGAGGCAGTCTTTCTTATACAAGGCTCATGGCAATTACTGTTTTGTGAATTTATATTTAGCTATCCCTGAAGACAAAACTGGGACCAGTAGAACCAAGGAGGTATTTTATTTCAATATAAGAAAAAAAAAATGTCAACTAAAATGGAGCAAGTTGAAACAGAGTTGTGAGCTTTTTCCTAGTACTTAAAAATATGGGTAAAAATCTGTCAGAGATGCCACTGGGTTTTCTATATGTCCCTTAAAAAGTCCATATCAAATAATATTATATCAATTTATTTTGCATATGGTTTAAGGGCAGATTTGGGTTTTCTCTCCTTTCAGCCTCCATCTTTCTAAATTACAGACAACTAATTTGTTTAATCTATTTTATTTTTAGGTCTTCCTCTTCTGCTCCACTTTGTCTGGCCCCAACCTAAACTCTTAGGTCCTGTCCCTGGGTTTCTGAGAATGTCACATCTTCTACTTCTACTTCTGTGTCTCCTTCTACCCCGCCCTTCCCCTGGCTTTTCTGTCCTCGGCCTTCAGAATTCTGCTCACTTCCCAGTAGCTCTGAGAAGCCTGCCCACCCTGGCCTTCTGAAGGCAGGCAAGGTACTCCTTCAGTGTCACTCAGATGTTTAGCAACAAGTGGAATTGGATCATCTGGATGATTGATTGATTTTCAGAAGTTTTATCATGAATATCGATGACATCCAAACAGACAAGTATACCATACTTTGTCAAAATTACACAAAGAAATTTTGTGTGGCTTAAATGAAGCCTGGTATTATGCAGTCCTTCTCTAAGGGCTCCCATGCTTGTTGAGGAATCAAAATACATCTTTGTAAATGTTTAGAAAAATTCCAGGACACTAATTATCCAAGTATTCCATAGGTGTTATAAACAAAACTTGCTAAGGAGGTTTAGGAAAAAAGGATTCATGTGGGAGAGTGTTATAAAACAAGGTTTAATGGAAAAGGTAAAATTATTAATTATTTAGGCAGCTTTGATATGTGGTAAATACAGGTGTATTTACCACAAATTAAATTGTTGCTTAGGAAATCCTGCCAGTGTTTTGGTTTAAAACTTATCTGTGAGTTGTAACAGAATGAGCTTAAGTTTTCAGCTGGCCTTTAGCATGTGTGACAATCACAGACACCAAAATCCTCTTTTTACAAAAGAGATGTTAGAAAGTCTAGATTGTAAAGAAAGAAACGGAAAAAGTATGGCTAGAACTCTGGTCCAGAGAGTGGACCAGAGAGTGGTGGTTGAATCCTAAATTTCCTGGGAGAGCTCAGAGAACAGTAGTGAAGAGAAATCCCAGGCAGCATTAGATTCATTCATTCATTCCTATCCCAAATATTCAGAGTATCTGTGATGTGTCAGGTGCTGTCCTAATTATTGGGAAGGAAGAAATGGACTAGACAGGTGCAGTTGGGATTTTTTCATGATTCTAAGTGGAAGAAGCATCCACATTTCCCCTTGTTCCCATCACCTATTTATAATACTCATTCTGCCTCCAGCTCTACCTTGCATGTAAAATGTTATTTTGTCATGAAAGAGCAAGTGAAGTGGCCTAGGGGAAGGGTAATGGGCCTAATAACCTCTGAACGTCCCATCTAGCTTGAGCAATCCATGATGCTCTCTAGCTGTTCATGAGTCATAAATCTGGAGAGTTGATCATCTTTCCCTGATCTCCATGTTACATTGGAGCTGTGGCTGTTCCCCTGCGAGGCTCGCAATTGACAGTCATTTAATAATGCTCCTTCGCTCTGAACCTAGGATTGCTCACTTTAAAAAAATGGATCTGAAAACCCATATGGGGGATTATTCTCACTTTATATGTATGTATTTTCCCTCGAAGGTGGTAACATATGGAGGAATAATTACAGCAAGATTTTCTTCTGTCATTACCGTCTCTAACATTTTTTTCCCCACATGGAATATTCATTTTTAAAATCCTTGGCCAAAATTCAATGTTGTCCTTTTAAATGACTAAACCTTTGTTGAGTTCTCACGCAGTGTATAATATAGGCTTAGCTAATCAGCCTCACCCAGCTCATATATCATGGCAAAGTGTTTCTCAGAGCAGCTCAATCTGGTGGCAATGATGATGAAACTATTGAATTTAACAGGCCCATTTCAGATGTGCCCTTTCAAACAGCAGCTGTGATGTCTGTGACACTAATCTTCCCCCTCCACTCTTTCCCCTTCCTCCTGCATGTCTCTTTTTTCTTTTCTTTCTTCATTCTCCTCTTCCTTCTTCCTACTTTCTCCTATCTCTCTTCTTCTCTTCCTCCCTCTTTGCCACACACACAACGGGCAGGTATTGATCCTTGCTGATAATTGTCTTTAAATCATAAAGTGTGGCGAATTATGTGAATTCCCTGCTTCTACTAATAGTCTGAATTTAAGTCAACTCTCCCTAAGAGAGTTAGTTCTCTTCCCACAGGAATGTTGGGACTAAAGGGCAAGAGTTTCCCACCCTCCCTCCTGATTTAACTCTAGTTCAATTTCTACCATATTGCAGAATTTTCCCTTACTGCTACAAATGGATTGGCCTTCTCAAATTCTGTAGCCCTGAATGTGCTGCTTGCTTATCTGGTCCTTGCCATGCTCTGTATTGTGTGATTCATCAGCTTCCTCATGGATAAAGTTTAATCTACCTAGGGAATGAACGGGAAGATATCTAATGGTTTTGAACTTCTTGTAAGCCAGGCACTGTCAGAAATGGTCACTTACATAAATTATCTCTTTTAATCCTAACAACAACCCAATAAAGTGGGTGTCATTATCCCCCTTCTAAGTTGAGAAAAGTAAAGTTCAGTGGGATTTGAAACATTTGGATGTTGCAATTTGAACAAGGCTTTATTGACTTCCAAGGAAACACTCTTGTTTCTAAACAAGTTTCCAGCCACGTTACCTGAGGACATAGACCTTTTCTTTTGGATTACTTATATCTAGCATTGCATCCTTATTTAGGAAGTATCCAGACATTGTTGTAACTACCTCTGCATTCTCCAGTGTCCCAGTGGTCTCAAAACAGATGCTTTCCCCAAATAAATATTGGATAATTAACCCATTGATTGATTTTTTTTTGCATAACCTTTGAATATTCCCAGATATCATAAATTTTTAAGATACATGTAATGACTAACTCTAAAGTCAACATATCCTACCTATTATTTATCACAAAAATATTGTTTATCATCACACCTCTTTCTGGGTTTCAGGTAATCTTAAATAGGTACCTTGTATTTGCTTTCTCCATTTCTATGTTTTTAACTTTGATCTTGTGTTTTATAAATCTGATTTCAGTCCTTATCACTATTAGGGATGGGTGGTGGTGGTTTGTGTCTCGTTATATCTCTAAATTATCTTCCCCCCTGGAATTATTGTGTTATAGGAGATAGATATGCACAACTAAACCATAGTAAAAATGCAAGACAGAATATTTTGCTGATATCTGTGATACTATTTCCTAATTTCCAGTGCAGTGCTCTAAGGAAAGCTGAACATGACTTGGACCAGGGAAGTCTTTTCTTCTTCCATCTTCTCCTCTGAATCTCAGATAGTCAAGCATTGCCAAGGTGGTTTTGAATTCAGAATGTTTCTCAATCTGTTCCTTCCTTGTTCTGGTTGTAGCAGATGCAGTGAAGGAAGTTAGAGAAGAGTGGAAGGGCTGTTTCTGGGAAGCAGGCCCTAAATACTTCTGCTTAGCATATTAACCATGTAGAGAGTCAGATAGGCAGACAAGATACAGGATGGCTGAGTAAGTCCAAAGAAACAGATCCTGCCCTGGCAGTTTAGCACATGGGACAGGAAATAGGAGCTCTGTCCCCATACTTGGGCATTGATGTGTAATAAACAGTGTCCTTGATTACTAGTAAGAAAAAAAAAGGCTTTATGTTTCACACTCTTACTAATCAGATTGAGAGCTTCTCTTCCCCATTAGAAATTAGTGAGGATGATAGGAAGAAGCCTGGGTGAAAATTTTCTTTCCAGTAAGCACGTATTCCTAAAGTTTTCTGTGTGCTCACTGGAGATTCTTCAAAAATTGGGCATTTCAGAGGACAGACACCTTTTTTTCTGTTACCTTGTAGAGCAAACTGCATTTCTCTCTCTCTCTCTCTCTCTCTCTCTCTCTCTCTATATATATATATATATATATATGTTCTCTCTCTCTCTATATATATATATACATATATATATATATATATATATATATATATATATATATATATATGTATATTTCTGCTGTTTGAGTAGGGAAATGGAGAGAACAACAGTTATGCACTGATCCTTCAGGTGTGGCAGCACAGTGAGATGTAAACATGGGGATTTTCCTGTTCAGCAATGGCCGGGTCATCCCAGGCTGCTGTCCTTTACAAAGCCTAGAAGGCTAATCAGTTTGTATGTGTCATTGTAATACCATAGTGTAGGTGGGCATTATTCTTCAACAGTGGGTTAAACAGTGACTGGAGAAATTAGCCAGATAGAAGTCAAGGAGAGATGGCTATGTAGATTTGGAGGTGTGACTTCAAGAATTTGAGGCAGGTCTGAGATCCAGGACAACTTTTCCTTGATTTATCTTGTATCCAGGCCTGGGCATATGCCATTTACCTTATGTTCTCTGTCCCTCCTGCTGGCTGTCTTCAACTTAATAGTCTACATTCCTCTCTTGATTCTTCCCTTAGCATCTCTTTTTCTGCTGTTTCCTGCCTTCTCAAGGCTGGTCTAGGGAACTCCCGTTGTGTCCTTCTGAGGTCCTGTTCTGTAGCTCTAGCCTGTAACTACTTATTTAATTGCATCCTCCCTCCCCCACCAACTTCTCTTGGCTGTGAGCCCGCTAGGGCAGCTCCTGGAATGGGGATTAAGGTTCACAGAGTACCTTCAACTTGCCAGACATTGTACCAGACGTGTCCTATCCATTATCTTAATAAATCTCTATACCCTGCCCTGTGAGGTGGATTTTATTATCTTTATTTTATGGATGGGTAAATGGTGGCTTAGAGATATTAAGTAGCTTGCCCAAGGCCATTTATTAAGTGGTAGAGCTGGGATTTGAAACCAGTTTTCTCTGACACTCCAGCCCTTGCTTTTCTCCTGATGTTGCCCTTCACATCCTGTGGTAGAGTTCATGGGCTCTACTGATTCGTACATTCACTGCTGGCTCAATTAATGTTGCTGTCTTTATTTCACTTTCCTGACCTCCTATCAGGGGCACCTGCAGCCACGGCTGAACCTGTCGACTTCTCCCTTTCCTGTTTTCTGCTTCTAGGTTTCTCTTGCTGACTAGAAGATTTGCAACTCGAGTGACAGAGAGTGACTGATATCATCCCCACTCATTTCACTGTCAAGGGTTGGGCCTGTCAGCAGTTGGTGAATAATTTGCCGGCGATGGGCACTGATCATAAATCGTTCCCCATTAGCTGTCACGGTCAAACTCACCTCCCCAAGTTGTGGAGTTCCAGATGGACCATGTCCTGCACTTAGGCTTAAAAAAATCTTTCACTACTTGGTCATTGGATTTTTCACTCGAGCTGGAGGCTCTCTGATTTCCTAGTGATTTGCATTTCTGTATTCTAAGAGGAAAATGTGCATCAGTCATGATGGAGCACATATTCCTTTCTATGCTTATCATGAATTGACACTCATCAGATTAGAAAAGCAATTAACAGCTTTCTTCTCTCCTGATATCTAGTCAGAAAAGAGACTGGTTTTGCTTATTTATTTTCTGTGTTATTCTTTGCTTCTTCCTCATCACTACTCTTTTACCGAATCTGTTGTAACAATAATTTATGCTTCTTGAGTGTTTCACAGGTATCAGGCTCTGGTCTAAGAGCCTCGTGCAGATCAACTCATGTAATCCTTGCTATAGCCCTGTGTGGTAGGGACTATTCAAGGCAGCTGAATACAGCCTCTCTGGACATGCACTGCACCAGCCCAGGGCACCATTCACGTTTGTGCAATGTGAACAGTATCCCTGGATCTGTGTGGTGGCTGTACTGCTGGCACTATTATCACCTCCATCTTAAAGATGAGGAAACAGAGAAGTAGAGAAGTTCAGTAATGCGCAGCCTCCCACTGCTATACGTAGTGCATGCTGGGCTTCAGACTCCGGCAGCCTGGCTCCAAAGTCCACCTGATTCTCTCAATTTGCTGCTTCTTTTAGTCTCTGGGTCACAGTTGAACCTCGGAAAGAAAGGTTTTGTTTGGTGACATATTCTGGGTACTCGAGAGTAATAAAACTTTTTTGCTTCAACACCATTCTTGAAGATCTTTCTAACATGACCCAGTTGACTTCCTCCTCTAGTGAGTTAAGTCCTCAGTAAATGTATTTTTATTTGTGTAAGTGAGGGTCCTGCAGGTGCATGGGTTCATCCTGAAACTCTACTTACAGTTCAGAGGAATTTCCATGTAGATGGAGAAATGTATAGGATACTAGAAGAGTCTTTCCCTAAAACTGCACCTAATTGAGACATCTGACTTTAAAAGTTAATTCCTCATCTCTGTGTACAAACTTCTTTGGGCTCACTAAATAATAGGTTTCCTTATTTTGACTGTCAGGCTAGTTTATAGCTGACCACTGAGTTGATTTGGCAGAACCTTTACTCCAAATCGCCTTTCAATATCGATAAGTGTGTATATACTCTGATGATGGAATAGAAACTTTTTTTTAACCATTGCTTGATTATAGCACTGCAGGGTACCTTATTTCAAACCAAATTAGAAATTACTTTACCGCTTCTATCCTTTCTTTTTTTTTTTTTTAAATTTTTTTTAACATTTATTTATTTTTGAGACAGATAGAGACAGAGCATGAGCAGGTGAGGGTCAGAGAGAGGGAGACACAGAATCCGAAACAGGCTCCAGGCTCTGAGCTGTCAGCCCAGAGCCCGATGCGGGGCTCGAACTCACGGACTGCGAGATCATGACCCGAGCCGAAGTTGGACGCCCAACCGACTGAGCCACCCAGGCGCCCCTCTATCCTTTCTTAAAATGAAATCTCTGCTTTTGGTATCTTTATTCACAGGGATCTCACCACCTCTAAAGATTGCAGTGGTCCATTAAAAGAGCATTTGTTTAGATTAACTTCTGGCTCACCTAGTTCATACTACTCTTAGGGAAAAGGCTAGGCCATCTGCTCAGAGGGTCCACAAATCACAAACATATGGAAAATTGATAAATAGCTTTAAAAGTTCTTGTGTGCCTCTATCAATTAGGGTCTGATGCAGCATGACCCATGACTCTAAACATCTACTGTCACAACTAACACCATTCAGGCCCCAGGGAAAGTCTTTTCCTCATCTCTTTCTCTAAGTCCTCAAAACACAAATATCTGTGTCTGAGTGTCATGGAGGCTTGTAGATTGAATGAACACTGTGGAAGCCAGGGGCAAGCAGTGCTTTGGAGTATGGGAAGGATTTGAGCAGACAAAGTATATAGTGAAGATCAAAGACAAATTAATTAGCATGTCAAGTCTTCTCTCAGAAGGCATGGAGGCAATCGATTTCTGCAGTAGGGGTCCATTTCTTATTGCTCGTCAGGTTCCACATCATGATTCTGGAGGTACTCACAAAGTGCCATGGCTGCTCAGAAAATTTTGCCATATTAAATAATTTGCTATTTTCAAATTTGTATATAGTTTTAGCTATATGTAACAGACATGGAGAGTAATACTGATTCTTTACCTTGACAATTAGATGAGCATTGAAAGCTAGTACAGTGAATGTTTTTATTTTTAAAAAAGTGTTTACTATATGGGCACATGGGTGGCTCAGTCAGTTAAGTGTTTGACTTTGGCTTAGGACATGGACTCATGGTTTGTGAGTTCGAGCCCCGTGTTGGGCTGGAGTGCAGAGTGCAGAGCTGACAGTGCAGAGCTGGAGCCTGCTTCCAGTTCTGTGTCTCTCCCTCTCTCTTTTCCTCCTCTGCTCACACTCTATCTCCCTCTCAAAAATAAATATAAAATTAAAAAAAAGTGTTTACTGTATCTTACTATATTGTGAAATTATTAAATTCATTCAACTTATAAAGATAATAGTTTCAAAAATTTTATTCATTGATTGTAATTGATATTTTACCTTTTAATTTTTAATACTTCAGGAGAAAACTTTAAAAAATATATATGAAAATATTTTTAATTTTTACTTTTTATGTTATTAGTTTTTTCAAGATACATTAAAATGTATATACTTTGAATATAATTACATTTAAAATACAGATCATTATGTTCAGTAAAATCCAAATTATGTGAAAATACTGATAACAGCATAATGAGTAATTTATTAAAATTAAGTCAAGAAAATACAGTTGGTGGAATAAATATATGACTTATGAATTATTAACATATTTTTAAAATATCACAGGCACATCCATAGAACATTCAGACCTATGGTAGTAATTATTAATAATAATTAAATTCAGTCATCTTTTATATTTTGCCAAATTTTAGTCATAAAAAACATACATGTTTTTGATACTATGGTTTGAAGATACATTTTCTAAGGGAGAGAATTAAATCCAGAGCTTTAACTATTTTTGTTTGATTTATAACTTTTAAATATTTAGGTATAAGATATGTGGGCCTTCAGTTGCTCTCTTGCCCTGAGTCCTGCAAATGTGATACCTTAGGACCATAGATTAATCTCTGGAGGGCTCAGTCTGCTTATTTATAATCTGGAGACCGTGATCTTTGGTGGCTGTGGTGATAACTGATATGCATATCATATCACTTTGTAAATCCCAAGGCACCATTCCCATATTTATTGTTGTCTAGTATCACTAACTGTCTTAAAACACTTTTTAAAATGTTGAATGAAAATCTATTCCCACATAATATAGAATAACAGAATCTTCAAGTTGAAAGAACCTTACAGATAATATAGACCACTTCTCTTTTCTTCCCTCTGCACTTTTGGAGACGGCCCATTTTATTCTTTGATAGCTCAGTTTTTAGAGAGTTGAAATGTACCCCTCTTTCCATCTTTGTAATCTGCCCTTATCAGCGGCATCATTACTGCTATACCTTTTTCTTGAATGTTACTTCTCTCCTGCCTTGAAAATTGAAATAATTTTCAAAGACATAATAAATTGCAGTTTAAAGATACTTCTACCTCTTATGAGTCTTATTCCCTTTAAAAACCACTTATCAGGGCACCATATCTCTATTTTCCTTGACATTAAAATTTCCCCCCAAATATACATATCCACGTGCTCCTCTCTTCAATGTCACCAATTCCAGGTTGACACGATCATTTCTCTCCTGCCTTATTTCTAAGCTATTAGTTTATTTTTCTCACTGGTCAGAGTTAAACCCAGAATAACAACTTTCCTCTTTGCTCTTCCTCCTTCAGTGCAACCGTGTTCATCAGCAAGACAAGCTGAAGGTGTATCAGATCCTGTACCTTTAACATAATTGTATCACTTCTTTTGTTGATGAAGATTGTGCATATATAAGCAGCCTATGTGAGGTACTGAAATGCTGCATTAATTTTCATTTCGTATAACTGAAATCATCCGTATTCCAATCTAGCAGATGTCCTGAGCTATGAGAATTGAATGTAGTAGGAGTAATGGTGGGAGCCCTATGATAAGTTAGAGAGAATTCTAAATATTTGTTTTAGTAAAATTCCTGCCCAAACCTTGAAACACTGTTCGCCCCTCCCCACTACAGAACATTGTGTCCAAACATTTACATTAAATAAAGAAAAGTACAATTGTATTGTAGAGTTGACAGTGTGTGTATATAACATTAACTGCGTGGGGTACCATGGCAGTAGTTTAGAGTGAAGTTATGGAGGTTCACATCCTCCTCCTGCTGCCTTCCTTCCACATTATCAAGTGATAGATCATTTGAAGTCAAAGGTAAACCCTGTTGAGTTTCTATATTCAACTTAGGTTGTACCAGAATTAATTATACCTTCTGCTACTTTGCAAAGGATTGTCACCAATAAATTCTAATAAATAGGAGTAGAAAGATTTTATTCATACTATTCCAAAAAAATTAGAACATAGTAGTGTTATTTAGTAATGCAGATGTTATATTATTGTGTTGCTTATATGAAAATAGATATGACATGGAGAGGTATATCAAATGAGTAGGAGAGAGATTTGAGCTGGGCTACTGTTTTGATTATGCATATTTATTCATAATACAAAGGTCGCTCTATGGAACCTCTTCTCCTAAGATATTTTTGGAAGCCATATTCTATTTTTTTTAAATATTTAGATATGTCAGTACTATCCTGTACTATATTTATGAATACGTTATTTAAATTGTACCTTAATTGGTTTAGTGTCCAGAATTGTAAGACATGATGCTAATACCTGGTGTTGTCCAAGTGAGCAGGGGAGATAATGGTGTGGTGCTGTTGGTTGGTTGCTGGGGAATGAGCCTGCTGTACATGGTCTGAAAACAGTAATTGCAATGTGACTCTGATTTCTTGTTTTGAGCATAATGTTGTTTTACCAGTAGATCACCTCATTTTCTATTATGATTACTCTGTCAGGACCATATCCGCATGAACATATTTTATTTTATGTACTTGATGGCAGTATGCCAAAAGAAGATCTATGTTAACCAACTGATTAAAGAATTAAAACTATTAGATGACCCCTATGCACACATGTGCACACACACACACATGCCATTCTTCACTCTCTTTTCTCGTGTGTGTGTGTGTGTGTGTGTGTGTGTGTGTGTGTGTGTGTGTGTGTGTTTCTTGCTTGGAACATTAATCACATTGTGGTCAAAATGATTTAAGGAGTACTTTCAATTATCAGTATCATGACTCAGTATTATGACTGTTTCTTCAGTGGAATAGTCGCACTCAAATATTTCACGTCTTTCAAAAAGAAAGATAAAGAGTAATAAATTATTATGGATGGAGAAGTTAGTATCTTCTAAGTTAGTATCCTATGTGGGGCAGATTAGAAGGATCAGGAAAAAGAAGGGGACACCTGTAGTAACTTTACAAATAATTTTAAACTTGGCACAATAATTACATCCATCTTCAAAACTGGTACATGTCCTACACCCTTCCACAAGGCCTTATAACCTTATACTCAAAACTCATTCCCACTTCACATTACTCCTCATCTCATCAAGCACAGAAGATAACACATTAATTTCAAGTTTTTCTAGTTATATCTCACTTGATTCTACCATGCTAATTCTTCCAAGCCTGCACCATCTAGTCCTCCAATGTAGTCTGTGCTGATTTTTCTGTGTCCATAATACCCAATGACTATCACATTTCATACAGTGGCAGCTCTCCCTCCCATGTGTCTGTTTTATGATTGGTTATACCTAGCAACAAGGACAACTTAAAGCATTTTATTTTTGTGCCAAAAGTACACATTTGTTTTTATTTCCACTCCCCACCGTCTTTAAGCTAAGCAGATAAGAAGAGGGATGAACCTAGCTGAAAGACACACTCCGCAATTTCAACCCTCTGATGGTTCCTATAACCAGTCAAAACAATGCAAAGGGATTAAGGGCCTTTCCTGCCATCTCCAGATTCTCTTAAGACTGTAGTTCTTCTTCCTGTGGGCAGGGGTAAGGTAGCATTTCTCCTTGTGGGTCCCCAGGATTGAAGTTGTCAAGCCCATGATTACCACTTTGCCAAGATGCCCTGAAGAGGAGGTGCAGCATCTTCCTTTTCATGAAGTTTTTGAGGGTGTATCTGTGATTTTTACAAGTTACTCAGATGAGCCCAGGTGGTTCACTTCTTTGACAATTGAACCATTCTAATTAAAAATTCAAGGTCACCCTTGCATCATTAGAAAGATCTGACAGAAAATTTGAAATTTCTACAATTAAATCCTCAATTAATTTAGTGGGATGGTAGCCACCATCCAAAGGGATCTCATTATATAGTTAATAAAAGCCAAGAGCATGGAAAAAAGCCAAGGCCAAAGAGATTTTCCAGGATTTATTCCGGCTATACTTTTGCTACTTCAGGTCCCAAATCCCATCTTCTCCCTGGCACCCACACTGACCATTCCAACTTGCCCACTTTAGGCTTTAAAAGCATGTCTTACATACTACATGTATTCCTAGTTACTTAAATGATTTCTGATGTATCTTTGCCTTTTTCTCTCACTTAGGATGTAAGCAACTTGAATGAAAGAGATTATTATGATTCTTTGTATTCTACAAAGTCACCTAAACTATGATTTAGCAAATACTGAACCACAGTTCCTAAGGGAAAGTGATTAGAAGTGTTAAGTGATTTGCTGGAGGCCACCATTAATAAATGCCAGAGTTGTGATTCGAACCCTATCCATTGGCCCCAGAACTGGAGCATCTTTCATCACACTGCATTGCCTCCTACTGTCTCCGTTCCCTGGTCGTTTCTGTTTGAGAGCTGGGACAAGATGGCAGAACATTGTTTTATTTGATCTCCGCTGGGAAATGCAGGTCGGAGTCTTGAATTTTTCACCACTTTGGGCATGTCCCTGCATGTCTGCAAATTACCCAAAAGCCGGTGAGTATTGATTTGGGGATTACAAATCAATTTTAGCAGTAGGTGAATTTGCAAATGCGGAATCCATGAGTAATGAAGATTGATTGTGTATGTCATATTTTTTTGGATGCCCCAAACACTGAATATAGCCATTTGCTGGTAGTGATTGCTCAATAAAGGTTTGTTCAGTGATGGGTTGGGTGAGTCAGCAGCTCAAGAATCAAAGAACTAGGTTTATTTCTCATCCTTTTGTAGTATACCTCCCAGTGTGTTGAAAGACATATAGTGAAGGAGCTGAGAGAATGGACTTGGGAGACATAAGGGCTGGATTTGAGGCCTAACTCTATGATAACTGTTAACCCCTGTGACATTAGGCCTCAGTTCCCTCATTTGTAAAAGGGGAGATAATAATAGTATTGGTCTTAAGGAGTTGTTATAAGAATAAAATGAGTTAATATTTGAAAAGAACTTAGAAAGTGCCTGGTACAAAGTGTTATATAAGCATTTGGTAAAACAAAAAGCAGAGAGAAAAACAAAAACAAACCCCAATACCATGTTCTCAATACCTGGCATTACTATAAACTATTTTTACCATATTGCTAAAAATCTGTGTGAGTTTTCATTTCTCTATCCTTATTGTAGATAACAACATATAAGAGCCTTCTTCATAAAAAGACTGGGAGAGTACAGTGAAATCTATATTGCAAAGTATAAACTTAAAGAAATGCAAAATAGTACTGTGAAAGTCTGGTAGTCTCTAAAACCAGGATGTGTTCTCTGGGGACTGTCCTGGCACTACTCTGAAACTTGTCCTTTGTGGCGTACCCAGTCCATGGACAGGTAGCAATTTTGTTGTGACTTTCTCACACTTAATGTCTTTAAATGAGCTGACAGAGCTCCCTGCTGCACTGCCAGAAATAACTGCTTAGGGTGGAACTGTATACATTTCTTCCCTTTTCCACCAATCAACAGGTTGTAACTTAAGATAGAAATGAGGCCCCTGAGTTCATGCTGGAAATGGGGGGAAAAAAGTAGGAAATGATAGGTTGTCAACTTCACTGAAAAGGTGCAAGGCATCAGAACTGAAAATAAAGACTTTATTGCCTTGCAAAGAAGGCTTGGTAGCATTCAGATATTACCTACATCTGCTTTAATGATTCCATTTAAGCTGTCATTTTCTGCATTTACCTTGCAGCATTCAAAAGCAACTATACTTACATGTTCACAGCCAGTGCATTGCCAGCATTACAAAAGTGGGAAGATGGGGTGGAGGGGGGTAGAAAATGGTATATGATGTATTTCAAAGAACAGTTTCCTTGTAGAAAATTAGCAGTAATTTTGAGGCTACTCTTAAAGTGAAATAAAGTTTCTTTGGTTATAAAAAATGCTGACACTGAACGGAAGAGAAAGTGGTAGGGGGACTAAATTCACTCTCCCGTCCTTTCTCCCTCTACCCTTTTGCTATTTGCTAGACACCTGGTCAAGCACTTCAATGGGAAGGGCAAGGAATCTGGAGACAAGGTCACCTTGGTTTTATTCCCACCATGATCAGTCCTGATTGATAAAGGGACCAAATAATAGTGGTTTTCCTTGAGATTCACTTGGCTGCTTCTGGAATGGGGGTGAGAAGGTCCCAAGATTTTCTCAGTGCTCCTCAGAAGCCCCACAGTGATTGACAATCTAGAAATTCAAATCATGGGGCACCTGGGTGGCTCAGTTGGTTAAGCTTCCAACTTCGGCTCAGGTCATGATCTCACGGTTTGTGAGTTCAAGCCCCGCATCAGGCTCTCTGCTGTCAGCGTGGAACCCGCTTCAGATCCTCTGTCTCCTTGTCTCTCTGCCCATCCCTGCTCATGCTCTTTCCCTCTCTCAAAGATAAATAAACATTAAAAAAAAAAAAGAAATGCAAATCACCTTGAATATAGCACTTTTGTTATGGCTGGCCAAATATTCTCAGATGCTATAATTTCTTCTCTAAATAGGCTTCATTTTTCAAGTTCCCCCTTAAATCTTACCACCACTGCTTCTGGTGCCATTAACCCCCAGAAGTCTCTTCCACCTCCTGGTTCCTATGGTTTTGGTTAACTTGACTCTGGGTCTCTACTTTGCGTGCTGAACTAGGGCATTTGTTTACCTGTTTCTGTATCTACATTCATTTTCTTAGGTCTGCAGGTAAAATTTAATTTTGTGAATTCAGAGTTACACTTTTTGGGGCCACTCATAACTCCTGCACGGCACATTTTAAAGAGGAGGTATTTCACACAGTAATAGTCTGTTTGCTGATTTTTACTAAAGGTGAATTCCAAATCCACACAGTTTATATGACTATGTCTGTTTACTTTTTGGACTCCTTCTCTTGTCTGTTTTGCCTGTTAGGGGATTCTACCCACATTAAGTTTCCAAGTGGTTTCAAATTCATTATGTTAGTGCTCCAAATAAACTTGAGCTAACAATTCAGATCAAGCAAACTTGGGTTCATAGAAAGAACACTGAGGACTAAGCTGACCTGGCCCATCTGCCCATTGTTTTCCACTGTAAGCCTCTTCAGGACCAGGTAATAGTGAAGCCAACTGTATGGTCTTCCTTAGTATTGAGAACAGAGAGTGCTCAGGATTATAAAGTGGAACTTCATAAATTTCTTTTTAATAAATGAATGCACTAATGAATTAATAAACAAATTCAGCATTCTTGCCCAATTTTTTTAGTCCCCTTTAGATCTTCTGTGATCATGGGAATAATGCATAGTGTCCTTTTAATTTGGCACATAATTCAACGGATTAATGCTCAGTTGTTATGATAAATCATTTTTAATCTTTTTTTGAAGGAATGAAGACTTTAGAAGAGGAGAAAATTAGGGATTCTGAAATAGATGATAGGGTCAGAAACAGAAGCAGAGAGAGAAAATGTTTATTAATGTTACTGCAAGCAGTATTTTATTTCATGGGAGGTGAGAGAACCCTAAGAAACATGAGCTAGAGTTTAGTTATGAATTTTAATTATTTTTCTTTCTTGACTGAAGGGAAGATATCTTGTCTTAATTTACTTTTTCATTCAAATGCTAAGCACAATGTCTAGAATATGGTAGGTGTTCAGTAGTTATGAAAGGTAGGCCAGGTGGATGGAAGTTGACAGCCTAATGGAGAACATTTTATCTGTGTTTCTGCCTCTCTTTCCAGATACACTTCCACATGGGAGTTAGAAAGAGAAAGGAGTAAATTTTTTACTGCTGCCATTTTTATTCCATATCTCTGCCAGGTCCTGGCTCTAATTCCTTGTGTTTGCAATTCATAAAAGGACTGCATACCTCACTCCACACCACTTTCTCACTTCTCATGAACTCATCTGTCTTGTGGAGAGAATTTGAAGAAATAATTGCCCTGGAAGTGCTAATAATTGAATGAAAATTATTTAGTTTTTCACAAATATTTGGCTTTATCAGAAAACAAATTCTGATACCAAGTATTTCATGCCTAATAGAATTTAAGATAGGATTCACCAAAGGTATTAATAAATAATTTAAAAAATACACATTCATGTATTTTTTTCTGAGGTCCAAATAAGTTTAAAAAGCGTGGCTTGAACACAGTTAAACAGTTTGGACTTCGCAGTTTTATGTCTTTAATATACAAGAGACCATGTGAATCTCCACATTTCTCAAAGTTATTTTCCCCATGGAACTTTGTTTTTTTAATAGAGTGTTTTGAGATGTTAGCATTCTATGCAGAATTCTTTGGAAAAATTTGTAATAAGTCACCTCCCAGAGCTCATTCACAGAGTGAGGGCTATAAGCCTCAATCTGAAAACAAGCTGAAATGGAATAATTTTCTGATTCATTTTTTTCCATTTTGGAATTCACACAGCATTATTCATCTCAAGCTGCAAGAATGTTGAGCAGTACTTTCCCTTCACCAAAACAAGAAAGAATATATTACAGGTGTGTGCAAGAAATTTTGCAGTAAAACCACCTGCCCTGCATAATGACTAGTTTAGTTATTGATAAGGTTAGAGACAATAACTCTCTGAAATCTATTCTGTGACATTTCTCATAAGCGGTATCTTCAAGTTTTTCAGCTGCTTCGAAACCATTAATTAGTGAAGAAGTGTATTCTGAATGCAATAATTTCCTAATAAAACCCACGGGTATCAGACTGAATGGATGCAAGCTGATCAAAATGTAATGTTATGTTTCCAATAATCATGGCGGGTTATTTGCTTAGTATTGAAATTTAGACTTTAATTTTCTGCCATGACCAAAAGGAAATTGCAGCCAAATATGGCAGAAACTCAGGAGGCTGTGCTTGCCACAGGTGTTTAATCATCAGGGATGCTCTTGGGGGAAAATAGTATTGATGGCTGGCAGGCCGGTGTCTACAGATGGGGAAAAGCTAGTAGGGGGTGGGAGGAGAGGCAGGTTAGAAGATTATCACAATCTGGACAAGCACCAAAGAAAATCTCATCTCTCATTTCACACCTTTGCTATTTGCTGTCAGTCTCTCTGCAGAAAGTGTTATTACCTTGCAGTGCTCGGCAGGGGTCGACGGGCAACCCCAACACTTCCCCTTGGCTTCACTGCCTCCTGGATGGACTTCTTCATTAAAGCGCACACCACACTTCTCCTGGTTTAATGGGCATAAATATAGCTACTCAAAAAGGGGAAGCACTTTCCTATCCATGAAGATATTACATCCAAGAGACGAAAGGAAAACCTGCTAATTGAGAATCGCACTTTGGTTTAATTACACAGATGCTAAAATAATGTAACTGAAGCGCCTTAAAAATATAATTATCCACTATGCAATGCTTGAGAGCATGTTTTATGTTTTTGCTTTTAATGCATATGATCAAGAAAGAGCCAACAAAAGAATCGTTCCTGGGTAATTTGGGAAACTGGGACATGTTTGGGTTTGAAAGATGTTTCAGAAAGTATCTTGCTTTTGGAAGGAATCATCAAAGGTATTTTGTGAGTAACTACATATAAAAGTCTTCTTCTTTACCTGGATGTTCTTCAAAGGCACCTGGGATTAAAATAAATAATAGATTTTAGGGTAGGCTTGAAATTGTATACAATTATCTTCTCCAGTATAGTAAAGAGTAAGGACTGCTATACATTTGGAAAGACATACTGTGTTTGTGGTGTAATTTGAAGAAGATCTAGAAAGCACTTCTGACTGGCCGATATTCTTTTCACCTTTCATTCCCCAACCTTAAGCCCCATCCTGTTGAAGTTATTATTAATACAGTGGTTAGTTACTATATATTTTTTCAAAATATTTGCATAGAATGCTAATATCTCAAAACACTGGTAAACATAAACCCGAGTATTGTTTTCTATTGGCTAGTTTGTGTTTTTATGTATGGTACTTTGTGTTTTGATGTTTATTTTCCTTGTAGATGTTGTCTATTTCTATAGGTAGTGTTTGCCATGGGTTATAGTAAACACTGCCTGATTGATGCTAACATTGTGCATTTATGATTAACATGGTGGGCAATGTGGACTATTGCTATCCTTCTAAGACAGAAATGTGTAGTAAGTTAGGGATAAAGTGTACTTCCATATAGCAATCTAGAAATGGTACTAAAATCATTTAGTAGACCTAATTCGAGCCTTCAGGAGGTCAGAAACTTGTAGACACTGGCAAGAGATGGGTGTAGCCCTGAGAGGGGGAGGAAGGAAGCAGGAGATGGACTACATGGAGCTTCTAAGGCCAGTATGAGGAGGGGAACTGTGAGTGACATGGTGCATCTATAAGCCATCTTGGTTAACCTCTTGATAAATAGGCTGCAGAGGTGGGAATGTGACAGAGAGGGAATGGAGCCTGGGCTGCGTTTAAGCTGAGGGAGGTGTTGATTTTTCCCTCCACCCATGAAGCCAGAGAGCTATGAAGGAGCGCAGGGGTTGAAAGCTCAGGCTCTGGAGTCTGAATGCCTGGACCCTAATCCTGTCTCCATCTGTCACTAGCTGCAGAACCTTGGGGAAGTGACCCATGTGTTTAATCCTGAGTTTTTTCCTTTGTAAAATAAAGTTAAAGTACCCACTGAGTTGAGGTGATGTGATAATTAAATGAAATAAACCAAATGACACACTTAAAAGAGCACCTCGCCTATTGTGAACAACTCAAAAAATTAGCTGGCATCAGTTCTCCAGAGCTGCTTTGCCAAACCATGTATACATTTCAAACACCATATGTGTGAACACTCAGAAGGTGGTCTGTAGCTCTCAGAACCTTGGAGAAGAAAGAAAAATTCCTCAAAGTTTGAGGAATCTTGGATTTTAATCCAGTGTCAAGCCAGGCTGCTCCATTCTTGCTCTACTAGAAGAAGCAGAGCATCACAGCTAAGAAATGGAACTAGAGCTGTACCGGACATCTCGCAGGTTGGATAGTCACAGATGTGTTTACATTTACATCTAGATGCTACATGGCTCATTACTTCAGGGTGAGAGGCCACTGCATACATGTGCATCTGCTAATGAATCTGGACCTGTCCCAGCAGACTGCCTAGACAGTGCATTTTTTTGGATGATGTGTTTTTGAGTGGAGTAAGGAAAGAAGAAAGAGAGGTATTTTATTAATCGCCAAACATCTTGAATAGTCAGTGTTTCTAGTCAACATTCCCTAATTTTTGTATTGATAGAGTTGTAATAATGGCCAACATTTATAGAATGCTTTATATGTATTACATTTAGTGTAAAAAAAACCCACCAGAAACGTTAATGGCATCTTTTTAAAGGTGTATTTGTAAGCTCATGTTAATAATGCTATTCATTATTTTGACACTGTTTGATATAGGAGTTTCTTGACAAAGTTTTCTTACAAAGGTTGGTTTGTGCCCTTCAGGTCTTTAATCACATGAGAACTCACTGTAAAGAGGGAGGTATAATAGTGTAAAGAAATTTGGGGGTTAAATGGACCCAGGTTGAATCTTAGGTCCCCTACTTATTAGCTGTGTGGCCTTGCACAAGTTAGGCTCTCTGAGTCTCAGTTTCTCATTTATGGTATAGAAATATTAATATATACCTTTGGGTCTTTGTAAGAGTTAGAACTAATACATGTAAAATACTTAGAATATGGCAGGCACTAAAGGAAAAAAATTAGCCATTTGGTAGGTTGAATTTTGATCCATTAGTATAGTAGCCCTCACACCAGACACTAAGAATACCTGCTAAGTCCTACCCATATGGTCCCTGCATCCCAACAGGTACTTTCTAGCAGCAGACACAGAATTGTAAACAAGTAAGGGAACCAAGTTTATCCGTGTTGATTCTGACTTCACAATCTGTCTCAGACCTGTTTGCTTCTCTCTTCTTCCACTGTCCCATCCAAGGCCAGGTCACCCTCACCTCACATCTCAGCTTCTCTCATAGTCTCCCAGCTGGTCTCCAACTTAATACTTCAGTTCTTTCCAGTATGTTCCCCACCAGTGGTCAGATTGTCCCTTTTAAATTTAAATCAGACTTTGTCATATTCTTGCTGAAGACCTGTCTTCAGGTGCCTGTTAATCTTGGAGATCCAGATTCTATTGGTAGGTACTTCCCTGCACTGAATGTTACTTTTTGTCATCTGTAAAATAAGTAAATAGGTGCAAGTAATCTCCAAGGATGCTCGCTTCCTAGATTTTAGAATTCCACTCTGAATTTTTCCAGTATTAGTTAACCTGCCGGAGCTAAAAGTACCAGATTCTTATTAGTGTGATTAATTCTAGCTTCTGTAACTACCACCTTCATTCCTTAGAGGCTTAACTAGTGGTGTGGTAGCAAAATTTAATAACTATTCAAACACAAGGGAAGAAAAAAAAACTTGATTTGTAGCATTTGCTATTTTCATGGGGTAAATACTCCCACCATGGCTGATGTTAAGATTTAAGTTAACAATGTTATGTCATTCATTATGTATGGAGTTGGAAAGAGATGCTATTGGCTCTTCTGAGCTGGTGTGAGCTTTCTCCAACACTCTGTTGGGTTTAAGTCAGTATTCTCACTTTTGAGTCAATTCAGTGTGATCAGTGGGATGCACTGTGAGGCTGTGCTGCTCACAATCTTTTGAGGGTCCCTGTTGATGGAGGCTCCTCTGTGTTCGCTATGTTGCTCCTTAAGTGATGTAGGGTGTTGACTAGTGGCTGTAGGGCAAAGGTTAAGAGAGAGAGGGTCGTGGCACCTTTGGCTACCAAACCTAGAAGTGGCAACAATACTTCTCTCATTTTCTTTTGACTAGATTCAGTCACATAACCACACAACTGTAGGGGAGACTGGGAAATGTAGTCTTGCTGTGTGCCTAGAAGTAAATATATAGCATTGTCAGTGACAGAATGTGGCTTCTGGTAACCAGCCTGCTCACATGTCTCATTTCTTTCCTACACTGAAATATAGCTTTGTCTTAAGAGGTAGGTGTGATCTGTCCAAGATGAATGCAGTGCCAGCCTACTGTATCTTCCACAATGAAGTACCACAAACTGGGTTGCCTTAAATAAGAGATATTTTTCTTATAGTTCTGGAGGTCAGAAGTCCAAAATCAAGTTTTTGGTAGGACTGTGCTCCCTCTGAAGGTTTTAGGGAAGAATACTTTCTTGCCTTTTCCAGCTTCTGGTGGTGGTTGATAATCCTTAACATCACCTAGCTTATAGATGCATCGCTTGAACCTCTGCCACCATCTGTACATGTCTTCTCCTCTGTGTCTGCATCTTATATCTGTGTCCAAATACCTCTCTCTTATAAGGGCACCAGTAATTGGATTAGTGCCTACCCTACTCTAATGGACCTTACTTTAATTTGATTACACCTACAAAGGCTGTATTTTGAGAAAGTTTACATTTACAGGGATTGGCAGTTAGGACTTGAACGTATAGTTTTAAGGGACATAATTCAACCTGTAACATTGACGGAACATCCCCCCAGAAGAGTTGGCCTCTTGCAAACCTTTGTCCACCTAATGCAATCAATCTTGATAAGTTCCAAGACCTGGAACCTAGAACTATAATCACCCCAAAGGAGGGAGTAGAATTTCTTTAACTATAAAAGTCAGGCCAGCAGAAAAGTGCTGGGGACAAGTTTCTGCCGTGTCATTCTACAATTGTTTACTGTCCTCTGACCATGTTGGGGGAAGATCTTGTGTTTTCCGGTGTCTGGTTTATCATTCTGCCAAATATCTGTGCTCTGTCTTACAATGAATGGTCTACAGGGGTCCTGCACACCTACTACTGACTGTCTCTGGGAGCTTTTGCCAATCAGTACTGTTTGAGGGTGCAGCTGTGCGAGCTGCTTGGGCATGTGTCCTGTTTGCATGACCCATCATCTTAAAAGAAGCAACTCAAAATCCTGTTCACTTACTGCAGCCAGAACTGACTGCCCACTTATGCCATTGAGCATTGATATGGCTCTTTTTTGGCTGTGCAAGAGAAGAAACAAATATCCGTGTACTTCCCACATTAAATCAATATACAGTGGTTGGGTAAGGACAGGGTTATGGTAATTAAAACTCCCATTTGGAAAAAGAAGAGATAGAAAACATATAGATATCATTGGTCCGTAGTAAATTGAAATGTAGGTCAAGTGTTGTGAAGTTTTCTGCCTTGGCAGTG
Source organism: Panthera tigris (assembly GCF_018350195.1). NCBI lineage: Eukaryota > Metazoa > Chordata > Mammalia > Carnivora > Felidae > Panthera > Panthera tigris. Next base: position 62,173,732 of record NC_056671.1, on the reverse strand, counting down.
GGGAAATTCCTGAGGAGACTAATTCATCCTCTGGGAGTATTTCCTTTTATCTCCTTGGCTACTGTACCAGTCCATGGAGAAAGGGCTTCTTTCTGTTCACTGTCCTCCCTGCAACATTTGGGGTCGTCAGAGTTCTTCAGAGAAGCAATAGGATGTAATGGAGATTTATTATCAGGGATGGGCTGAGGGATGCAGTTATGAAGCTGAGAAGTCCTATGATCTGATGCTCTCTTCAACCTGGAAGTCCAGAAAAGCTGTGGTGTATTTCAGTCAGGATCTATACGCCTGAGAACCAGGAGTGTTGATGACATAAAGTCCATTTTGAGGGGTGATATGTCCCCAGCCCACGCAATAAGGCAGAAAACAGAGGACAGATTCCTCCTGGTTCAGTCTTTGTGTTCTATTTAGGCCCTCAACAGATTGGATGATGCTAACCCATCCTGGGGAGGGAGATCAACTTTACTGAATCCTCCAATTCAAATGCTAATCTCTTCCAGAAACACCCTCACGGACATACCCAGAAATCCTGTGTAACCATATCTGGTCATTTCCTGATTCAAACTGACAGATAAAATTAACTATTACTGTAGGCATTGGGATGTGTGCCCTTCTTGGGGCTGTGCCATTTTCAGAAGGCTGAGGTCACAAGGATTTTTTTTTTTTAAATCCTGAGTGGTCAAGGCTTGTATTAGTTGGTTTATGGTTTCTCCAGAAACATACTTCCCTTGAAAACTAAGAGGGTGCTGATCTGTTTGCTTAAAGTCAGTCTCACATGCTAGTAACTGAGGCACCCAAGTTTCTTTCCCTGGAAAGTGTCCAAATCTGCATTATTTATTTGCTTCCTCTCAGTCACGTTTTCTTCTTTCAGCTTAATGGCAGCTACCTTGAGGCTATTGGGTTATCTTTAATTTGATTTTTTTTCCCAGAAAGCTGGCTCCTAGTGGGGCTCTGTTGCTCAAAGCCTTATTTGATCTTTTTTTCCTACTCCTTGGAGCCCACGAAACAGTCAATATTTGTAATCCAAGGTCCCATATTACTGGACTCTCTCTATTCCCTTTTATTTTTTTACAAGCTGATCAATTTTCTCTTGAACTTATCACTGTATTATAATTTCTAACCAAATTCAGCATTAATTGTAAACATATACTAACACCCTACTCTCCTTCCAACCACTTTACCTAGAGCAACAGGCTCAGTAGGTAGGAAGTCTTCCTGTCAGGTTATTGCCTGTATTGCCTTTGCATAATGTGAATCACCATCTTTCCAGCCTCTGATATCTTCCCTGTTATTTGCCACCTGACTTCTAAGTCAGTGCCATGCATTTTTGGTCTTTGTTATAATAGATCTCCATTTCAAATTATCCATTTCCATACCAGGGTAACTAATACTACCTGTTGTAAGAGAAAAAACAAAGCAACAACTCTTCAATTCTCAGTGGATTAACACATTAAACATTTATAATTTACTCTGATTGGCAGGGAAGGTGGGGTATGGGGCTCTGCTCCATGTGGTCAGTCAGGAACTCAAGATCCTTCCATCTTTAGTCACTGCCATCTTCAGCATGTAGCATCCAACCTCACCACTGAAGCTTACTCAGTTTGTAAGTCACCAGTTTTCCTTACATTCTTCTGGCTCCACTGAGACACAGAAAGTTGGGAAATGCAGTTTTGCTATGTATCCAGAAAAAGGAAATGCACTGGTGAACATCTACAATGGTGTCTGCCAGTGATCTGGTTGTTTATTTCATTTTTTAAAAACTAGTTTTTCCCTAGGTCATTTCTGAAGAAGGCAGCATTAGAAAATGAGGAGAGTGAGAAGTATTGACTGGATAAAAGCCTAAATCGGAATGACCCCCAGTTCAATATAGCTAGCATTTATTGGGTGTTTACTATGTTCCTAACTCATCTGGGTAGCTTTGATTTCACTGAGTCACTTCTAGTACAATATCTCTAAATGTCAGCTAGAAACTAAACATGCATGGCACCTCATGATTGTGCCACTTGGTGTTCTGTTGGTTTTGGGTGTAGAAATAAATCTTACAAGGTGTTAGGATAATTTTGTTTTAATCACAAGAGAAGTTTCTCCATAGGTTCTTTATTCTCCAGTTCATTTGGCTCTTAACCTAAAATGTGAAAGAAAGGACAAATATTATTTATAAAGTAAATCCCTTTTAGGTTTAGTTGTATCTGTTTCTTGCCCTGCAACATAGCCACATAATGTCCAGGTATTGGGGCATTATGATAACCAGATACTCACTGGTTGAAGCTGTGCTGAATAATGCATTAGCACAGCGTTATGCTATACCCTCCCCATTCTCATTGAGTGAAGTGCTTTGTTTTTAAAAACCTCCTTTGGGAGGCTTCACAAACAACTGCGGTTTAGCTCATAGATTCCAAAGATGATAGACAGAGGCCTTTTCCTGCAGGTATAGATGGCTTACCTTCTGATGGTGGAAATCTGATTATTGCACCCTCCCTGCAAATGACCCTGTCCAAAATCAAACAGAAATCTGGGATATTCAAAACCAAGTGAGAAAAGACTGAGAGTCTAGCAAAATTCAAATTAATGCTGACCTCCACTAGCAGAATACATAAAACAGCATACTTATTAAGAGGTGCAATTGAGCCATTTGGGGTTGAGAACTTTGTGTTGCTGAATTTGAAAGAAAGAAAGAAAAAAAAAAGCAAACCGAGGCAGCTGCCCTAGTTTCTAGTTGGACACGAGAGTATTTACTCAGCACAGAACCAGTCGGAGCTAATGGTTCTGAGTGCCTCTAATGGGCCTTGGGGTTGGGCAGAGCCAATTTTGGCAAAAGCAGAGAGGTATGCCCGTTTGAGAGTGGGCATATCTCCTCAGATGGGACTTACACTACCTTCTCTCTCCCCCCACCCCCTCTCCTCCGGAGATTTCAGATCCTCCCTGCCGAGTGTGTGTGCACGCTTCCAAAGCTCAAGAGTTTGGATCAATACCTCAAAGTTTGGAAGTTTATGAAATCTTCCAAATTGGAATGAAAACATCTCCCCGGGTATTCTGCAGTGCTAGTAATTGGAAATGAAACATCTGAGTGAAGGCAAAGCATTCCCCAGACCTTCATCTTATTTCCACTCAGATGTAATCCAAAATTAACACTTGCTCCAGACACCCAGCCTATTAGCACCCGGAACGATTCCTCAGCTTCAACAAGAAGGGCAGAGGCTGGGGGCCTGAGTGCGTGGCGAGGGGCTCCCCCACTTGGAATTCCACCCTGGTAACCCAACAAGAGACACGCATTACCATTTAATTATAACGATGGAGCAGATGTGATAACAAGGTTGTCTTCTCTGGCTCTGCTCCTGATGTCACCATAAGGGTTTCCAGTTGTTGCTCTTTCTCATTTTGCGCTTCCTCATTAATCTCAGCTTCTCCAGCTGCCTCCTGCTCTCCTCCCTGACATGTCTGGTCGGCCTTTGTGCCAGGCGATCACAGCCTTTCAGAGAAGTGGCTGCGTGGGGCTGGGTCTTTGCTTAGTTTGCTTCCAGCCATCTGTGCCTTCCTGCAGGCCACCTCATGCTCCTCTCGAAGCCCTGTGACTTCATCTTCACCAAATTATTGCATTTAAGAAAAGATATTTCACACCCAAATGATTCCTTTGTGGTGTCCATAAAAGGCCATTTTCTTTGTATTCTGTGACTGTTATTTGGAATTTTCTCCTCATTACGTTCCTGACTGCCTCAAAGCTCCCTCCTCACTCTTTTGTCTGTTTTCCTAAATCCCAACTTGAATATAGTTATAATCATTTAATTTTCCTCAAAGTTTGAGCTTACCAGACCCCAAATCAGGAACAAATGAATGGATTCATTAGTCTAACATAGCCTAGGATTCTGTATCTCTTCCTTTGAGAGTGAAATCTGAGGGTGAGGTGGATTTTGGCCAAGTTTTATATAAATCTTTCACAAAATTAATTGTGTTTGAGAGTTTGCACACAACTGGGCATATGTATATTTTCCAGTTTGGAGTTTTCTAGCCCTTGTGGGACAGGCAGGTGGTGAGTTCCTGTAGCAGGTATGACATAATAGGATATATATAAGCTCTTTCTTGAGAGAAAACATATCTTTTTCTTTCCAGCACTTGACATATGATAACCAGTTCTACAGTGAATAATAATAAACTTCTACATTTTTTTTGATCGGTTAGTATACTCCCGGTACTGGGCTAAGCTTTTTATATAGAGAATCTCATGACAGCTCTCTAAAGCAGGGGCTGTTACACCATCCCCATCTTACAGATGTGAAAACTGAGGCACTGGAGAGTTAAGACTTGCCAAAGTTATATAAAAGGTTTCATTGGAGGCTGGTTGGCAACCCAGGCAAGGTTATTTCATGGCCTGATATCTTATCATTACACATTTTTTTTTCTGAAACAGCAAAATAACTGTCTATGAAGCTTATAGTGTAAACATGGAAGCAGTGCTCAAGCACAGTAGCTGAGAATTCTGCATGTTATGTAGGTGGTCATAAGGATCCAGAGACCCAAATGGATATATTTGCCAGTCTCTTAGAGGAGAATATATGGAGGGGAGAGAGTACTGCAGGTGGGGTGACACCTGATGTAAGCACAGGGAAGGGCATTTGATCACAGAAGATAGAAATGGGATTGCCATATCTGTGCCTAGCTGCAGCTCTGAGCAGGGAGTCAGGCTCCTGGACCTTCCTGAAGACATGTTAAAGCAATGGAGAGGGCCACAGATCTGAGGACTAGATTATTATTTAGAGGCTTTATTATTGCTGCCCATTGCATAGACCAGTAGCCTGACTTGTGCTGTATGTACAGTTATAACGAAGTCAGAATGCATTGACATCTCTCATCCACAGGTGGCAAACCAAGGAGAGGAGCTGGAAGTCCTTGGCATTCACAGGTGAGCTTTGCTTCCTCATCCTCTGCTTGCTCTTTAAGCTGTGGAGTTGCAGTTTTACCCAGCAGGCACACAGGGCTGCAACATTGCTGATCTGATTCTAGCTGTCTTCTTGATTGATCCTAACTGGATCAATACAGAATGCTCATATCAGAGGTCATTCTTGAAAACTGCAGGTATAGGTCAAATAAAAGAGCCATTATGACACATAAAAATGGGAGAATTTACAGATTTTTAGAAATAATTACATCATCGGTGAGCTGAAAAATACGAAGAATTTCAAGGAGTGAAATATATTTAGAGATACATAAACCCTTAGATAGTTAATTCCAGTCCCTAGAGAATGTTATCCAAAGATGCAATCAATTTGCTGATTATAAAATCATGGTCAGGTGTAATGTTGTTCTTGAGTTTGGGCCCCAGGTACCTAAGTATGTATCCGTGATTACATATCCAGGGAGGTGTATAATTCCAGGACTATCCATGGAGAGATGTGGGGGAGAGCCAGAAACAAAACCACTTAACCCATTTCAAGTTTATTGTTGTTCCGGTGGTGTGGCTCTTGGTAATTTATGAGACTGTCTGTGGGGTTCAGGAGCTCTTGAGACCTCCCGTCTAATAAAATAGCCATGTCGTTTTTCCTGAGTGAAGGGACCGACATATATCAAGAAGTGCAATTTGTTTGATATCCTTTTGTACAGGAAAAGGAAAGGTTGTGGCATTTGTAGGTTAGTAAAAAGAGGGAAGAAGTTAAGGTATATAGGTATGTTGAGAAAGACTTTGCAGTTGAAAGTACATAAAGGTCCTTTTGTATTTAACATCTTGGGGGCATACTAAAGTTTCAAGTTGGAGCTGTCAGTTTTAAAGTCTTAAATGTAGCCCACTGCATATTCCTTCAGATTTTACAGATACCAAAACAGCTCTTTCTTTCAAATAATTGGTTAAGCCACCCCTTACCTGAAGAAGCAAGCCACTCTGCTTTTCCTATTTGCAATAAAAACTAAAATCCTGATGATGAAAGAAGACATTCTGACAAGTCTTTGTTTCCAGTGAGTTGTCCTTCTATAATGGAATTCCTCAAAGAGGGATTTTGTAATTATATCTGTATATAGCTGTATATATATTTGGGTCATTTGACTCAAAGACTGTGTCACTGAATGAACAATCTGACTCACCACACGGCTATCCCAGGAAGTAAAGACCCAGTAAATCTCTTATTTAATTTATAAAATTCTGATTTTTGCTGACAAAAAAAATAAGCCTGTGTTACAGAAATTAATGACACAAATATTGGATTATCTATGACCCTAGGCCACAGGTAGGCCTGGAAAATTTGATACAGGCCATAAAACTAGAAGTATGTCTTTATGCTCATGGAGTATGTGTGTGTGCATGTGTGCACATGCGTGTATATGTGAGTACATGAATGAGATAGTGAGATCATAAGGCTGAAGACTCGGGATGGTACTGGTGGCATTGGGGCCGTCAGTTGGCATAGAGGATTCTAATTAGGAAAGCTGAGATTTTATGACTAAAAACTAGGAGTTTTTATCGGCAGGACATGAATGTGCAAATATTGAACCATAGGCTTTTGTAACAGCGTATTGATGACAGTGGTGTCATGCATTCAGCACACACCTTTTCATGGCAGGGTATAGTATAGCTTCTTTCTGCCAAAGGTATTTTTTTATCTGGCTAGAGCTTCTCTCAAAAGTGCTGAGAGTTCAGCTAATGCACAATTCAGAGTAGAGAGATCTGGTTTTAAAGCTTGGATCTTTTCTGGTAGAAATCATTTAGTTCGTTCCTTCCTGGGGTCTCTGCTAATAGCATTGTTGAGTCACTGGGGAGTGGTTATGGGAGGGGCCCAATTGCATTCCTCTTGGGGGTCCCTAAGAATGGGTACTACTGGCATTGGGCAGAGTACTAGCCAGTAACTTACATGAAGCTCAGGCAATTTTGCAATAATTCTTCCAACTGTCTGACTCAATAGCAGCCTTTGGAAGGGTATTTTTTATCTATGACAGTTGCAGCTTTCAATCCTAGATTGGATTTCTCCCTGTCCTCCCAGAAGATGTTTTAGTGATGTACCAGCTTTAGCATATGATTGGTAAGGCCTTGAAATAAATCCCCAGCTAAAAGAGAGGCATGGTAGGGTAGGGTGGAAAAGGGCGTTCAAATTCACTAGTAAATCTAATATCCTGCTAACACCATTTTTAAGAAAGGAGGGACTTGTTCATTTCTGTATCCTTTCTAAGTTTCTTAACTCTCTTCTCTTGTTATTCTCATTGTTCTGTAGAATGAATTAATCAGATCAGCTGTCACTATTCTGAAATTTGTGATGTCTTATTACTGCCAAAGAATTGATTTTTACATCTAACGTGGTGCATGGGACCACTCAGTGACATGGTCTTCATGGGGTCTGAGTGTCCTCTGTCCTCACTGGTACTAACTTGCTGTGGCCTTGGACAAATACCTTTCTGCCAGGGCCTTCGTTCACTTTATCCTGAAAACAAAACGAAGCAAAACTGGTTTTGTTCCTAAGCCACCTACCAGGTAGAAAGGAGATCGAGAAGTCAAACTTGGAGAATAATGAATGGATGAGAAGACACAGAGCAAGAAAATTACACTCAAGGCAATGATCAGTGATTGGAACGTCACAAAGAAAAGCGAAAGGAGAGGCAGAATAGGAAGCACTGGGGAGATGGAGAAGTAAACAGAAGATACATTGAGACAAAGGAGGAAGAGAACAAATTGGCATAAAGAAGGATGGGCTCAAGAATTGCTGAAAGGAACGAAAAGCTAAAGTTTCTTCAGAAGGAGCTTTTGAAACCTGGGGCCACTGGATCTCTCTGGGGCACAAATTGGCAGTGTGGCCAATGTGCCATACACAGACAGCACCACTTCTCGTGCCTGGATTCTGCAGGGTGATATGCGAGTGAATATTTTCAGGCCAATTCTGCCTTTTAAAGGTGACTTCTCATGGCCTCCTGGAATGTCTGATATTCTGAACAGGTATTAGATAAGGGCAGGCACAGTGTCTCCTGAAGAGTCCACAAAAATCCACAGTATTTATCTGAGAATCCACATAATTTTCCCATTAACATTCTGGTGCAGCTCCAGTAATAAGTCTGGCGCAGTGAGGATGGAGGGCCATTGGGCGATGTGCTCTGCCTTTGCAGAGTTATAGTCAGGGGAAAGCAAACCTAGACATAGGGCAAAGGTGGTAGAGGTGTGTGTGTGTGTGTGTGTGTGTGTGCGCGCGCGCACATGTGCGCGCACATGCATAAGTGCATTTTTAATTAGGTGGTTTAAAAACTAAAGAGACAGTTATGGACTTGAGAAATCAGAGCCCTCTTCAGAGAGGACATGGGACATGACAAGAATATGGACAATTGGAATAAATGGCAAGCCATGAGGTAAAGCATTCCTGCTGGTAAGAAAGATGAGGACACCTCCAAAGGCATGGAAAGTCATAGCACGTACAGGTGACAATTAAGAAACTCTGCTTATATTGGAATACAGTAAACAGGTTCTGGTGGGGAAAGGACTTAAATATCAGGATAAAATGTGGTATCCTAAGCACACAGGATAAAAGCAGCCTATGATTTGATAGTAGGTTAATAGCTATAGAGCCTGTATTTTCTCTCTTAATACAGTTTGTTTTTGCATTTGACAGTTTTTAATTCACTTTTAGCTATAAAAAAAAAGTCAGTTTTTCAGATGGATAGATAACAATTATATCGATCTTGAGATCTGTAGGTGATGGCTACTGATACTCCAAATTGTGAATTTCTTAGATTTAGTGAATTATATTGTATCACTGTAGACTGTATTCAGATGCAAATAATACAAACCTGATTACAGATTCTTATTATGCAAACAGGGTTGTATTTTTCTCACATAACAAAGAATCTAGAGGTGTAAGCAGTTACCGGGTTGAGTCTGTGGTTTAGTGATGTCAGGGCTGGATTCTCTGTGAGTCTCCTGGCTTTTTCCTTACTGTCTTGAGATGGCTCTAGCCATTGCTTGCACAACCAAGACAGGAAGAAATGAGAAAATAGAAGGCCTAAATTGGGTTGTACAGACTCTCTTAGTCAAAGAGAAAGCTGAGAAAAGTATTTCTTGGCTTTGCAGGCAATTCAGTGAGGTTCAGAAATGAAAAAGAGAGATGGGAATAGTTTCTCTTACAAATACCTACCATGTTCATCCGGGTATTTATCTAGTGATTAAAAGATTTATTTTGTCTTTTAAATATGACAACACCTGCACAAACAAAGCCTATGGTGGCTTTCAGTGTCCAGATATTAATATTATGTAGCAATCAACTGGATTTTTCAACTTTCATTTAAGATTTATCATTTCAAGTAACCTTATAAATATTATTTACATCTCTCCCTATTTTTTGGTAAACAATTGCAGTGCCAAATATAAGGTTCCTTCCAAGATGCTAACCAGTTTTACAGCATACTGTCTTTACACCAGTTCTCTGCTTTAAGTCATGATCATGATCATGACCATCCTTCTAGTTGTTAACATTTATTGTGCCTCTGAATGTGAGGTCTTTCTATTTGTAAGTCTCATTTTCGTGATACTTCAAAATAGTTGTTGTTATTCCTACTATATTTATAAATAAGAAAACTGGAGGCACCTGGGTGGCTCAGTTGGTTAAGCCTCTGACTCTTGATTTCATCTCGGGTCATGATCTCACAGTTTGTGACATTGAGCCCCACACTGTTAGTGCAGAGCCTGCTTAGGATTCTCTCTCCCTTGTGCATATGTGCTCTCTCTCTCTCAAAATAAATAAATAAACATATAATAAAAAAATAAGAAAACTGGAGCTCAGGTGAAAGTAAAGTGAGTTGCTCAAGGGCATATGGCTAGAAGGTGGCAGAATGAATTGAAAGCTAATTCTTTCCATTCCAAAACCTGGATTTTTTAGGGCGTTTATTTGGCTTCAGAAGATTGTGCTGACTTCCTGTGCCATTTGAGGGAATTTGCAGTTATCTATTTCCCAGATCCCGTCTGGGTTAAAACTATAATTCTGAATTCAGGGATAATTTTTCTTACTTTAACTCAACTTTGGGTACTGATTATTTGGAGTCAGAATATAAAGCACCAACTCCAAGGATTGCAAAAATTTCAGCTATTATAGAGAAGTCTTTTTTATTTTATTTTATTTTTATTTTTTTTAATATGAAATTTATTGCCAAATTGGTTTCCATACAACACCCAGTGCTCATCCCAACAGGTGCCCTCCTCAGTACCCATCACCCACCCTCCCACCCCCCATCAACCCTCAGTTTGTTCTCAGTTTTTAAGAGTCTCTTATGTTTTGGCTCCCTCCCTCTCTAACCATTTTTTTTTCCTTCCCCTCCCCCATGGTCTTCTGAGAAGTCTTGCTTCAATTACTAGGAAGAAGATAATGATTAGGTTTGTAATAACTTTAATCTTTCCCTGTCCTCTTTCTAGCTGCTTCATTTTGAATATACAGTTTTTGTTCTTCATGAGAGTCTCCATCAAGAGCTTTTGATTTGGGTCTTACTTGAAAAGGACTGGTCAAATGTATTGCTGTCAGTGAAGTTCCATATTGTGTCTGGAACCATTGTGGTGTCAACACTTGTTAGAATTACCTCGGAAGCCTGAAAAAATATGCAAGCCTGCACCAATGTTTAAATTCTGATTTAAATGGTGTGGAGTGGAGTCCAGGGATCAGTATTTATTATTTTTTGTTTTGTTTTGTTTTTAGCTCCCCAGGTGATTCTAATGCTCAGCTTGAGTAGAAAATCACTGGCCTAGATGATTAATAGAGGTACTAATGGAGGAGAGGGAAGAGAAAGCCCCAGAGTGAGTGGTCCTCAAACCTTTTGGTCTATGGACCATTTTATCGGGGTGTTGAAAGAAATGGGTCTCTTTAGAATTAGTAGAGATAATTGCCTGGCTTTTGATGAGACACCAATGAGTGAAAGCATAAGTAAATGACTAACGAGAGAGAAGTTATATGTAGAGAATAACTTCATTGTGTGTTTCTGGGATGCTTTTATATATTTTTAAGTATGATCATCCAAATTTACCAGTGAAAAAACTAAGATCTTTTGGGATAAATACATTAAAGAGACTAGTTTTAGCATGTAGCAAAACTTGAGTTAGAATTTTGATTTGCTAACACTTAGTCCAGATTCTTTCTTACTTATCCTGAAGATCCTGGAGAAATACCCCAGTGGTGAAATCACCCTTTATGAACACCCCTGGGAGAGCTCATGGAATGCACAGATTTGTATTCTAGGGGAAAGAATAATGATCTGATTTGGTCCCCAAATTTCATTTTGCAGAAGCTCTGTTCTGAACAATTTTCTTACAGCAGCAAGAGAAGCCTGTTGTGTACTTAGACACAACACTGTGTCAGTGTACATGTTTGCCATGGCTATTTTCAATTCCCTGAGCTTAATGTATTTCCTTTCTGTTTAGTGGCAGATGCCCCTTTGTTTCCCAAAGCCCATTTCTTATACTCCCCCCCCCCCCCGCCCATTTTTGAGTTTGATCCATCTGGAATCTATACATTATTTCACAGATATCAGTGACTTTTTTCCAGGTTAAATTATTTAATGGTATTGTTTCATTGAAGGCTTCAGATTAGCTGCTGACACTTATTGGCAGAAAGAAACACGTTTTTCCTTTGGGATAAAACATATTTTGTATTAGAGAAAAGAGCAACTGAATTGAGTTTCTGTCTTTTAAATCTTAGCTGTGGCAAATGAAGACATCTGGTGCTTTAAATGACAATTTACCTTTGTATCAAAATTAAGCATTAGTCACCCAACCTATATTTTATCTTTCTCCCTCCTTCCCTCTTGCCATTTCCGCCCTTCTGCTTTCTCTCCTCTTTTTCCTTCATTCCCCTATCCCTTCCCCTCTCTCTCACCCTAGATCCCAACTGCTACCCTCCTGACTCCCTCCCTCTTCCCCTCCACCTCTCCACCCCCTGCCTCTCTCACCTCATTCACTTTCTCTTCTCTCTCTGCCCTTGCTTCCCCCGCTTTTGCCTTTTCTAACCTACTCTGTTTTGGTTAGCTTAACTTCTCATCTTCCAAGCCTTTATTCCTTTGGGTTTGGAGGTTTTAATTCCAAATGCCACTCATCTCGTGGAGTGAATAAATCAGGCATCTGAAAGGAAAGAGGAAAAAAAATGAGGTTTGATTTCATTTCTCTTTCTTTTTCTGCCAAGCACTTTTCTTGGGAATTTTATAGAAACAAATGGAAAGAACATAAGCTTTCCCTGTTTTACTGTCCAGGTGAGTAAATGCGGGTAAGGAGGTCAGCAGCTATCTGGGTGCTCCTGCCTCCCTGGGATAGAAGCGTGTAACTGCAATTAGGCATCTGTTTTCCTGTCCTTTCAAGACATCTGCTCTATCTGCCTGGAATTCCAGGTACTGCCCTGGCATAACACTGGTTTATATATTTGCCGAAAATAACTCTGTAGCTACAGTCTGACCATTTATCATCACAGTAACCTCTCTATGCAGCATATACCCATTTTTCCAGATCAGGTCAGTGGTCTAAGCATTGGTAGGATGAATCCTAAGCTGTTAGAGAGGAGAGCAGTGCTATATATTGGAGAGTCTGGGACCTAGGGTAAACATTAGCAATCTGGAATAGCATCCTTTTGAATGCCAAGTCCAAATGGGGCCAGATGAGTTGAGGGACAGCAAAGCTGAAGGTGTTTGGAACATTCTGCTCAAGGAAGGGGGGAGCAGGAGTAGACAGGAGAGGTCAGGAGGAATTTTCCCATATTAATGTCACAATGCTGGAGGCTCCTAAAGCCTGAATTACACATTCAGAGGGCAGGTTGGCAAAGGACAGCCAGGCAAGACCACCCCTATGTGTGTGCCTTGAATGAAGATGCCTGGCAGGGGGCTAAATGATGATGAACCCCAGCCACTCTGAGCTCACCGACATGGGTTGTAGTTCTAGAGGGAGAAAGGCCTTTGTCTTAGCAGAAAGGTCATTTAGGCTTACCTTATCAGGCACTGCATCTTGAACTCAGGTAACCTACTTGACAATTAAGGTTTCCTAATGAATGAGAGTGGGGCCCCAGACCAGAAATTGGGACCCTTGATTCTTACAGTGGTTTCATGTGTTTCTTCCACCTGCTGCTGTCCACTGGATAGCACTGTGTATTATTACTGCAAAAAGGATGAAATGCAAAAAAACTAAGTGGTAAGCTTTTCTTTCAAAATGGTTTGAGAAGACAACCTCAGAAATTTCTTTTAGAGAAGAATGTAGCAATCTTGTGGAGAGCAGGTATTTTCCTGTGCCTGATTGAACCAACCACTTTTCAGCCATACCATGCTAAAGACAGCACTCGACTGCTACATTGCAACCTCTTAGTCCTAATGGTACTTCCACCTCCGCTTCACTGGGATTCTTCAGAACTTGCTTAGCTATGGATGTAGTAATTGGAATCAATTATTCATTCCCAGTAAATGACCCGAGTAACTGGGAGCACATGGGGTAGAAGTGGGGGGTCATTGCCTCAGCACTGACAGGCAAGAAAATGGCGTGAAAGGCTTCTTGAATATAAGGAAAAACAAAAGTATTTCAGGAAATGATGAGTGGTCCTTGTTTTGGATCCCTTATCCATCTAAACTGAAAACAAAGAAGAGAGATTGGGGTGATGGAAAGAAGGGGAGCTGGCAAAAAACAAGCCAAGATCATTCTTTGTAGTATCTGCGTAGCACAATGAATTGAGGCCAAGTTAAAATAGTCATTATAAACATTGAGTTGAATTCTGGAATTGGGAGATCCTTAACCTACTAGCTGGGTCTACTTTGAGATATCAGCTTTCTCATTTGTAATATAATGTGTAATGTGTGTGGAACTACAGGGGTGCAAAAGGAATAATGCCTATCTGGCTTCCTTGGAATCATCATGAGACTTAATAGAGAAAATACATTCAAAAGCACATTGGAAAATACAGTAAGCTGCTGCACAAATAAAAGGCATTTTTATCATTTTATAAATTCCCTTTTTATTCCTGGACATTTTTCTAAGTCCTTTCGTCCTATGCCGTCTCTCCTTTCCATATCTTCTCCCTTTATCTAAGGACTACAGTTACCTGATTTGAGGAGTCGGTGTTTGGCAGATAGATAGCAGAGCTCTTGCATATGGCATGCTCATCACGAGAAGAAAATGAGAGGACAACTTGGACCACCTTCTTCGAAATGGAGGACCATGGAGGAACTACATTCATTTATTAATATATAAACTTATTCATTTGTCACATATTTGCAATGGGTCCACTGTATCATAGGCACTGCACCAGACACTTAGGATGTGGCAGTGAATAATGCATAATCATCCTCTTGAGAATGTCACAATCTAGTACTTCCTTGGAGGTCTTCCTGGAAAAATACAGTCATATATTTTCTAAGAAAAGTCCAGAACTTTGCTAGACTATATAGACATCTTCTAAGTAGCGTATGTATGTTGTTTTGAAGGAATAGACTTTTCCTTACCAAATGCAAGTGTGACTGCTTATGTTGGGAGTGAGTTTTGTATTTATTGCCTCTTTCTCTTACAGGAAGCATAACAGTGATAATTCATTCATCCAAGGAATGAACCCGTGATTTTTCTTATTCTCTTGTGTTGGGCCAAACTAGAGAGACAAAACTGTTGTCAGAAAGCTAGCCAGGTTAGGAGCAACCTAATTACATGGGCAAGGCAAGGACACAAGGATGGAATAGCTATAAAGTCAGCAAGGAAGTGATATGAGTAAATGGAGTGAAGAAGGAAAAACCTTACAGTAGCAGGTGAGGTAAGGAGTTTAGGAAATGGAAGAAAGGAACATGTGGCCGGATATGGATGAATCTGCCATGGCTGGAGGGACTCATAAAAGTTACTAAGCATGTCATTCACTAAATCCTTCCTGAGCCAAATCACACCATTCAGAAGAACTCAGAATGAGTCTAATACCAAAACGGAAATATTTTTAGTTGCTTCATCTGACTTTATACCAAGATTTTTGTCTTTTATATGAGTAAATTAATCAATAGCAGGTTAAATCAAGAAATATTTACTGGGAACTTCTCTGTTTAAGAGCCTTGGGTTTCAAAGATAATAAGATTTTGGATTTTTCTAAGTTGAATCAAAGTTTTGGGGCAGATATTGCCTTCGGGGAATTTACAGAATGATAGCAAATATGACATACACAAGAATGACTGCAGAATTTAAGCCCTGAGAAAGTGATGTCTAATAATCTGTGGGGGTTCAAATAAAACAATGATCACTGCAGTTGAGAATCTCAGGGAGAATTAGGGAAGGGAACATGAGGAAGTAACATTTGACCAGGAAAATTATGAGATGATGAGAAAATGAATGTTTTGTATGAAAGAAACAAATTGAACCAAGAAATTGAAGGAAACGTGACATATAAATAGGAGACAGTGAGCTCTGTGAGGGCAATGGGGGGAAATTACAGTCGGAAAGGTCATTTGGGGCTCCGTTATAAGATACAGAATGACTTAAAGGCTAAAAGTCTTATACTTTATTCTACAGCCAACAAGAAGCCTGTCACAATTTTTGTGTGTACAATAATGTTATAATCAGAACTGCATGTCAGAAATATTAATTCAGTTATCAATCAACAGTTATTTATTGGGTATCTACTCATTGCAAGGTACTATACCAAGTGTTGATGAGAATGCAGAAGAAATATATCACACAATTCTTGATCCAAAGGTCTTGCATTCTGAGCAAGGCAATAAATGTCATATTCAAAAAAAGATTACTAATTACTAATTATTGAGTTATTTTACAATTATATTGGATAAATAGTGATACCTGTAACACTATTCTGATTTCCACTGAGTATAATCTGGAATCTTCTGTGTTGAAATTGTTACAAGGTTGTCTCATTGTTCTCAGTTTGTAATCAGTTGGTTCTAAACTACTGCTTGTCGAAGGAAAATTACATAGCAAATGAGAGTGCTGCAAACCCACTACCCTGAGCAGATGTGTAAAAAAAATCTTACTAAGCTCCCTTATCCCCCCAAATGTGAAGTGTGTTTAGCTGAATGGAGATTCTTCGTTTGTCTCAATGATTAATTATATCTTGTACTGTCCTGGAACCTGATATTTAATTATCCTAAAATGCTTTATGAATATAGATTATGTGTCTCCAGGATCATGTGAGTGGGCCGGGATGTTTGTTGAGTGATCTTTTCTCTAATCAGTGTAAATTTTGCCAGAGACAGACCATGACTTCTTCATTGTCTGACTTTGAGCCATCGCTACATGTGGAAAGAAGGACATACCGCCATAGGGTGCCATTTATCTCAGGCCACAACTGGAATTTGGATGTTTGCAACAGTCTCAGCTATTAATTCTGACTTCTTTCCTTTTCAGTTAGGCACACACCACACGCACACACACACACACACACACACACACACGGACGCACACATCATTGACAATACAAACAGCATAAAATGAGTTTTGTTTTTGTTTTTGATTTGTATTTTGCTTGTTTTATTTATTTCTTTATTTGGTGGTTGGGCACAAGAAAATTACTTTACCTTGACGGGTAGAAATATTGGAGATCTTCTTTGTTAATATCACCTTCATCACCCCCATCATCATGACAGCATTGTCAACCTCATCCTCAAAACTTTACTAAGTACTGCCCATGAGTTGGGTTCTGTTTTTGGCTATTTTATTCACTATAAAAGAGATGCATTTAGAATCCTTTATGGAGGAGAGATGCCACCATTATATCCATATCAATGAACTGTTCTGTCAGGCAGTAGAATCAGATTGTGCTCTTGCCCAGGTAACTTTGTAAGATGACTAACTGGGCTATGGAGCTTAGCCTGAGGCCACAGGATATAACACGTGTAAAGTTAGGACCTATACTTTTATATGGGTTAGATCTCATTCGCTCTGTACAGAATCCACAGGGCTAATTGCCTACAGGCAAATATGGAACTGAGAGTTAATGTATTAGGTGCTGATGAAGGTACGGATGTCTTCTCAGAATAGCTGCTTCCTTCAAAACCTTTTTTTTTTTTTTTAATATTTTTTTCTCCTTATGGGAAGTCCTTCCTTGTCTTTTCCAGCCATACACTAAACCAGACTAAAAATTGGCATAGACACAGGCCCACATCTGGAGGATATTAGTCTGCCCAAAGGAATTCAGCCTGTGAACTGGTAAGAATCTAAATAAAATATTTGAAAATTAGGTTCATTCCATTGCTCTCATGTTTCTACAGGTATTTACATTTTCTGGGTTAGCAGCCACATCACTCAGTATTGTTGAGTGTGGAAAGGGTTTGTGAAAACGTTGTGGGCTGACAGATGTTTTGAACCTCTCTGTCTCCCCAGCTGCACCAGATCTAACAGCCTGAAAGTGATTTCCCTTTATGATATTTCATACCACATTGCAAATCTAAATTGAGGCCTGTTTCCTAAATACATTTAAATATTAGCTGAATATAAAAAATGTGAATACAGCCAACAATCCATGAATACGCAAATGTATTTCAAAACATTCTTCACCCTGAGAATCAGAAAATGGCATATCTGGGACAAGTGAAGATAGATACAAAAGACCAAAATGGAAACATGCCTATCTGTGTATCTAACAGTTACTATTGTGTCTATCACCATAGTGCCTGGGCCTTTTGTTGAGAAACATTTCTCCTCCTTAATGATGATAAACTCAGGAATATGCAGGAACAAGAGAGCTAATTTATAAATAACGTGAATCTCATCCATAATGGCCAGTATCGGGAGGCCATTATGTAGATGCATCCAGATCATTAAGTGGCAAGGTTGGCAACTTTACAAATTCTTTATCCATGTGCAGAGGCTGGGAGAGTGGGAGAGAGGAAGAGAGGTGAAAGGCAGGTGTTCTCTTTTGGTTTGGAAATCCAAAATATAATGGGGACTTCTCAACTTCAGATTTTAGCATTGTTTACACCTGTAATGCTTTGCTGCCCTTCATAACCAAGGTCTTAGTTTATAGACCTGCTGATCACGTGTATGCTTTCTTTGTGAAATTTCTAGGAATGAAAGATCTGGATGGATTCCATAAAAAGCACATTACTGTGCCATGGCTTTGTTTTTATTGTTGGCTACATGAAATTTCCCATTTACATAGTTACTAATGATGCAACAGAATCCACGATGATATGCTTTATAAGAAATATGTAGATATCCATCATTACTGATAACTAGTCCAAGATTGAGTACAATTTCATAGTATTCTCTTCAACTTTTTCCTAGAAAATCTGTCTCCTATTTTTTTCCTGAGGCTAATCTCAGTGTACTGTGTGAAGAATAAGGATTTTTTTTTTTTTTATCACCTTCTGGTATAGTGCAGGTCTCATAAACAAATGTTTGTTGATGAAGTAATTTTTAATGAGCATGAACTACTGTTTCTTCTTACTTTTTAATAATCATCCAAAGATCAAAAACAATTATTTAAAAAAAATTTTTTTTTTGAGAGAGAGTAGAGGGAGAGAGAGAATCTTAAGCAGTCTCCATACCTAGCACAGCCCCTATGTGGGGCTCAATCTCATGACCATGAGGTCATGACCTAAGCCAAAATCAACCAACCAACTGAGCCACCCTGGTGCCCCCCAAAACAATTATTGAATGAATCCCATAACTTGAACTATTTTTTATTTTATATTTCTATATCATTTTTACTTCTGTATTACACTGGAAGTTATTAACCAAATAGGGGTTCACTTTAAGAGAATGTATGATGTTTGTATTTTTTTCTCTTTAAAGGATGAATGAAGTTTTCTTTTTTAACATACTGAAAATATCTTAAAGACACTTCGATTTGTCTGGCATTGTCTAATGAGATCTGTAATTCTACAGGGTGGTTGAGAGCAGGTGTATTTGTATTTTGAGAAACCCAAAAGGAAAAGTATCACTCTCCAATGCGCAGCTCCTGAGGCTCTATGCTAACTTCTAGAAATATAGTGGTGAACAAATGACCAATTCTGGACCTTACTGTGCACAAAGTCTGGGGAAGGTACTATACCAGCTGATGTAAAGAGGATAAAATATTTTTATCAACAGATCTTGATCTCAGGGAAGTTACATTTAGAGAGGGAGATTAGACTTATATATGTAAGTAGGTAATTAACCATATAATGTAATGTGCGATGTGGTAGTGGAGATATCAAGCACTACCAATACTCAGACAAAGGTATTTCACAATGAGACTGCAAGGAAGGCTCCCTGAGAGAGAAAGTGACCGACTGGGATTTAGGGGGAGATTTTGATTGGTGGTGAGAGGTTCCTAGTGGCTGGCAAATAGGGAACAATGTGGTATAGTGTGTGGGGACAAGTTTGAAGAAGGCATATCCAGAGGGCATTGTTCAGATTAATATGATTAGGATAGAATGTATATGGGAGGGCAATATGAGAACACTTTGACTGGGTTTGGTGAAGTTTGAGTAGCCTGTTAAGGAATTTAACCAATATAGACCATAGGAGTCCACTTAAAGTTTTTTGAGTAAAGTAAAATTAAATGCTTCATAATTTTACATAATACATACATAATACATAATTATGTATCTGAAGAATCTTGTGAGGCCATCAGCTTCTAGCTCATGTTTTCATATAACAAAGTGTTATATCAACCTGGACAGGAAGTACTTCTGGAACATTCTAATTCCCTAATCCAGTAGATTACTGTGTTCTTTCAATTAAGATGTTGACTCTTTTTGTGATCAAACTCAGATAAACCAGATTTTCACAAATCAGGACCTAGTCTTGTTAATCTCAGACACATTTATGGGATATCTATGATTACCTCAGATACTGTACAGGCTGGCATTTGTCAGAAGTTGATATACTGGTCACCCTGCTGAATTTCAGCACTTTTATAATTGTGATATATAAAGATGAAATGAAGTGATAATATTCCACTTCCTCATATGAAGATCCTTCTTACCCATCTGCTCTGATGTCTCTGTAACAATATTATGAAGTTATATATGACATGCTGATCCAGTGAGGATTAGGGCGGTTCACAGTGCAGGGATTTTAGTATCATGTTCTGCATTCCCTCTTACTTCCGGATACTGTGCAAGTTAAAGCTAGGTAAGCATTATTTCTTTTTTTAAGTACATTACGGGTGGGTAGTGGGCAGCCAACGGGATAAATTAATTGTCTGCTTAATGCAGCTGAGTGCATTATCTCACCAGAAGTGGAAATCTTTAGCTCCCAGGTAGCAGCACAATGGGAAAAACCAACCATTTACATCTAAGGGATTCAAAATACCCCGAAGTTAGGCAGTCAGGGAGGCCCTTGGATAAAAGTGAGATGTATGCCATTGTTAAGATAGGGCATGGGCCATATTTTGGACTGTTCAGTACTTTCTTCTCTTTATTCCGATGGCTATTCTCTGGCCATTTTCTGCCCCCAAAAGAGGACTGGGCTCACTGCTCTCAAACATGCTCTGTTTCCCCAGGGCAGCTCTCCGTGATCTGTAGAACTAGTAGTCAGTTTTCCTGCAGGATGTGCTCACCTGGAATACCTGCTCTTTTGTTCTTGCTCTGTTTATCTTCTACTCATTCTTGAGGGGCTGCCCTCTCCAGGACACTTTCTGTGTCTGTAACTAACTCCCATTGGTTTCACCTCTCAAACACCCACAGTGGCTAAAGTCCATGCTGCACTATCTGCAATTGCATTTCATATGCTTGTTCTCATTTCTGGTTGCTCAACAGAATCACCCATGCAAGGATTTCTTTTTTCTTTCTTTTTTTAATTTGGAGTCATTGGCTTTCAGCTTGGCTCTGCATCAGGATTATCTATGGAACTTTGCAAAAGCAAAAAGTCTGCACCCAGAGATTGGGACTTTGGATGGCCTGATCTCTGCAGTTGTGTCCTGCAGGCAATTCAGAGGCATAAAGTTCAGAAATTTCAGTTGGATGTGTTTTGCATTGCCTGTTTTTGTTTGAGTTAATCTTTTCTTTGTAACTAAATTATTAGGCGCTAAAGTTTCTTTGGAGTATTTTATCTTCCAGCATTTGCATTGCCAATAGTATAGTATATTCCTTTGGTTAATTTACTTTGCTAGGATGTTGGGAAAAGACATGGTTCTGATTCCAGACCTGTTTCTCCAGGGCAGTTATTAAACAATTCTGGTCACGATGTACATGCAAAGACCCCCGCCTCAGGGAGCCTTCACAGGACAAATACATTTCAAGAGAACACTGTTTATTTTTCCAGGAACAGCAACCTGAAGGCATTTTTAGATATTTCTGTTTTAGAGTCCAGAATTTATATGAATGACAGTGGCCCAGATGAAAATAAAAATTTGGGATTAATCTGTTGTTCCAATATACATTTACCCTGGCTGTTACGGAATTTACTTGAGAAAAGAGGTTATGGAATTTACTTGAGAAAATAGTAGAGCTCCAGAATCTCATCAAAATCTGCAAATAGACCAAAACAAAGCAAAACAAAGTCAGTATACCCCATTCCTCAATTGCCTGTGCCCCTGTGCATCCTGGAAAGAGTTGAAATCAGGTGGGGGAACATTCCATCTCCCTCCCACTTTGGACTTCCCTTTCTATTACGGTGGGGATTTTTTTCACAGTAGGATAGCTGTTCTGTAGACTATCTAGACTATCTGGAAACTTGCGGATATGGGGTTGCTGATAAAGATGCAGCCACCTCTGGGGTAAGGGCAGGTGACCATCCTTATAGTCTCTTCAGTAGCCAGGGTGGTCAGATTGGATATGGCTATGCCACTTCCTTCCTATTCTAAAGGAGAAGACCATGTTTGCCTGTAACAGGTCATTCTGCCATAGAAAGCTGAACCAGATATGTTTACAAAGCTGTCTTCTGATGATGGTGCCCCCCCCCCAGACCCTACCCCCTCTGCTGGCCCCCAAAAGCCCCATCCACCATCCCTATTTCAGCTTGGCTGTTGTAAGAATTTTGTTAAATGGGGCTCAGAGTAGTGAGAAAGGTAAAGCAGCTGTATGTGGAAGGTATTGCCCTTGCCTTGCTTTTAGGTCAGAGAGTCTGCTCATCTGGCTAAGCTACTTTTAGGCCTCCTTTCTTCTCCCCCCTACGGCACTGAGGGGAGGCCTATTTTCACATATGCGCTCAGACATGCAGAAGCAAATGCCAAAATGAATTAACTGGAATAGCTCTATTAATTTATGCCTCGACAGTAATGACCTTAAGACACAGAAGAATTATATATTAATTTGTTTCTAGTGTATAGCACTGCTAAGTTAACACATTTAGGAGAATACACTTCCCTGTCTCCAGCTGTGAGGGTAAATGAGGCCGCCTGTGGCTGCAGGAGGAGTTCTGGCAGAGTCCCACTAGATGGCAGGGTGGCCTCAGGGATGGGCTGGGCTGCCGGTGGCTGCAAAACACTTTGTTTGCAGTCATTATTTGACACACTCAAAAATTGACAATTTTTCTCGTGTTGTTCATTTGGAAATTATATTTAAACTTATTTATTTACATGGGCACATACATAACGTGTATATTTACAAACAAATATGCCTACACTGTCCGAGATAAGGGTGTTTAAGAAACAATGCGTCCCTGCACCAGCCTGGCTGACTTCTGTGAAATTTCCTTGCTCTGCAGACGCCCCGCTGTGCTCCACACCAGCGCACACACCACATCTCGCCTTATTGATGTTGGGAAGGGGAGAGATGTCTTTGAAAGTCAAAGGGCATAATCCCTTCCAGGAGGGAAACTGTTTTTAACACATGGTTTGGTCAGTTAGGGGTGGCTCAGAAAAAATGCAAGAACAGTCAGCATCATACATCCAACCTCCCCCACCCCCCAAGAAGATTAAAAGTAGAACCAGATTAGAGATTTGAATTTTATTCAAATCCCTTCTTCCCTTTCCTCTCCCAGGTTCTCTAATCTCTCCTACTCTTTTACCTTCCTGTCTCTCTTTGTTCTTATTTCTATCAAATCTCCCTCGTCTTTTTCCTTTCCTTCTCAGTCTGAATTTCTACATCTCCCCTTTCTGCATCCTTCATTCTCTCAGAATTTGATGCTGCCAAGCTGCCTCTGATCCTGCATCCCTTTATGCAGCCTTTCCCTGTTAATGAATTGTTAAAATTTCATAGGGAGCAGTGACTATGCTCTTCCCTGCTTCTGGACACCACAGCTGGCAAGCTGCTTTCCTTCTGAGCAGGAAAGTCACAGCTATGAGCCGCTACTTCTTGTTTGCAAACAGTTTTCCCGGTTTACATAGTTTAGTATGCAAGAGGGTCTTTCATTTTTTTCCCCCCCTCATCCAAGTTTAGGTAGGATTAGTATTTCAGTTAATGAAGGCTTCTGGAAAAGGGAGCCTCTATCCACAGTACAGAAAACAGACCCCAGCAGTCTTAAAATGCCTGGCTTTTGCAGGTTCTTGCAGTGGAAAGATTGCAGGAAACTCATGTAAAAGTAGAGGACCATTTTATTGCATTTTCAGAGTGGGATTCTTGGAAATACCTTTGCCTCAATTGTCTAGCAGGCAATCTTGTATTAAAACTTGCAACTTTGGGGCACCTGGGTGGCTCAGTCCCTTAAGGGTCCATTTGGCTTGGGTCAGGATCTCATGGGTTCAAGAGTTTGAGCCTTGCATTGGGCTCTGTGCTGACAGTGTGCAGCCTGCTTGAGATTTTCTCTCTCACCCAATCTCTCTCTGGCCCTCCCAAACTGTGCACATGTGCATGCACGTGTGCGTGCTCTCTCTCTCTTTCTCAAATAAACTTAAAAATTGTAACTTTTAGGGTGCCTGTGTGGCTCAGTCAGTTGAGTATCTGACTCTTGATTTCTGCTGAGGTCATGATCTCAAGGTTCATGGGTTCGAGCCCCGCATTCGTCTCTGCACTGACAGTGTGGAGCCTGCTTGCAATTCTCTCTCTCCCTCTCTCTCTCTGCCCTTTCCTTGCTTGCGTGCCCTCTCTCTCTCTCTCTCTCTCTCTCTCTCTCTCAAAAATTGTAACTTTTAATACAGTTCTTTCTAGATAAAACTAAAGTCATTTTCTTGATTGTTCTCCAACCAGTTACACACATGAGCTTCTGTCCATTGTGTGTGCCTTCTTCCTTTTTGATTGTAGGATAATTGCTTTATGGATAATATGTGTGGGTAAAGAAAAATAGAACAGAAAGTGATCAACAAATTGCAGTCTAGATTAAAAAGGGATTTTTCCCTTAAAATATACATAGAGGGTATGTAGGCAGTTATAGGTGATTCTGTGGTAACAGGTACAAATACAGTTATGACCCACTTTGATATTTACATAACAGTGTGTACCCTCCTGGAAAATTGTGTTATTGTCACACCTCTGATCCACCATTAATTATACATTTTACCAATGTGATCCACAGAATACATAGATATTATCAGCCTGATAATATCCCTCACTTTATTGCCTTGTAAAGGTATTGTTCATGGTAATTATCTCAGGCATTCAGAATTCTGAAGTTCTTTTAAAAATTTCCAGAAAAAGTTATGTTTAATTGGAGTTTCTGTGTTAAATATATTATGTTATATCCTTAGTAATAGGGAAGCTATGTGTTGTGTGCACAATACTTTGCAGTCATAAAGAAATACTGACTAAATAGAACATCCCATCCTTTCAAGGTGTTGGGTAACTTAGTATTTAAGTATTTGTATCCTTTTATTTTTTTCTCTTTCACTTTGTCTCTCCCCTTTTTGTCTTTACATCTTTCCTATACATCACTGTGGTCATTAATGAGAAATTCATGTCAGCAGTTTGTAGAATAAAAAAAAAAAGGAAAGCAACTGAATTTCCTTCTTCATCTTAGCATTTTCCTCAGACTAGAGATGCTGACCATCTCAAAACTAGTAGATAGGTGCTGACATTTTATAAATTTGTGCCCTTACCATAAACCTCGACCAAGTCCTCTAGATTATTTCAGGAAAATCTTTCTTCTCTGCCAATATTGGACACGTTTAGAGATCTAGGAAAAAAAAATAAATTGTTCTTCTTGTCTACTGTGGCATGCTTCCTGTTGTTAGGTGAATAATCAAGCAGTTTATTTTAATCAGGAGCTCTTTGCAGAGGGGGGTGCTGGAGAGGGTTAATTGCTAGGGTAAAACAACTACAGGAGTTCAGCGTACTGGGGTGCTAATTGAGTAACAGGTGAACATAAATAGTGTGGAGAAGCAGGAAATTAGAATATAGGAGGAAGTAGGTAGATGTTAAGCTCCACAACACTTACAAATGTACTTAAGTCATTGGTGCTACAAACTGAGTAATAAGCTGTTTTTAGAAATTTCAGGTGGCAGGCCAAGACTGGGATTGGCATGGGAGAGAAAGGGGCTTGGCTTCCTGTTGAGTAAGTGACCTCAGCTGGATCCAGCAGTTGGGTTTTAGGCTTTCAGCATCATTGACATGTGTTGCAGGTAAAGACAACTGTGGGTGAAGCCTGGCTTCTTCCTAGTCATGGCATGGCCAGGAGGCTTGAGGATAGCCCTGTCTTCCTGTAGCTACTCAATGCTTCTGTGTCCTTTGATAACATTTACCAGTATTCACCTCACAAATAAGAGTTAGATTTAAATCATCAACATTTACAGAAAAAAATATGATGGTTTGTTTCTATGTTTAGGTATATTGAATTGAGATCCTATCCCTTCTTTTCCCTAGAGCAGGTTAGAAAGAGAAGAAAGGCTAGACAGGCTAGTCTTCAATCTTGGCTATAAGTAAGAATCACCTAGGGAGTGTTTAAAACCCTGTTCCCAGGCTGCAACCTAGACCCATTAAATCAGAATCTCAGAGGATAGGACTAATATATTAGTAAACTTTAGAAAACCCCAGGTAATTCTGATGAGCCAAGGTTGAAGACTGTGGAGCAGAGACAAAAGCAGAGTTTGGTTAAGAGCAACTTTCCTGTAACTGTCTGTGATAATGTAATTGTTTTGCACTTAATGCCATGCATTTGGATGTCTCTGGGGGATAAAGGGAGATTGTGTGCAGAGGGCAGAGGCTGCAGAGTCATTAAAGGTCGTGCAGTTCTTGTGCTACAGGCCTGGGGTAAGAGTTGTATGTTAGACTGCAATTAAGAAGTGGGATGGGAGAGTACTGTAGAAATGGGAGAGGGGACTCTGTTTCTCTTGGTCCAGAGTGAGATGGGTGAAGATATCTCAGAATGTTCCGGATATCAAACCACTGAACATGTCAAAATTCTAATCTGAACACTGAGTGATATCTCCTAACTATTCCTACTCACTGGGGAATGCCACCCTCTCTAATAAACTTAAGCTTTAGGCCAATCTAGAGTAGGTGTGTTTGGACTTTAGCAAATCCATTAATCTCTCAGTATCTTTCACTTCCCCTTTAGTGGTTAGTTATTAGTTTCCTGTGGCTGCTGTCACAAATTAGCACAAACTTGGTGGCTAAAACAACAACAGATTTTTTTTTTTCACAATTTTGGAAGCCAGGCATACATACATACATCCTCTTCCCTCCTTGGAGAAAGTCATTGAGAGGGCTTGACTGTAGGTTGACCCAAGAGCTGGCCTGGGACAGTAGGAGGCTCCTTACCCTCTCCCCTGTCCTGGAGTGTACCTTCTGCCTGCTGTTCCCATAGCCAAAGCCACTTTAAGGATGCCAACCTTAAGAGAGCAGTGTGTTATTGAGATCATCTGGATAATACATGTGACTGAGCCAGGTTAGGGCCTTTCTGTAAACTCTTAAGACTCTGGTGAGGAGATCCACTTGTCTTGCTGCTGCCTAAGATAAGCCTCCTAGGTAAGTTCCCCAGCTTATTAAAACTGTCACCTACCAATCTGGAGTTGTCTGATTCTTTCTTCAGTCTCTCATTACACTGTGTGTACGGGGGCCAGTTTCAGATTTTACCCTTGAAGCTCCCAAGTGTGCATACCAACAATATGTTTAAGTATCCCTAAACTTATGTATATCCTTGTAGAACGCATACTGTTGTTTTGTATGCATATGTAATTCCATTTTTCAAAAACATTGTGACATGAGACTGATAATGTTTTTTTTTTAATTTTATTTATTTATTTTGAGAGAGACAGAGACAGTGAGAGTGGGGAAGGGGCAGAAAGAGAGGGAGAGAGAGAGAATCTCAAGGAGGCTCTGTGCTATGAGCACAGAGTCCGATGCGGGGCTCGGTCTCACAAACCATGAGCTGAAACCAAGAGGTGGATGCTTAACCAATGGAGCCACAAGGCACTCCCTGATAATGTTTCTTAATTTTGAAATTCAACATCATATTTTTAAGATCCATCCATTTTGCTCTGTGTACTTCAGTTGTAACCTTTGCTTCTAAAGACTGTAATAAGCCACAGGATTCATTGACCACATTTTACTTTTCCCTTCCTCCAGTTATGGATGCCTAACTTGTCTCCACCTCTCTGCTAAATGAATATCCTTGTACATGTTGTAGAGCTTGCTCTGAATGATAGAGTACATGATTACTCAGCTGGACCACATGTTGCCAGATTGTTCTCAGAAATACCTATTCCAGTCTCTCTTCCCACTAGCCGTGGAAGAGACTAATTCTTTTTCTATATTCCCAGCAACATTTGACATTATCTAGTCTTCTAATTTTTGTTATTCAGATAGGTATAAGGATATCATTTTAATTTCTATTTCTCTGATTATTACTGAGCTTGAATACCTTTCCATGTACTTGAGAGTCAGTTTCTGCTTCTATGAGTTATCTGTTATATCTTTTGACCATTTTTATTTTGGTTTCCTGTCATTTTCTTGTTGATTTGCAGAGATATCTTTTATATTATAGAGCTATGTCCAATACAGTAGCAACTAGCCACTTATGAATATTTGAATTTAAATTAATTGAAAATTAAATAAACTTAAAATTCAGTGCCTTGGTCACACTAGCTACATTTCAAATGCTAAATAACCAAATTTTTTTAAATATGAAATTTATTGTCAAATTGGTTTCCATACAACACCCAGTGCTCATCCCAATAAGTGCCCTCCTCAATGCCCATTGCCCACTATTCTCAGTTTTTAAGTCTCTTATGGTTTGCCTTCCTCCCTCTCTAACTTTTTTTCCCCCCTTCCCCTCCCCCATGGTCTTCTGTTAAGTTTCTCAGGATCCACGTAAGAGTGGAAACATATGGTATCTGTCTTTCTCTGTATGACGTATTTCACTTAGTATAACACTCTCCAGTTCCATCCACGTTGCTACAAGAGGCTATATTTCATTCTTTCTCATTGCCAAGAGGTATGCCATTGTGTATATGAGCCACAACTTTTTTATCCATTCATCAGTTGATGGACATTTAGGCTCTTTCCATAATTTGGCTATTGTTGAAAGTGCTGCTATAAACATTGGGGTACAAGTGCCCCTATGCATCAGCACTCCTATATCCCTTGGGTAAATTCCTAGCAGTGCTATTTCTGGGTCATAGGGTAGATCTATTTTTAATTTTTTGAGAAACCTCCACACTGTTTTCCAGAGTAATAACCACATGTTTCTACCATATGGCTCCCGTATTGGATTATGCAGAGAATACTTCAATTATTACAGAAAGTTGTTTAGGACAGAGCTGTTCTAGTTTTTTGTTGGTCTTATTATTATTATTTTTTAAATGTTTATTTTATTTTAGAGAGAGAGAGAGAGAGAGAGAGAGAGAGAGAGTGGGGGAGGGGCAAAGAGAGGGGACACAGAATCTGAAGCAGGCTCCAGGCTCCAAGCTGTCAGCACAGAGCCTGACATGGGGCTTGAACCCAAGAACTATGAGATCATGACCTGAGCCCAAGTTGGACACTTAACAGACTGAGCCACACAGGTGCCTGTCTTGTTGTTTTTAGATATGGCTAATATTTTCTTTAAATCTGTCATCAACATTTTCTGTGATACGGCAGATTAAAGATGTCTGCACGTTATTTCATGTTCCTCCTAAAAAGACATATAATCAATGGCCCCTCCCCTTAAATCTGGGACTCTTTTGACCAATAAAATAGTGTAGAAGTGACATTGTGCCAGTTTCTGGGTGAAAAACTTGATAAAACGTAAGGTTCTAATTTCTTCTCATGGAGCACTCTCTCAGCTTCCTCTCTATGTGAGAAGTCCGATCACTCTGAAATGGCCAAGCTAGAGAGACACAAACTAGAGTGGTGCTCTGTTCTACAGTCTCAGCTGAGCCCAGCCTATCAGTCATCTCTGCCTAGGCACCAGCCATTTTTGTGATGCCCTCTTGGCTGTGTACTGTGTTGAATGCTACCAAATGCATTCAGTCAACAGTATGTGGAATAGGAGAGTAATCCAGTTGAGACTTTCCTGAATTCCAGACCTATGGGATCATTAGGTACAAAAACATGTTTTTTTTTTAAACCATTAAATTTTAGGGTAGTTTGTTATGTGCAGTGGATAGCCAGTTAGTTTTTTTAAAACAAAAACTTTGATGTAAGTGATGCAGTTTAGTATGTAGACTATTGCATAGCAGCTCTGAATGATAGAGCCTTAGCAACAATCGCTCTGCCTCTTGGATGTGTGCAACTTTATTAGGTTGAAGGTACTGATTTTCATTGTCTCAATCTCAAAGTTCAGATACTAATGAATCACAACACAAATATTGTAGTGAGGAAGAGATGAGACAGCAGATGTTAAGAAAGCTCTTCTCACGGTACCTGACTTCGGAAGGAGATGCTCTAATTGTTGGAATGTGCAAGGTACAGAAATGGCACAGAGGATAGATGAATGACTGCTTAGTCAAGTGAGGTGGAGGGTGGCTGTCAGGCTAGGGTCCTCAGAATTAAAAGGTTCATGGTATGTTAAAGGTACTACAGGAATTTATCAGACTAACATAAGGAGGAAAAGACATTTGAGGTAGAGCAGTTACAGTGTGTCAAAGCAAGCTCAGTCATTTATTTATTTATTTAAAATCTGTTGATACATGTGTATAATATATATCTGCATTTATTTAATGTTATCTGCATATATTTTATATATCTATGTCTGTGTATTTACATATGTATATATAATCTTTATTGTCTTCAATAAAAACATATGACTAATTTTAGTATAGTCAAATTTACAATCTTTTTCTTTGTGGCTTTGCTTTTGGCATCTTGTTTAAGAACTTATTTCCTACCTAGAAGTAACACAGGTAATTTCTTGTATAATCTTCTAAGATTTATAGTTTTGCCACTTACATATACATATTTAACACATCTGGAATTCATTTTTTATGTATACTGTAAGGTAGGGATTTGATTTCACTTGGATACTAATATTCCTAGAAAAGGCATTAAATAGTTATCCTTTCCCATTGATTTATAATGTCCACTGTGTCATAAATCGTTTCCAAATAGGCATGGGTCTATTTTTTTTCAACTATGCTATATATTTGATACTGTAACAATGTTTTAATTACCATAGAGACCGTGTCTTGATATTTAGAAGGGAAAATTTCTTTCCACTTTTGTATTAATTTTTTAATATTAAAACTTTATTTTTTTAGAGCAGTTAACAACAAAAGTGAGGGAAAGATACACAGATTTTTCGTATATACTTGTCCCTACAATGCATGCTGTAACCTTTCCCCTATCAGCATCCCCACCAGAGTGGTACATTTGTTAAAACTGGTGAACCTAGATATAACTGTATTTTTATTTTCACATTTCAAAGTTTATTAAATGATGTAGGAGAATACCATATTGTTAAATGAACAAAAATAGACACACAGCATCTTGTTTCCAAATCTGCTAGAGATTGTAGATATTTGTATTATTAAAAGAATGGAAGTAAACATCTCAAAATGTTAACCATGAATATTTCTAGGTGATGGATTCATAGGCCATTTTCTCAGTTATCTTCATAATTTTTTGTTTTGAAAATTTTTTAATACTATAATTGCTTTTATAATCTGAAAATCCAACACATCTCAATAGAGAGAACATTCATTTTGAAAATATTTACGTGCAAAGAATCCCCAAGTAAATGCCTTGCAGGTCTTCTTTTTCTTTTCATTCTTTCCTCTCACATCTGTCTCTTAGGGCTGCCCTATTGGGCACCTACAATCTGATATTTTCAATAATTCTATCATGAAAGACATGTTATGTTGCTGCAGAAAATAGTGTCCTGTCTAGTGAGTAGTTCTTCAGCTGGTCAAATCAGGTTTGCGTTCATACTCAGTTATATGCAAACTGATGTTACAGAACTCTCTCACCGCTTTGTCAGTCTTCAATCCACTGCTCACTTAGTGAAATTTCTCTGCTGCCAGGGTTCATCACTTATGCTCAGAGACCACCTCACTTGAGTTTGATGTATCGAGACTATTTAAAAAAATGTTCCTATATAATTCTTTTTTCTTCTTTGTATAGTCTCTGCTGGTGTTGACTTGTGTATCCCTATAGGAATTGATATGTTTTTTTTACAGTCTGACCCTGAGTGTGTCTCCACTCTTGCCCCTTGTTGTGTGCAGAAATGTCTGTACTTGTGGGATCCAGAGGTCACCACATGAGTGTTGGTGGCAATAGTGGTCAGTCTCTCCTTGAATCCCGATTAGTTGGTCCTGAGGCCCATTCTTAAAGAGACATTGCATTGATCACATAATCTCTACTATCAAAGCAACTCTAATCTTGGCTCAGGGGTGGAGATGATAGGACCTTCAGTGGATGCCTGATTCAGTGCTTGGAGACAGCTTCTGATGGTTGTTACTTTTCAATTAGGTTTGCATTTTGTCATCATGTTCATCTTCAACACTGAAATTCTGAATTCTGAAAAGATCACTGAAAATCAGTGTGCTTTGCAAAGATACTGGTCCAGATGTCTGTAATTTTAATTCTTTTGCTGTCCTTTGGCCTATTGCCTGCCTATACTGCACTTTTCACATTTGCAGGCAAAACAAATCTATAGACACACAGCTTGTTGTGATATCAGTGATCCTCTGCTCACTATTTTATTTTTTGTTTTTGCTTTACAATTCATGAAAAGTCAGGTTTTATCAACAGGGTATTGCATTTGAGGCTCTGAAAAACATGACCCCCTCCTCCAGTGTCACTTCCTACTATAACTCTTAGATCAGTAATTTACCAGGCTCATCACCATTTCATAACAGGATTATGTACTTTTCAGTCTTATTCCCATGTTATTTTCTTAGTCCAAAGTATCCTTCATCAAGATTCAAAATCTGGGAAGACTTTCTCGTGCCTCACCATGTCTCAAGGAAATTCTTCTTTTTCAACAGATCTCACTTTCTGCTGCACTATTGTGCATTTAGGAAACATGAAAGAAAAAAAAGGAACTTTTAGAAAAGCTTATTTTAAAAACAACCTTCTCTCTCTCTCTTTTTTTTTACCTTTGTGTATATTGACGAGCCCATCAAGTTCTGTATGGCAGGAAATGAATCAAACTACAAATATTGATCAAGAAACATGTTTGTTGCTGATCAGAGATAACATTCCTTGTAAAAATGTGCATTTTGGTCAATATTTATTCCTTACTAAAATTACACAATTATGTTTTCTTCTCTTAAACTTAATTTGTCCAATTTGCTATAATGCAATTTCCTGTACCGATGTATAATTTATTTATATGATTAGCGTATCCTCTGTGGGAACTTAAACTGATATAACTTCCTTTGAACAACATATCTGGGGCAGTTATGATGTGTTATCATCAGCTAAGGGAAATATCTTGCTCATGAGTCACAAAAACAAATGTGAGCAAACAATTGCTTATAGTGATCAATTTTCATAGTGTAGTTCTAGCAAGAGCAGAGGTGGACACAATTGATTCTAGTCATATAACTAAATTGTCCCAATCTTAAATGTAGTTAAATCTAATCTTTGGTAATAAGGTAATAGTAGTTAACAAAGGATTCTTAACTATTACTACCTAAGACACATTATAATCATTAACTGATTCACGTAACGTGTATGCCATTTATGCAGGTAAAACTGCTAAATGAATAATCTGGTAACAGCATAGACCGTGTTTGCTCAATGAGCATTTATAAGGTGTCTGGGGGTGTGTACAATACTGTGCTTGCTTCTGAGAGAAATGTAAATGAGTTAAGATACATCCCCGCAAGCTAATGGGGAACAGAAATTTATGCTGATGAACACACAGAGCCTAAAATACCGTTTGATATGTGATGTGCTTCCGTTGCTTCTCTTGAAAATGGTCAATGCATGTTAGCTATTACTGTTATTAACTTCACATGGAATAGAAATGAAAAGAAGTTCTAAGTCATTCTGGAGCCAAGAAATAAGGGAAAATTTTATGAAAGCAGTTGAACTTGAGATGGTCTTGAAAAATGGTATATGTATTCGTGCAGAGGTAGTGAAAGGGTGTGGCTGCTATGTTGGCTGTTGTCTGAACAAGTTCAGGTTGCTAGAAATGAAAGTGGCCTTTGAATGTTAGGCATACTGATGGGAGATCAGGCTTGTTTACTGGAAGAAATTAAAAATACTACTGGAAATACAGATTGGTCCAGTTGGTAGACTGTTTTGTTATAGGATAATAAAATGTTGGATTAGAGCCAGAAGAAATTATTTTTAATGATTTTCTGTGATTAGACCATGTCATACAGTTTTTCTGTGTCTCAGTTTCTTCATCTGTAACATGCATTAATATTGTGAGATAATTTTAATTTTTTCTTAAGTATGATAAAATTTGGTTTTGGATGACTCCCAAATATATAGCAATTTATACAGGGAACACAGTACTGCTAAGTGCTTTATATATACCTGTACTTCATACATGCACTTTATAAATATACTAAACACTCCATTTTACAAATATGTTATTATTATAATCATCACTATTGTCATTATTGTTAATAACATTTGTAAGTTGAGGAAGTGATTTATTCTGTAGGTGATAGAGCAAATGGATTTGTTTTACAATAGGTAAATGTCATAAGGAAAGTAACATTGAAGAAATATTGACCCTGAAATTCATTAGCATGTGACACTGAGAAAATATTTATAACATTGAGACAAAATAATTCCTGTACTCACTCCATTAAAAGCTTGTATTTTCTCAAAAAAAAAAAATTGGGCAAAGGACATCATGGTGGGAAATTCACAAAGAAGTTCAAGTGACTGATAAACTTAGGAATTTATGAACTTATAAAAACTTGTTTAACTTAATTATGTTCAAAGGACCTAAATGAATAGGATTTTTTAATCATCACCGGGGTGGGGGGGGGATGTAGTTTTGATGAGGAATATAGAGAAATGTTACTTTAATACGTTGTGGTAAAAGTAAAAATTGGTACATCATCTGTGGAAGAACAATTTGGTAATATTTCAGAACTCCTAGATTTTTTTTTACTCTTTGATCCCAAACTACAATCTTAAAGGATTTATTTTAAGGAATTAATTACAAATGCATTTGTGAGGATTACCTTCATGGATGATTATTACTGTATTATTTATAGGAAAAAACAGGAAACAACTTATATTTTCAATATAAAGAATTATTTAACTAGATAATGGTGAATCTACATAAAGAAATACATTGTTGGCATTTAAATTGTGTAACAATGGTATGTAATAACACAGAAATATATACACAGTATACCAAAGCAATTTCAAATCTAACTCTGTTATTTGTGTATACAATATAAATTTGTATATGTATGTGTATATAAATACACACATGAATGGGATTATATTTAATAGGGATTATCTGTGAATGGCGGGCTTATACTTTTATTAACGTCTTTGATCTATCTTTTTGAGATTTTCTCTACTGAACTTTTGTTCTATTTTAATAAAAAAATAAGATGAACTAGGTGGCCTGGATAACTTCACAGGCTGAAGCTCCCTGAGGAGGGAGAACCAGATCTCTACGGTAAATCTTTTCATTCTAGTTGTTAGGATGCACATGAAACTCTTGTGACTTTTGACCTAGGGTGAACTCAGAGGTTTATCATATATTGACCTGTATTTGATTTTCTGTCCTAATGGGAACTTCATCTGAATTTGAACAGTCAGTTATTTAACTACCTGACCATGCCAATTCAAAGACAAAGTGATATCAGTAAGGTTTATTTTGTGACAATTCCCTCTATACTTTAAACTTCTATGATAGCATAAAACCTTAAAAGCACTAGGAGATATTATTCTCATCTTTCAAAAATGTTGTAATAGAAATTAATTCAATGACAAAAATTACCTGGTTAATAAGTACTTTTTGTATTTATTTGTTCACTTAAAGGGCCAGTTCACACTACTTCTTGGCCAGTTTGATCAACTGTCCAAAGAATTAAAAGTTAACACAGTTCTGTTGTTCCAAACAATTGACCCTGTACTGAAATTGTTAAATGATTATGCAAAAACACAAGTACAGTTTATAAAAGCCTTTTTTTCACTTGTGTTATGTTGCCTAGGATAATAAAGGGATTTGCAGGTCAGCTTCTCTGGTTCAGCCCTTGCCGTTCCATAATCTCGCAGGAAGGGTTAAAGACAGTGGTGAGAGTAAATGTTTAACAAATGATTGTCTGGGGTGGGGAAAGGGTGGGAGTTCTGATTTGTGCATTTGCCTCTTCCCGTGGTGTAAATATTCTCAGTATAGTTGATTTTGAAATCCCAATGTGTCACTGAATTCAGTTGGGAGAAGAGGTGTACAACTATCTCGAGTCAGTATGAGTCAGCTACATCACATGCTGAAAGAGCACCTCCAACTACTGCATGTTCTGCTTATGTCTTTTGTCCTACAGATCACAGTGTTCATTATGATGTCTCTTCCACTTAATGGATTGTGAAGTTTTTAAGGGGGCAATGTCTTGTTTATTTTTGTTTCCCCAGTGTCTCACACAATGCTGGGCACACAGTAATGTTCATTGAAAAAACAAACAAACAAA
This sequence comes from Panthera tigris, assembly GCF_018350195.1. Taxonomy (NCBI): domain Eukaryota; kingdom Metazoa; phylum Chordata; class Mammalia; order Carnivora; family Felidae; genus Panthera; species Panthera tigris. Next base: position 62,138,015 of record NC_056671.1, on the reverse strand, counting down.
CAAACAAAAAACAGACTTAAATTGAAATTGTAACAGTTTGTAGAATACATGGGGAAGACTGTATGGGAAAAGTATGGACTAAAGAATTTAACCTATATTTAAAATATTTGTGCATGGGACATTTGTATATAACTACTCAGTCATCAGCCTTATTTAAAAACATGCAGCAGGTACCAAATTCTTGTTTGATGAGAGTTAAAAATAATTAATATTATTATGTGGGAGAATTTGTTGTAGAAACATAAACAAAATGGTATATGTATAAAAACACAGTATTAGTAAAAGAGAAATACTTCTGTGGCTAAAGCTAAATGCCTGGGAAAAAAAGCAATTCAGTTTCCCAATATTAATTATTGGGCCATATCCTGCTATTGATCTGTGCATGTAAAAATCAATGCCAAGATAAGGACCTTCATAATTGACAGGAGTAATTTTGAGGTATATACTCATTGACATTCAAAGAGCCAGGAAACAATGAAGACATTATGGATGAGAAAACTTTGGGATTTATCTGAAGTTTTAATTACTACTTTTCAAACTTCTAAAGGAAGTGGAGGAGGGAGAGGGCAAGAGAAGCATGTTATTTTATTCTCTGTTCCTTCTAGGTTTGCAAAAAAAACCAAAAAGAAAAATATTTAATATTTATAGTATCTTACCTTACATTCATTGAACCTTTTTTAGTTTTGCAAAATTCTTTCACATTCACATTAAAATTTTTTTTTTTAATATTTATTTTTGAGGGAGAGACAGAGCGTGAGTGGGGGAGGGGCAAAGAGAGAGGGAGATACAGAATCTGAAGCAGGCTCCAGGCTCTGAACTGTCAGCACAGAGCCCAATGCGGGGCTCGAACTCATGAACCGCATGAGATCATGACCTGAGCTGAAGTCGAATGCTTAGCTGAGTGAGCCACCCAAGCACCTCTCACATTCACATTTGATTCTCATTTCAGCCAGTGAATAGAGGCCATTTACATGTTTTTCTCAATTTCTAACAGATGGGGAATGAGACTATTACTATGGACTCTGACTCTTACTGCTGTCTACTTTTAATTAGAATATATTTCCTCCCTGATGAGTATATGTGAGTATATGGAGTTTTGCTTGGAAAGACAAGACATGTGGAAAATGAATCAAAGGATCTTAATAAACTCATATTTCCTGGTGAGGAAAAAGAGTCCTGTTTTTTTCCTGCTTGTTCCACTTGTGTCCTGCCGTCTGGCTCATGACAGACTTGGCAATCTAATGGGAAGCTTGTGGTAAGAGAACAGCACAGTTAATAAGAATTGACTGGCTTAGGACTGTGTTGCATATTTTTTTATTATTTAAAATATGTAAATATAAACTATATATTTTATTGTTTTTGTCCACTTGGGTTAGTTATTTCTTCAATTAGGTATGATGTCCCTTAAGATTTCTTTTTGCAGCTTGGGACTCATCTTTATGCTACCCCATATCAAAACATCCAAACATTATTTTGCTTTTTTAAATTTCAGAGATAAAGTACACAAATCTTTCCACTTCATTTTTCCCTCTTTTCATCAAGCTCTAGTTTTAAACACTTCCATTTTCTTATTATACAAAGGAAATAACATGAAATACTCTTCCTTTATTCATTTAACTTTAAAACAGAATAAAAATTTTTTAAAAACCCAACATATTACCATCTGTTTCATCATAGTCCTATATATTTTTTTCCTGAAAAAACTATTGGGAGCCATGCTGGTATGGAGTGGTTAAGAATAAGTTAGACTCTAAGAGAAATATGAGTAGATCCTGTAGGTGTGTCTTGGGCAAGGATTACTTTGCTGCAAGAACAGAAGCTCATTGACTCTGGCTCAAGTAGAAAGGAATTTTATTGAAAGAACAGTTACTATCTCAGTTAAAAAGGTCATAAAGCCAAGTCCTGCTCAGACACCCATGAAAGGACTGGAATGGGCAAGTTGTGAACAGAGGCTCCTCCCCCAACCACTGCCGAAGGCACATGGTCTCTGGCTTCTGTGACTCTTGCATGCCTGAGCCATTTTTTCTTTTTCTCAGTTGGCTTACACTGCTAACTCATGGCCTGCCGCTCATCTTAACTTTTCTCTATGCCTATTCATCTTAACTTTTCTCTGTTCTTGACCTCCATCTGCCTTGCTGGTTACTCTAGCTCTGATGACACAGTATACTAATTTGAGAGCTAATGGTCTTCCAACTGGCTATTGTTTACATTCTGACAAGATGTAGTCTCATTGCCTAGTGTGGAGTGGATATTCAGTTGTGAGCTCCCTTTCCAGGCTCTGAGGGTATGGTGAATTCCATTAGAAGCGAGTGTGGTATGAAAGGAGTAATTTGGAAATGTTAGCGCACCAGGGTTAAAAGGATGAAAGCCAAGGATTAGAACGCCTTGAAATTGTAATCTTCTTGAGTATACTGAAATGAAAGACCTAAGTAGAGAAATAGTATCAATTAAGAGTAAAGATAGTATGGAAATTAATATTATTGTATTTTACCCCTTAGGTAATGAGAATACATTGATGGATTTTGAATTGGGAGTATTGTTTGCAGGAAATAAATTTTATGGGATAAATTATATTCTGAAAATGGTAGAGATTAGGAAACAGGAGGAGATCACTACTACATCAAAGATGTATATATAGTATAGCTGTTATATAAAATGCTTCCTGTATATTGCCTTTTTTGCCTTCCCATGTTAGAGCATATCTCCCTCTCCTTTACTCTCCTTCATCAGAAAGAAAGAAATACAGTTCTTCTATATGATTATAAATTGTTTGACTCATTTGAAAGAATAGCATATATCATGATGAGCACTGAGTAATGTATAGAAATGGTGGATCACTATATTGTGCACCTGAAACTAATATAACACTCTATGTTAACTACACTGGAATTAAAATAAAACTTAAGAAAAAAGAATAGCACATATCACATTATTTTTCACTGTATTTATCTATATATTTAACTGTGTCCCTTTCCCTCCAGAAGATGGTGAAATTCTTGAGAGTATTGTATTTCTGCCATTTTTGTGTCTTTCTCATCTTTGCATTTAGTACAGTGCCTGACACATATGAGCCCCTCAATAAATGACAGTTCTCTTTTCTGTCCAGGGAATGTTTGACTTCCATTAAGAAGAATGGTTTTCAAAGTGGAAAAAGAAAACCACCTTGTGATTAGGAGGAGATGAGATAGGAACATAGCAAGAGGTGAACTGTCTTCTAAGAAAACCTGCAAGCGTGATCACAAAATCTCACAGTGTGGCTCTTTAGGTGCCTGTAGAGAATGTGAGAGGTGATAAAGAATGTTAGTAGGGAGAGATTGTCCTGAGGTTGAGTACAAGAAATATATAAATCTTTAGAACTGTAGACATCTAGCTTAGTTCAGCCCTGAGCTATCTTGCGGAGGGGAGATTGTTACTTATGTGGTTCCAGATGACAAAACTGGCACTTAGGATGAAGTTAAAGGAGGTTGATTTCAATATTCAGTAAGTTAGAACTTTCAAGAGGTAGAAGAACCCAAAATGAGATTCACTTTCAAAATAGCTTTTATCGGGGTACCACAGTGGTTCGTGGGATTGAGCCCTGTTTCGGGCTCTGTGCTGAGAGCACAGAACCTGCTTGGGATTCTCTCTCTCCCTCTCCCTCTGCCTCTTCCCCACTCATGCTCATGCTTGTTCTCTCTCTCTCTCTCTCAAAAAAAAACCAAACCTTAAAACAAAACAACTTTCATTAACAGAAAATGTTCAAACAGAGGCTAATTATCTGAGAGAAATGACATAGAGATTCTTTTACTGGGTTGAAGTTTGTACTAAACTCTGAGGAACTTTCCAGGCCTAACATTTCATGGTGCTATATTTGTTAAGTTGAATTGAAGCCTATGTTCCTTTAAAATGTAATCCACAGCCATGGTGATGTCTATATTCCTTTGGGGGAAATTCACTAATCAGGTGGAATAGCTACTTCTTTGATGCATTTATATGATTTTTTTTTCTCACAAAAGTCAAGAGACATAAAAAATAACATTTTAAATCATCTTGTACTTAGAGAAAAATATTTCGGAGAAGAAGGAAATGACAGGCTTGTTAAGAGTAAGGAAGGCTCCCAAGAAGATTAGCAAGTATGAATCATGCGTCTAGATCAGAAGGGTTAGTTCAATAAGGCAAGCTTTAAAAAGGTCCATTGGTCCGATCCCCAAGAGACAGGTTATGAAATGACTGATGCCAATCAAATCTCAGTTGAAGGCTCCGTGTATGTGAGTGTGAGTGAGTGTGCCTGTGTATTTCAGCGGTTGAAATGTCAAATCAAAACCAATGTCAGTCATCATGGTGTCAGTTTGGTAGAGATGAAGTTGACATGTAGCTGGAGATTGGGGGAACTGAAAGGTCTCTTTAAATGTTGAGAATTCATTTTAGAGTGTTGGCAAGAAAGAGAGGATTTAAGGCATAGTACATAATTCTAGGCATATATATGGCTGGAAAAGTTCCTACATTAATGATGGAAGAATAACCATTTACCATAATAGCAAACACTTTCCCACAGACAAACTCCAACAGAGGCTTCTTATTTCTAATTCATTTAATCCCTGCGTTATTGTCCCACCCTTTCATTGTGTCGCCCACAACTCTTTACTAGTGACTCTAGCCAGCCCTTTATCTACTAAGATCCTAAGACTGATGGTTTATAGTGTCCTGATATGTGATTTCTTTGGTTTTTGAAATGTTCTTACACCTCCCTTCTGGTTATTCATTAAAGTTTAGAATTTAAAAAAAACCTGAAAATATGCCATATGTTTTTAAATCATGGTATAAAAAGTAAAAGTATCACAGCAGGTCCTATCATAGTATATCACTCATTCCTAGCTATCTAGCACTGTAATTTCTCCTCAGAGCTGTCCCTAGCCGTTGTTGTCCACAACTTTTCCTGTTCACTGACTTGCTACTGAAGGACAATGCAGCACCTTCAAGAGGAAAGGAAAACAGCATTACACTTTTTCTTCAGCATTTCTGTTGTGACATCAATAAGATAGTACCTGACTCTGAGTTTACCACATTTCTCAAGATTCTGCTGTATTTCCCTCTAATGTGTTACTTTTGCGAAACACCACTTTAAATTTAAGCTCAATCATAACAACATATTTTAAAGTTAACAGCAAGGCTGTTGAATTTAAAATATGTGGAACAAGGTCAAAGCTTTAAGCATCCACCCTGTCTTCATCTTATTGACTAGACTTTACCTGTTTCATTGGGATTTGATGGAGTGTGAGGTCCTCAAAGGCAGGAGCTGTGACTTAGTTGGCTCTTTGGAATAGTACTTTACATAGTGGCCAGCATGTAAAAGGTACTTATTCATCTGTCTTATAAGTAATTTTGAGCCATAATTATGGTACAAGCATTATGGCAGGCTTGAGGGAATAGCAGTAAAGAACAGGACAGCCTAATTCCTGGTATCTAAGGCAGGCAACATAGCCTAGTGGTTAAAAACAATCTGAATTTGATACTGTACCAGTTCTGCCTCTTAGAAAATGTTATGACCTAGAGGAATCTACTTGTGCTTAAGTTTTATTTATTTTTGAATCAGAAGTAAGAGGAATATCATTGGTGGGAAGACCTTAAGGATTCACTGAATTGAGGCAAAGTGCCTTGACCACTGCCTGACATAATACATGTTAATTATTTTTATGATCGTAGGGTTTATATTCTAGCTGAAGGATGGATAATTTAAAAATAATAACAGGAAAGTGTGGCAAGGTTTATGAGACAGGAAATCCATAGTATTTATGGAGAATCCCACCAATTCTGACCTAGTCAAAAGGGCAAGGGAAGTATCTGGAAGAAGCCAAGTTTTCTCTGAGACCTACTCAGTTAATGCTGGCTGACCTTTCCATTCCTTGTGAGACTATTACTGAGTTTGTGAGTTATTCAGGTTTCCCCATTTTCTTCTCTAATTCTTCTTCTAGGTCAGAAGCTGGCAGCAGTGGTGGCCATTTTGGCCTTTTGTGCCCTTCTGAAGTTTCTGCTTAGCAGATGAAATGCACAGTCTCCTGCACGTGTATATTATTTAGTTGTTGTATGCTTTTCTTGGTGGATTTTAATTGATAGAGTGGTTATAACTAAGTATGAGAAGTCCTGCGTTATATTCCACATGTCATGAGGGAACTGCTGGAAATGAGGTATGGATAGAATAAATGTCCCAGAAGCAAAATTATGAAATAGGTGACATTTATCTTCACTGCTCAATACTTCTCTCTTACTAGCACATCAGTATAACCAAAGACCCATTATCATCATATTTCTCTAGGGTTTTTTTCTGAGGACAGCAAACTAATAGACTGAACGAAAGTATGATGTTTATAGGGTAAGTGTATAATTTATTATTTAATATGACTTTTAATATGAAGGAGGTTGCTAATTATTATTTCAGGACAGTAGTCATAACCCAAGACTGTCTTGGTCAAATGAGGATGTATAGTCATCTGAAGTGTTAAAGATTTAATATATTAGCCTTTTGGAGATACTTTATTGCGCACCTAATAAATGCTACCTCTTGCTGTAGGCACTTAAAATTTTTTTTTAATGTTTATTTACTTTTGAGAGAGAGAAAGAGAGAGAATGAGAAGAGGAGGGGCAGAGAGAGAGGGAGACACAGAATCCGAAGCAGGCTCTAGGCTCTGAGCTGTCAGCACAGAGCCGGATGTGGGGTTCAAACTCACGGACTGAGAGATCATGACCTGAGCCAAAGTCAGAAGCTCAACCAACTGAGCCACCCAGGCACCCCAAGGCACTTTTTACTTACAAATAAAAAGATCAAGTGAGAAGATAAAGATGAACTCATATTAATGCATCTCTAATGATAGAACTTTAGACACTTCAGGCCATGGTGAGGGATGTATTTATTGGTATATCACATTCCCGGTACCTGTTGAATTGTATACTTCATAAGAGAATCTAAACTTGGCCTATGTATATATCCTTTAAGGAACATTGGGGTATGTGTGTGTCCATGGGAATATACAGTCAGAAGAATTGGAAAGTCATTTCAGTTCATACACACCAAGACAAAGCACAATTAGGACTAAGATCAAAGCTAAACTACATCCAGTGGTAAATAATTTATAACATACTTCCTTTTCTCATCTCACTTGCTTAACCCAAACTGAGACCCATTTTGTGTTCCACTGCTCCTTTGAGAAATAATCACTCACCACCTCAGCCCTTTTCCCAATTTCTGTCTTTCTGACAATGTCCGCTGTTTCAAAATACCTCATTATCTCCACTCTCCCACAGAGCCTGCAATGTGATGGTATTTGCCTTGCCTGAGGAATGAAGAGACAGTTTTTCCTCTCTCAACAATCCTATACATTGAGATCTGACCAGAGCATTCTCAAGCTGATTCCAAATGCATTCCCTGGAAAGGGGAGAGCAGACTTGCTCATCTCCATTGTCATCAAATGGGAGAATGTTCTGCCAGGTCTCCTGACAGATTTCTTAGTCAAAGAGAAAAGGTCTGTAGTACTTAGAAAACAAAGCTATTTCAGGTTGCTTGGCTGTGAGCTGATAAACAAGGCCTGGGGTGAGAAATGCAAAACATGTGTACGTACACACACACACACACACACACACACACTCACTCACACATACATACATATACACAAGGGCCTCCGGTCAGTTAAAGACAAAACTGACATACTTAGTAGTCAAGCCACATTGCTTTCTTTCTGACCTGTTGGCTACATATTCAGTTGATAGCTTCCTGCTACCTATCACAAAACAATAAAAATCTTTTAAGAAGACAGTCCAAATTGCTCTAATACCTTCTTTAAAGAGAACAAAAATGCAGAAAGTTAGCCTGTAGGGACTTCATTTTTCATAGATATGCAATTTATGGTGTTTAAATATAAGCTTTTGATTTTAAGTTGAAACGATCTTGTCAAAAAGGTACATGAAAGACATTTATGCCAGGCTCTTTTTTTACTTAGGGTTATAGCTGATCCTTCTCACGTCTTTTATCCCCAGAACACTTGACTGGCACCTGACTTCACTATTTTGTTGTAGTAACTGATTCAGAGAAGGCTGTTTCTGCTTTTCCTTTTTTTTCCCCTTCCTTCTTTCTGTCTTTTTTAGTTATGAAGAGAGATTTGGGTCGGAACTAGGGTGTGGTGAGTGAGGGGCATTTGCTTCAGGCACATTTAAGAGAGTACCAAAGAACCCAATAATAAAGATAAGTAATATTTTAATGTAATGTTAAAAAAATGAAAGTCACTGCAAAAATCCATGATGGGGAAAGTATCAAAATTTTAAAGTAAGGCAGGATTAGTATTACTGATTTTTAGTTTTACCTCAGGCTCCACCTAAGGCTGTGCATGGCACTGGATGGACTGTAATGGCAACAAGCTGGAGAATGGAGTGGTATTTCTGAGGCAAGTGCACATCTATTTCTCCATCCCTTCCAGGAGCACATTGGCTGAGGACACCATGGATCAGAGTCAACTCAATCACAAGCATTCATAGAGCAACAATTCTCCTCAGCCCATAGATACTATAATCACATAAAACAGCCCTGAAGGCACAGTTCTCCAATTAAGTCTAAAGAGAGAGATGGGGCAAAGGCAAACCAATTAGATGGGGGATTACACATCTGAGTGGATTTGCTCAGTAGAAAAGAGGGAAGCAAGGAAGGAATGGGAAGTTGGAGTAGGAAGGGATCAGGCTATTGTGGAAGATTTCATGGTAAGACACTCAGAGGAACTGGATTGTGTGCACTGTATCATTGGCAATGGTTCTATAGGTCTCTGGAGAAAGGTGCTGGCATAGGAATTGCAATACAGAAAACCTTGGATATGTTACTTAGCCTGTCTGTGATTCAGTATTTTTATCTGAAAAATGGGACTTGCAGTATTTGCTAATCACAAAGAAATGATGAAATATTCACTTGGTAAACCATTATTATTTTTATCTTCATGGTTCCTGTTGAGACATAGGTATTGATTCATAGCTGGGCTCTGTGAGTCTCCTTCCTAAATAATCTCCCTCATATTTTGTTGTATTTATTTGTGTATTTATTTATTTATTTATTTGTTTATTTAAGGGGGGAGAGAGAAGGAGAGTGAGAGTGAGAGGGGGGAAGGGCAGGGAGAGAGGGAGTAGAGAGAGAATCCCAAGCAGGCTGTGCACTCTCAGCACAGGAACTGTGAGATCATGCCCTGAGCTGAAATCAAGAGTTGGATACTTAACTGACTGAGTCACCCAGGTGGCCCCTGTTGTTGTTTTTGTGGTAAAATATACATAATAATAAATTTATCATTTTAACAATTTATAAATGTATAATCCCACAGTATAAGTACACTCACATTGTTCTGTAACCATCACCACCATCCATCCCCAGAAATTTTTCATCTTTCCAAACTGAAATTCTTTATTCATTAAACACTAACTCCCCATTTCCTTCTCTGCCTATCTCCTCAAAACCACCATTCTATTTTCTGTCTTCCATGGATTTGACCACTCTAGGCATCTCAAATAAGTGGAATCATAGTATTTTGTGCACATGTGTGCGTGTGTATGTGTGTGTGTGTGTGTTTGACCTATTTCACCTTTTATAATGTCTTGGAGCTCATCCATGTTGTAGCATGTTTGAAATTTCCTTCTTTTTAAAACTGAATAATACTCCATGATATGCATATGTCACGTTTTGTTTATCTATTCATCTGCTGATGGACACTGGGTTGCTTCCATCTTTTGGCTGTTGTGAGTAATGCTGTGATGAACTTGAATGTACAAAAGTCGTTTTGAATCTGTGCTCTCAGTTCTTTTGGGCATATACCCAGTCATAGAATTGCTGGATTATACAGTAATTCTCTGCTTGAGGAACTGACGTACTGTTTTCCACAAAGGCTGCACCATTTTATGTTCTCCCCAAAAGTACACGAGGGTTTCTTTTTTCCACATCCTCATGAACACGTCTTATTTCTTGTCTTTTTGATTCTACGCATTTTCACAGGTATAAGGTGATATCTCATTGTGGTTTTGATTTGCATTTCCCTGATATTTAATGATGTTGAACATATTTTCTTGTATCTGTTGACCATGAAATCCTTTGCTCATTTTTAAGTTGGGTTATTTTGTTGTTGTTGTTGTTGTTGTTGTTGTTACTGAGTTTTAGGAGTTCTTTATATATTCTGGATATTAATGCCTTATTAGGTATTTGATTTGCATATATTTTCTCCCATCCTTTCTGTTCCTTGTCACTCTGTTGATAATGTCCTTTGCACAAAGTTTTAAAACTTTGTCGACATCCAATTTATCTATTTTTTTCCTTTGCTGCTTGTGCTTTGGTGTCCTATCTGAGACATCATTGCAAAATCCAATGTCATGAAGATTTTCCCCTATGTTTTTTTCTGTAAGAGTTTTATAGTTTTATCTCTTACCTTTATGTCTTTAATCCATTTTGAGCTAATTTTGTAAGGGAAGGGTTCAGTTTCAGTCTTTTACGTACAGATATCCAATTTTCCCAGCACCATTATTGAAAAGACTGTCCTTTTTCCATTGAAATGTCTTGGCAACCTTATTGAAAATTATCTGACCATATATTCATGGGTTTAATTCTGGGCTTTCTGTTTTGTCTAATTGGTCTATGTGTTTGTCTTTATGGTAGTACCACACTGTTTTGATTACTGTGGCTTTGTTGTAAGTTTTGAAATCAGGATGTGAGAGAACTCTAACTTTGTTCTTTTTCATGATTTTTTTGGATCTTCAGGGTTCCTTGGGATTCCATATTCTTCATCTTAAAAAAAAACCTTCCAGTTCCCTATTTCCCTTATGACCACTAAACCAACATTTTGAAAGAAGTTTTCTCCTCACTCATCTCCCATTTTACCCCTTCTCAACTCATTGCCACCTGTCTTTCACCCCTACTACTCACTACAGCTAATCTTGTCAAAGGTACAAACTTCCAGTTATGAGATAAACAACTATTAAGGGTGTGGTATACAACATGATGACCACAGTGAACACTGCTGTATGTTATAGGATTTATTCTCTGAATTTTCCTATATGAGTTCTCATTACAAGGAGAACATTTTTTTCTTTCTTTTCTTTTCTTTTCTTTTCTTTTTCTCTTTGTTTTTCTTTCTTTCTTTCTTTCTTTCTTTCTTTCTTTCTTTCTTTCTTTCGTCCTGTATCTATACCAGAAGATGCATATTAGCTGAACCTATTGTGATGGTCATTTCACAACATGTAAATCAAACCATCGTGCTACACATGTTAAACTTACACAGTGATGTAAGTTAATTATTTTTCAATAAAACTGGAGAAAAGATACTTCTGTTTCTAAATTTAGGAGACACTCACCTTGCCTACCTTATCAGCAGCATTTGAGAGCTTGAGACTTGTTAAGTCTTTTAGTATTCTTTCTTTGGCTCCTTGGAAACTGCAAGGAGCACTTTCTGATTTCTTCCTATATCTTTAGCTACTCCTTCCCAGCCTCCTTCTTGGACTCCTCTAACGACATTCTGGAATCCTCTCTGTTCTACTTAGTAGTTACTTCTAAGTGATCTAATGCATTTTCCTGACCCCAATGATTTCATGAACTTTATTACCAGATTTGGCATCTTGTAATTTAAAAATGTATGAAAAATTAAGCAGAAGCATAAAATTATAAAAGCTCATAAATATATAAAAAATAGGCATAACTTGGGGCAAAAGAGAATTATGTTAGGCCTAAGCAAATATTTTCTTATTTAAAAAATTTTTTTTTAATTTTAATTTAACTTAATTTTTTTGAATCACTTTAGCCAAAGACTGTGGAATTACCTAGCATTAATTTTAAACGCATTAATTAAACTATGATATCATTTTTTTTTTTTGCTCATTAATTTGGCAGTGATTCTAACATATGAGATAGGGGGCTACGAGAGGAGTTCCAAACTATACATGATTGTGCAGGCAAGTTACTCAGCCTTAGCCTGGAGCCATTTTATATTGATTGAGAAGATGATTTCTTTTTTTTGTTTGTTTGTTTTTAACAGTTTCATTTTGCAGCTGAAGAAGCTGAGGCACACAATGAATAACTAGCAGAGCTGGGATCTGTAGTCTGATTCGAGAAGATGATTTCTTAACAGAAATTGTTAAATGTCAATAATAGAGAATATTTACATGGTGGAGCCTTATCTGTTATTAGTGCTAATCCAGGCATATCTGGGTTTTCAGGGAAATTTTATAAGGAGAGAGAGCAAGCACTTCCTGGGGATGGGGCAGAGGGGAAGATAAATGACTGGGCAGACATGGGACTAATGGCTCTGAGCAGTTCTCTTGAAAAGAAAGAAATGGTTACTGTAGAAGGTTGTGTGGTATAAGAACCTTAGAGATGGGATAAGGGGACATTGAAAGGGTCAGGTGCAATGACATAGAATGTCTTTTGACCCAGGCTGCCTTGACCAATGTCACAGGGCCTAGGCCACAGGGACTTTAACTAATTATCAAGTCAAATAAAAAGATTTAGCATTGGAATGTCTGGTGAGGCTGAGCAAATTTAGAGAGCCCTGCTTGGTGGCTTGGTCACTGGAAGAATTCATAGGGGTATTCATCACAGCTTGCTCTTTATATCCTGCTTACCCTACATGAAAGCTAGAGGTTTAGAGTTCTATAGAAAAACCAAGGTAATGTCAACATTTATATGTGGATTCCTCCACTCATACAGATAGCAGCTGAATCAGGCATAGTCAGGACACATACTTTGAACCAAAGTGAGGAATTTGGGGGGTACCATGTTATTTATTTTCTGTATAGTTTCAAGTTATCCAGTTGTAGCAGGACTTCTCAACACATTTAAATGCCAAATTATGTGACCCAAACCATGTAGATCACAAACTCTGGCAAGAAAAGAAACATGATTGTCTTCACACCTAGATGACCAGGTGACCTTTCTCTTTGGTCACTTTCCAACCCCACCACCTAGGCCATTAGGCTGGCTTTGCCCATACTGATCTGCCATTGCTGTGTTTTACGTGGACCTGGCTGCCTTGATTTTTTTTTTTTTAATTCCTTGGGATCAAAAAATCTACCATTCTTTTGTTCTCCTGGGTAATAAAAGCTCTGTATTATGTGCCAAGGCATTCGAGGAATAATACTTTATAGATTAGTATACCCATAGAAATTGTTTGTCTTTGGTCAGGGCCATTTAAGTTTTTGTCCTATAGCAGTTAATTTATGATGCAAGTGTTAACACTTGTGACAATGTAAGCTTATGGGGGGAGATACTGCCTAGGGTGGGTGATGAGCTGGGCTTCTCCTTATCAGAAAGTGAGTTTTCTAGCATGGAGGAATGGTTAGAGCAATCAGTCGGCCAAGGATCCAGCTAAACTGACTTTGTTTTCTTTTCTGAGGGATAAATTGGGGAAGCGTTGGAGAATAGGGGGTTGGGATTGCTTAGGATGTTTGAACTGATTCCCTCTTGATAGTTAAGAAATCAGTCTGGCATAGCCGTTTGCCGTGGTATTTTTCACACTTTATCTAGCATCCCGTGTCTCTGTTGCCTGAGAACTGTATTTATATTTACACTGTGAAGCGTGAATATGCTGTTCTCCTTTGGGGAAAAGGATTCATCAAATAATCCTTTTGCTTGAGTATTATTAAGTGGACCATGGCACTTCCTTTGCTTGTTTTTTCTTGGAGCCCTTGGGACATGTGAGGTGGCCTTGTCTAGTTCAGTGGGTTTCGGCAGGGTGAGCCAGATTTAAAGAAACATAAATTCAGTTGAGAGAGTAGGTAACATGGCATAGCTGAATTATGGGCTTTAATAGGCAAACCAAATAGTTAAATGCAAGATGCTTGCTGCATGCTAAAACTTAAGGAATGCATATTCAATGCAATGCATTATTAAATACAACATTGAGCATATGGGTACCCACAATTAATGTATATAAATAGCTGATAAAATTGCTCAGTATTAGAAAGCTAGCGGCAAAAATGACCTCATATGTCAAGCAGACAAGTAGGCAGCTACCATTTTCTTTGTACACCTTACAGATGATAAATTAGTTTTATGGTCTGCATGGGGCCCTTATCACACTACAGCACCAAGTGCATGATAAAGAAAAAAAATGCCTTGGCTCAAAAATCGAACTGGAATTTGGAGTCCCAGCGGAGCTCATTTTTTAAATGTAAAGAATTTTAGCCCGCTTCCTTTGGGGAAGATTTATTGTGGCCAAGAGAAATGTAGATCTTGGTTATGTGTTTTGATTAAAACTTGATTTTTGTTTTTATTGACACTGGGTAGAATGTGAATCCGTCATAACTGGCTGCCTATTGATTGAGAGCAGTTTGGTCCAATGGGCACAGGACAGGAAAAAGAAGGGGGAGTCCTGACTTTTATTTCCAGCTCTACTACTAACAGGCAACGCTGACCTTGGATAAAACTTTGTAACTCTTTACTAGCCCTGCTTGCTCTGTTTAATTTCCCTTAACTCTGGTGAATAAACACTCTCTGTTTTATCTTAAGTTCATAGGATATAGAAGAACAGTTACCCAATATAGATGAAACGAGGAGAGACTATATCCTAGCATTAGATGGGGGCAAGCACTACCTAAATAAATGACATTATTGTACTGTGTGCGTGTGTGTGTGTGTGTGTGCATGTGTGTGCGTGTGTGTGTGTGTGTGTGTGTGTGTGTATGTTGTGTGAGGAGCCACTGATGTTTAAAAATCTTGAATAGAAAGAAACCCAGAAAGATAGCAGGCTTTGTCACAGGGTTTGTGTGCGGTTTCTCAGCCTTTGTAACACTGTGCCCCCCCTTTTTAATGTTTATTTATTTTTGAGAGAGAGAGAGAGAGAGACAGAGAGAGAGAGAGAGAGAGAGAGAGAGAGAGACAGTGTGAGCAGGGAGGGGCAGAGAGAGAAGGAGACAGAATCCGAAGCAGGCTCCAGGCTCTGAGCTGTTAGCACAGAGCCCCATGTAGGGCTTGAATTCATGAACCACGAGATCATGACCTGAGCTGAAGTTGGATGCTTAATAGACTGAGCCACCTAGGTGCCCCCACACTGTGCCTCTTTTTGACAGACAAAAAAATATCATGTGTTCTTTCCTACAATCTGAAATTCAAAATAAATTAAGTATTGTGACTGAATTCAATTACTGTAATGGGACAGAGGCCTGCTCTGTTTTAAAGTGGCAGCGGAAACCCCATCCTCGCTGAACTCTGCTGCCCTGCAATCACTGCTTTGCCAGCCAAGGGTCTCCTTAGCAACCCCATCAATGAGCTGTTGTTTCCTATCAGGCAAGCAGCATCTTGTATCTATGATAGGATGCACTCCTGTGTCTCTGGGGTGTGGCTGAAATTTCAGAGGTGGTTAGTTCCTTGTTTAGAACTAGCATTATTCAGGGAGC
Source organism: Panthera tigris (assembly GCF_018350195.1). Classification (NCBI taxonomy): domain Eukaryota; kingdom Metazoa; phylum Chordata; class Mammalia; order Carnivora; family Felidae; genus Panthera; species Panthera tigris. The sequence continues at coordinate 62,122,640 of NC_056671.1, read as the reverse complement.
TGGTGTGAGAAAGGTTCAGTTGGAGGGACACTGAAGGGTAGCTTGAAAAACAGAGTCTTTCCCTTTTTTCTCCTTTTTCCGCTCTTGTGCTCCCCTCTCCCCAAAGTGTCCTGGGAAAATGGTCTTTTCTTTTAAATTATTTTGGAAAATTGCCTTAATTTCTGAATATCACTGGGAGCAGTGCTCTCTGTTTTCAGTTTCCACGTGGTAACCAGAAATGAAGTGTCTGGACCACCCTTGAGGAGGTAGGCGGGTCCTTGCTATGATGCCCTAAGGGCAAGTCAGGCAAAACCTTTCTGGCCCCTTTCTGTTGAGGTGACTTTTCTATGATTTCAGCAAAGCTCTGGCATAAATATGATTTGCTTCACAGTTGTTTGTTTGTTTTGGTCCCTTTGTAGAGTCGTAAGAATGGTATGTAGGGGAGCTGGTTATGTCCCTAAATTCTGAGCAAAGCGAATGTTTCTTCTTGGTCCTCGTTAGTGCCAGGATTTCATATATGTCCTTGACTTTTCATTCATCCATGCATGTATTCATTCTGTATATTTATTGAGTAATCGCTGTGCCAGGAGCCAGGGATACAAAAGCCTTCACGACCCTGCCTATCTCCTTCACAGCCCCAGGATCCCCTTTCTCATCAGCACTGCCACTTTCCTCGCTCATGCTGCCTTCCAGCTCTCCTGAACCGCACCCAGCCTTTGAGTGTGTTTCACAGTCTCCTGCAGCTGAGTCTCTGTATATGGTGTTTTTCCACCCAAACCATCTTGTCCCTCTTCTCCTCTCCTCTACTCATTCTTTTAGGTGTCTAGTTAATGGTCACCTTCTCCAGGAAGCCTTTCCTAGACCACTGAGACTAGGTTGGCTGCTCTTCCCTCATAAGTAATCCTTGTTAAGTTTTACCACTACAGCTGTCCAGTTTCATTTCATCCCCACTGGATTATATGTTCCTTGAAAGAGGAGACCATTCTCACCATTATATCGTCAGCATCTACACAGACCGTGACACATAGACAACACCTAAAACATACTTTTGAATAAATGAATGCAGCCACAGTGGTCTGTGTCTCACAAACTGCAGAAAGCATGTGAGGCTGGAGTATTAACCTCCCAGAGGGAGAATTTACCTCTTTATGGCTGTTGAGGTTTAGGAGTACCTAGGTATATTGTTTGTAATGACAAACACAAGACTCCACAAGGACTCCATAAGACTCCACAAGGACTAAGGATCAGGGAGAGGCTTTTAATTTAGTAAATATTTAAAATAGCTATTATTTGTAGGCCTCTGCATAGAACTGATCCCACTGTATATTTATGTTATGTATAATTACATGCCAATATCATTTGTTAGAAATAATGTTTGGTGCAGGCTTATTAGATGATGTACATATACACTATTGAATCCCCTGGAATGATAAAAAGAAAAGGCTATTTGGTCATTCTTTCTAGAACTATTAGATTTTGGAAATGCTAGATGACACTGTACAGGAGCTCTTGTGTAGATTGTTTACGTAACTGCTCATGTAGCCCCACATGGCAGTTGTCATTCTCCTTGGCTGGCAGTAAACTTATCGTCACTTAGAGGAAACTAATCTGGATAGGTAATGACAGGGATAAATAAAGTCATTTTGTAGATGTGCAACTGTGGTCGTTAAAAATAAAGCAGACCCTTCTCAGGGGGCTGCTAACCTTGCCAGCTAGTTGACATTGTTCAGATCAGAGGACACTCAGCCTGTGTCTGAACAGAGAGGAAAAGCAGCAGGATTTCCAAACAAATGTTTTCTCACTGGCCCTCTCCCACCCCTCCCCAACTGTCCTGTTTTACATTTTACTTGAGTTTATTAGCAGCAGAAGAGCTGATTTGCAAAGGAAATAAGATGGTGCCAGAAGTGGGGTCCAGCCTCCTGGTTTTTAGAAGCAAAGTGTGGGACATTCAACAGACATGTACATTGAAATAACCTAATAACATTTCTGCCCTTTCTCTCAGCTTATCTCTTGGCTCTGTCCCCTCCCCTTTTAGTGAATATTTGGGCCCTAGAGACACTTCCAGATGTACAAAATGCTTTGTCCTTGTTTGTTGGTAAAGTCACTCCAGAAAGTGGCACTGACAGGAGGGTCAAGGATTGGTTTCTTTTCACAGAGATTCTAAATGAGCACATAGACACATATGCAAAAAGTAGGATTTATGCCTCTGAATATGGCTTGTAAGGAGGGAGTAAACCTCCTGAATTTAGCAATCAAATTTGTTAAGGCTTCTCTAAAGCCTAAACTTCCAATTAACAAGCAAATCATCATCAGACAGCCAGTGAATGGCAAATTCATTCCATTCAACATCTTTTCAAAAGTGGATTTTGTGCACTTATCTCCATGAAAACCCAGCAGGAAGATTTTCCCTGGGAGTGCTCCTACATCTGCCTGTTTTTAATGACGGTAATGGCAAGCAATATTCTACAATTACTTTGGCGATCTCATTTCAAGCATGCAAATCATATTATTGAAGAGCCCAGCAAAAGCCATTTGTTCCTTGGAATCACCAGATAAGTTCTGTAGGGTGAGCAAATGCTGCTTGGAGAAGGCCAGGCCCTTCTGTCACGTAACCTCAGCTGCACAGTGGTAGAATTTGCCTGCCAAGGTCACAAAAGACAACCTAAATACAGACATCAAAGGGGAAATGAAACAAGATTTCATTCCTAAAGTGAAGGAGTCCTTCTTTTCACTCCATTTGTGAAAGATTAGCTTGTAACTCCTTTACTTAATTAAAAATAACATCATTAAAAGAAAAAACACTGGCTGTTGGTAAAGTTCATGAAGTCAAAGCCAAGGCCCTGCTCAAGAGTGAGGACTGTTTTATGTACAGCATGGTCTTGATGCCTTTTCCATTTTTTTCCTACCTTCTAGCTTACTCATCTGAGCTGTAATATAGTCAGTCTTTTATACATGTATTTAGAGGCAACATAAATGGGATAAGGAAATGGTCACAATATAGTAGCATTTAGAAGTGATAAAATTCATATAACAAATAACATATGCAGAGTTCACTGGGGAAGAGGGGGAAAGAGAAACCAACAGAGTGACTCCTCTTAACTAGTTCACAATTGTAAATTGGGAGGGAATGCCCTTTAGGCTGGGATGATCAGGGATGATGTTGTGCAGAGGTGGGAATTGAGTCTTAATGGAGAGATAAAATTTCAATAAGTGATGAGGACTATGAAAGTAATATTCTAGACCAGAGAAATTGTGATGCATGCCAAAGAGGGGAGAAACCAACTTATCTTTAAAAAGTGATGTAGAGACTAGAAGGGAGTAATTGCAGATACCACTGCAATAGGAAAATAGAGGCCTAGGTGCAAGGCCACTGTTAGTGCCCCCAGACTGTTAAGGAACCTTTTGTAATAGATAGGTTGTTTTTTTTTTTTAAATGTTTGTTTATTTTTTGAGACAGAGAGAGACAGAACATGAACAGGGGAGGGGCAGAGAGAGAGGGAGACACAGAATCCAAAGCAGGCTCCAGGCTCCAAGCTGTCAGCACAGAGCCCAACGCAGGGCTCAAACTCATGGACTGTGAGATCATGACCTGAGCCCAAGTTGGATGCTTAACAGACTAAGCCACCCAGGCGCCCCAATAGGTAGGTGTTTCTTATCCAGTTTTGTCCACTTTGGACACCAGGATCTTGGTTCCAGTCATCAGGAAGGATCCTGTTATTTCAGATAGCTCCTTTTAACACCTCTTGGAAGGTTCTTTAACTTGAGACCTCTAAGAACACACACAGGTTAGGCTGAGACCAACAGAACATACACCATGATATGTCAGCTTTCTTAGTGCACTATTTATTTCAGCTAGGCAGAGAAGGATATAATGAACTATACCTTGAATGTAACGTGGTTGTGATATTCATTTCTAGTTACCTCACCTGGAAGGAGTTAGTGAGAAGCTTTAGCCTGTTACCATTATGACATTTTTTTCTGTTTAGATCCAGTGTGAATTTTTCAGTATTCAAATTCTGCTAATCCTTTTCTGCGACATTGTGCCATGGTAGTTTATGCTGGGTGTACTTTTCTTATATTGGGGCTTTTGTCCCATAGGCAGGCAATATCACTTGAAGCATAGGAAAAAAAATGCTCAAAGTTTTCTTCAGGCAAAGCAAGGCTCAAGAGGCTTTGGTTCCAAAAAGAAGGAGGTTTGGTTCCTTTGAGATGTGTTGGACGAATGTTTGATATTAGAATGTGTCCTCTTTCGTTTGTGAGGTTCTGTGGTTCATTGTTGAGTCCTCTGTCCTGCATGCCTTGGATTCTGTAGGCAAAAATCTATTTAATCTGTTCATGGGTGGAAATGAGGGGGGGGGTGTTTGTATTTGCCTTTTTGTAAAAAGAGTAATTCACAGATCAGAGTGAGTTGATAATGGATTTCAAATGTGGATAGCACTGTGCATCCTATGAAACTCTACTAGAAACTCCCTTGGAGTAAGAAGCTCAGAACCATGTGTGTTTAAGTCTTTGAATCCCTCTTTGAGCAAAAAATTAAGTATTTGTTGACTTGAATGGTATTTTCATCTAAGGAGTTGGGAACTTTTCTAGAAGACAATGGAGGGATTACTTGTACTTTTTAAGCATTTGTCTATAAGCACTGGACAACTCGTAATAATAACAACACACATAGCTAACACTTAAATAGCACTTACTAGACCCTACTATACCATCTCATTTAATCCTTACAACAACCTTTTGAAATAGATATTATTATCCCCATTTTAGATGAGGAAAGCAAAATACAGAGAGGTTCAGTTCTTTCCAAATGTCACATACAGAAACAAATTCAGAATCTCTAGCTCTAGAGTTAATGCCATATAGTTAACTAACTATATATACATATATATGTATATGTGTATATATATGTATATATGTACATACATATGTACGTGTGTATATATATATATATACACACGTACATATGTACATATATATATAGTTATAGGAGGTGATTGAAACAATAATGATAGGAAGTGATAATGGTTCACATATTTGCTTTTTCCTTAAGAAACTACATGTTATAACCTAATAACCCAGTAATTGTTGTAGAGGCTTTGCTTTTAGGAGATAGGGCTGTTGGTGTTACTCTATGGCACTGTGTCAGCATATCAACCTTGCTGACAGCTTGGCCACCACGGCTGTCCCCAGACACATTAGAATTGCTTACAGCATCTGTCTTCTTGGTCTTTGAGCACCTGAGTTACATTCTGAGTGGTCATAAAAGAGTCATAGAGAGAGTCCTTTAGTCATCACCCATAACTGAGCTGCCACATTTTAAGATGTAGGGAGTCAGGGGAAATGTTGATTCTGTTCTCCTGAAAGCAAGTTCAAACAACCCACTTTCCTACCTTGCTCTCCTATCCCTTTATTCTATGAGTTTTAACTGAAATTCTTCAAAGTCTCTGAGGGTTAGGGATGAAAGATTTTGGCCATAGGAAGAAGGTAACTATGGAGGTATAAGAGTAAATATTCTTGTTTTACTTTTCCCTTCTTTTCAAGACTTAGAACAAAAGGAGTCCTTTTCATTAGAAATTACATCCTAGTTGAGAAGATAAGAGAATCTGAAATGCTTAAGAACTCTGCCTGTGCTCTAGAAGTCACTTATTTTTGTCTTGAACAGCAATCAGTAAATATGAGTCAAAATCAAAAAGAGAGTACAACAGGTTGATGACCATAGACGCACCGTCTATTAGCATAGGCCAGTCAAGCCATAGAACAAAATGAAGCACAGTTGGGTAGACAAGTGACCAAGCAGTAAGTACTAACCCAACAAATAGAATGCTCAACATTAAATTCTTACAAAAGGATTTCAAGATAGTGGCTTAAAGCTTCTCAGTGGCTGCTTTGGGAAATGATCAAGTTGGAGGAACATCATCCTTTCCTTCTCTAATGCTGAACTTTTGACTGCTTGGCATTAATTTTATTTTGACACAGTATGCATGTTTTAATTGTCCTTTCTTCTTTGCTCTGATGCTACTTTCGTTTGGCAGGAGTGGCCAGAGGATGACCTGGCTTTTAGTCTTCTGTTAGGCTGGGGAATGATAGTCTGTTATCTGAAGCTATGTAGATACAGAATTCAGGGGAAGGTGCAGAGGGGAAAGCCAAGAAGGAACCAATGTTACTAAACTAGAAAGGAGAGTTTCAATAAGTTGCCAAACTGAGGAGCTACAAGTAGATATTGAGAGCCAGAGTATAGGGTAAAGGAGGCAAGCAAGTCTGAAAGCAGACTTGGGTGATGGCCAGGAAATGGATTTCTGTCTATAGCTAGCTGGCCTTTGCCTGACTGCTGTGTGGGGAAGGGGAGGAGATGTGCTGGTAATTTTAAAGAGCTGGGGAAGGGAGAAATATTTCTCTCAAACTGATCCCCATTACTTTCATTTCCATATCTTGTATTATTGATTTGACTTTTATTATTTATTATATTGTTTATAATTAGTTGTTTTTTATATGTTCATCTCTTGATTCCCTACTCTTTAGTAAGCTCTTAGAGGGCAGGAATCTTCTTTGTATTCCACATACTTCTGAAGATTGTCTTCAACATCTCAAGAATTCAGTGAATACTTGTGATGAATTGATCAAGACAGGTCATTAGGACTTGCTGCTATGGGCTATCCCTTGCTGCTTTGAACAGATGGTGGTAGTTTTGTCCACTTCATGTGGACATAGTATGAGAACAGGAACTGTTCCAAACATGCCTAGGAGACGAGCCAGTGGAACTTGGACTCTACATTATGGTCACCTCAGATCACAGTGGTCCATTCACAAAAGGGAACTACACGTATTACTTCTATAGCACTGAAAAGGCAGACTACTAAAAGGTCCTTTTAGTCTGTTACCGTTCCAATTTGATGATATATCTTTAAACGTAAACCCATCTAATTAACAGTGTTTTTGTGGCTACCCAAAATCTATACCTCATTTTTCTGATCAAATCGGAATCATGAAGTAGATAATTTCAGCCCAAAAGTCCATTATTTAGGGTAATTTTTTCAATTTATTTATTATTATGCTATTAACTAGATAATTGCCTTATCTCCATGGAGTTTTTTGAAATCTTTACTAAATATATCAGCCCATACTGATCTCTTTCTGATCTGATCTTAGGTAATTCATATTACTTAAGTCCCTCATTTTGGTATTTTATTATATGTAATTGCATCTGCAGTACATTTTTAACTTGTATGCTATAGTAGATGGCAGGTGCTACATTATGTATCTATTTTATATCCCCAGAATCACTTAGATCAAATCAGAGATCAGATACTGTAAGTGTTCAATGCATAGTTTTTGAATGAAAATAAATAGTAAACAGTGAGTCCTTACATCTGTTTGAAGCCTATGCTGAGTTAGTTGAGTCTTCTTATTTGATTGCAAGCTCCTCCAGGGCTCTCCATGTATTCAGGATATAATCTTCCTTAATTCCAAAGCAGTATCATTCAAGCATTATTTGTTTAATACATATTCATGGCCTATAATGACCATGGTTTGAAATGAGGGAGTATGTAAGGACAGCACATTGAGTATAATAAATAATAAAACAGCAACCTCCAAGTAGGGTGTCTTGGCCTCATTGCCCTTTAACATTAAGTTAAAAAATGGAGGATGCAGAGCTCAGGAAATGGTAATGGACTGAGGGGACCTCTTGGCAGTAGGTTGCCAATTCACATGTATCAAGTCTTTACTTTCTGATGACTGCCTCATGGTATAAAAAGAGTTTATGTCCAACTCCTAGCTAGGGTGTGTGTATGTGTGGGGTCAGGGTGGGATATGTCATGGCCATCTTTTAAAGCCATCTTCCTAAATATCACCACTAAATTTGTTGCCATTTCTCTGAAGCTGGTTATCATTTCTATGAAACCATTACTATATAATACAAGTATGGATGTTATGCATTTCCACCTACTGACATGTTCTCCAATTATGTATGAAGTTTGTGCTCATTACATGTCAATACCTTATTGATTGCCTCAGCCAAAATGACTGTTTCAGTAGAAATCTATGTGGTCCATGAGAGTCTGCATAGAGACTAAAGTGTTAATAAAATTAGAACTCTTCTCTCCTTTAATTTCTACTTCATTCCCTCACTCAGTTGTAGACTTCTTGACTAGCTTGCTCTGCCTCCCTAAAGTGTTTTGAGGCAGATATTAGAGGCAACTGTTTATTCTTAAAATCCAAACTTTTCTACATCTCCTAGAGGTGGTTCAGCAAGTTCAGTAAGTTAGTACCAGATCATTGGGGGGCCTAGCTTCTCCCAAATGTGGCCATTGTTATCTTTCCACTTATCTAGGGTGAAGATCTTCAGCTCCCCAAACTGTCAACCTGATACTTTTTAGCAACATTGATGAAAGCCACCAAACAACAATGATAAGCCCCTAAAATAGATTCACAGGGTTTGTGGTGGCTAAGAGCTGGGTTTGCTAAAAATAAAGCTGCTTCTGCTCCCTCCATCATCTTTTTTCTGCTAGACTATAATTAAAGTCCACATCTGAAATTCTTATTGAGTGGCAAAGTCCCATGAGTGATTGGCATCTGGCTTCCAAAAATATTCCGCAAAGAACAGTGTTCTCAGTGGCACATCTGACAGGCTTGGCTCACTTTCAGTGCTCTTGGCTTCCCGATGAGTGGCAAACCAATGGATGAACGGGAAGATTGCTTCAGCCCAATATCAGTCAATCAGTTGGTTCTTCCATCAATGACTTAAAGCAATTTTCTGTGCCTACCCTTACTTACCCCACACTGGCACATGAGAGAAGACTGATAGGAGAAAAATCAGCTTCACTAATTGGAACACTTTTTGCCTTACCAGTGCTGGGAAAGAGGGACCCAGCTTACTAGAGAAAATGTGGTTCCCTGGCGAGATGGAGAATTGCACTTGCCTGCTGGTCCAAATAGCATTAGTTTTTTTTGCATAGAAATTCCACCCAATTAAAGACTTTTTTTATTTGAACCTGAGATTTGTGGTCTCCCTGGAAGGGAGAGATTAGCTTTAGGGAGGAGAGTAAAAGCCTTTCCCATCACCTTGTTTTTTCACGCTTGTGTTATTTGCATGAAAACTAGACAATGTGTGATTGCACATGGGTTACTCCTCGTAGCATCCTAAATAAGAATATGTTGGACAATGAGAGTCAATTTTTCCTCTGAGCAGTCAAATAAACCTAATCATATGAATATACAATGAGATAAAACACCAATCTTGCACCGAAAGGTTTTATGATTTTAAGTAGACTTGTGCTAAACTCTTATCATAATTGTAATTAGAAAGAGCAGGCCAGTTTCCTGCTGCTTGAGCTCACTTTGACATGTGAACAGTATGAGGTTAGATGCCTGAGCTGAATTCTTGATTTGCACTGGTTTAGAGTTGCTGTTTTCTATGTTGCATGTACAGAGGTCGCATAAAGTAATGTTAACTCTGCTGAAAACAAATATATTATCTTCCTATATTCTCTAGAGACAGCCAGTATTTCTATCTGTAGTGTGCAAAATTGTTAGTATACATTATGTTAAATAATGGAATGGCCTAACAAAGGAGAGCCAGATATATAAGAATTATAACCTTAGGACAGAGACAAGATCCGAATGTTTTGTGATGCATGTGATCGATCTGCTGGGATGGGCAGCTGATAACATGAATTTTTGAAATTAATCAAACCTATTTCCCAGGTCTTTATCACTGTGTTTCAAAGGGAGAGAAACAAAACAACAATAAGAAAACAAAACAAAGGTGAAATAAAGTAACAGTCCTGATGGGGAAAGAGTTACAAAGATGACTTCAGGAGTAAGCAGAAAGAGTAAAATGTCAGAGATGTTTTCTGCAGAAGGAATTGATAAGCTAATACATATAGACAATTTATGCTTCAGTCACATTTTTTGGTAAGGTGTAAACTACTTGAAATTGTGAAACTTTTAAGCTATTTGAAACTTGTTACAGACATAACATCTATAGATGTGTAATACTTGACACAGGTGCCAAAGGCATATAGACTTGGTTATTATTGCAAAGCCCATTTATCTACACTTAGATCAGAAAGATGAATGTTGGAGCTGGAAAGGCATCTCACATATGTTGTAGTAGTGACCAAAGAAGGTTAAGAGATGGGCATAAAGTCCCAAAGCTAATTATGGAAGATCCAGACTAGAATTTTCGTCCTTTGAATATGTACAGTTCAAGTGTACTTTCTGAAGTAGACAATCCTTAGAAGTGTGGCATTGAATAGAATATGAAAAAGAGATGCCTCACCCACTTTGCATTAGTACCATAAGGTACCACCATAGGTGCACTGGGGCAGAGATGTGTTGAAGCTGGATTGTTTTTATTAGAGTCTAAGCTCACTAGAATCGATGAATACATTTTCAGGAATTTTGTCAATTTATTGGAAGCTTAAAATCAGCCATGGTGGGAAATGCTGGAATCTATCATCCTGGAGGTAAAACAGTTATCAGAGTGTTATTGACTAGAAGTATATTTAGGAAAGGAGGAATTTTAAGTAATAAAGACCAATGCCTGGAATGAAAGTTCCATGTTTGCTGGTGTGTAAGTATACCAAACTAATGCTATATGCCAACAGCTTTTTTTAAAATGAAAGAAACACTCAGTGAATTCCATTTCTTTAGCATATGCTCATAAAAATAGAGATGAATAAAGCAATGTTAGTACTATAGAGGTGAACTCATTCTGGAGATGAAGAGAGATGATTTCAGTTCTTCATGTTAAAGGACAAACATGTCAGTCTTTATTAAAGCAGATTAGGAAGGAATTCTGAGAAAAATTTCCCAAAGTGGAAAGTTCATCCCTGGACAGCTCTTGGTTTTTTTGTCAATGGGAATGATATTTACAGAATGAATGTATTTTAGAGCTGTCTGGAGAGAGAAGATCTTAAGATATTCTAAAACAGAGAAAATCATCACCTGTTTTAAAGATGGTGGGATATTCATTGGTGAGCTGGAGCTGGCATGTAATGACTCAAGAGGCTGAATATGCACACACATCTTTTAATGTGCAAATTTGTACTTTGTGACATCACTTTGGAAGCTCAAAGTCCGCCATGATGAGACTATTTACACCATGGAAACTGATAAACAGTACAGATAAGGGTCCTCCCCCCCCACTTTTCCTACAACAACATTAAAACATTTACCAGAACATCATCATATATTATAATACCCTAAATACACTAAAGCCATAGACAGTAGTCAAAATTTTATTCAGAAGGCCTTTTCTTTTAATATTATTTTTTTTTAATTTTTTTTTAACATTTTATTTATTTTTGAGACAGGGAGAGACAGAGCATGAACAGGGGAGGGTCAGAGAGAGGGAGACACAGAATCCGAAACAGGCTCCAGGCTCTGAGCTGTCAGCACAGAGCCCGACGCGGGGCTTGAACTCACGGACCGTGAGATCGTGACCTGAGCCGAAGTCGGACGCTTAACCAACTGAGCCACCCAGGCGCCCCTTAATATTATTTTTTAAAATAACTTTAACTAAATATTTAATTGCGGACTAGAAACATGACAACAATTGGCCTGTGAGTGAGAACCTTATAGGAGAACGAGGGAATTCTCTCACCTACAGATATAATTGTTAAAATAGTTAAGACCAAAGTGGAAAATTGGACTAAGATTTAGTCACCCATCATTTAACATATTTTAAGGCTTACAAGTTATCTACAAATATTATAGGTGCTTCAGGGAATACAAACTATGTATAAGTTTGGCCTTAGTGAGCTTAGACTCTATGCAGACAAAACCCAAACAAATAAAAACGTGGAGAAGAGTGACCAACTCTTAAAGGGACACAAAGTAGGTATAGTAGGGATTGAAATGGAAAAAGAGCTGAGAATTGGGTAGAACTATCAGACTGGTGTACACAGTGAAAGACTGAAGTAGAATCTTAAAGGAAGAGCAGTCTTTGAATAATGCTTGGGGCATGGAGAGACAATTACAGACATAATCAGGGGGCATGTGAGCAAAAAGTCTGCAGGAGTGAGTGCTGCATGTGTACGGTCTGTTAACAGACTTTTCTGGCGAGAGTGGAGGGGGTAACTGGGAAATATTGCAGACAGAATAGGATACAGAAAAAGGTCAGAAGGATGGGAGAAGGAGAAGGAGAGAGGAGAGAAAGTAGGTACGAAGTAAAGCAAAAGAAGAGAAGCAGAAAGGATCAGTTAGTCAAAACAGGGCATTATGTGAAATAGTCCTTATGTGTATCACATAGGTTAATTATTAATACATTTCTGAGGGCAAACACTGCTCTCATTTCACAGAAGGAGTAAACCAAGGCTGAACCAGATAAACTCTCTAAAAATTGTGGAGTTACCAAGAGTAGAACCTGGTATATAGTTCAGCTCCTCTGACTCTAGGACATGGGCTCTTGCCACAAGACCACATACTCTGGCATCTGGATTCTTGAAAACTCCAGCAGTTACCCTACAGTATTGCTTTAGTTAAGTACCATTCTGAAAAGGAAAAACATCACATTCAGGAACACAGGAGGTTGAACTAGCTGTACCCCTGGCAAATAAACATTTAACAAATGGCTTGATTGAGTATGGAAACAGCCTTCCATGTCTGGGTGAAGGTTAAAGTTGACAAAGGAGCATCACTTCATATCTAACTGAAAAGACACCCAGGGTGAATGGCTATATGTTACAAAGGGAAAGAGGTTATAGTCATTGAAATGGAAGGAGACAGAAGATTCAACTAAAAGGAAATACTGAATCCTGAGCATTTATTATGAACTGCACCTCTAAATCTTTCCCAAATGGCAGAATTACTGCAAGTTAGCTCACCGGGGAACCAAGGATACTTTTGACAGATCTACACAATCCCCTGGTAAAGATAAATGGGGTGTAATTTAAGTAGTCCCAAACTTTTCTGCAAGCTTCAAGATCACTGCACATTGTTGGATCTATTCATAATGGCCTGGACTGTATCCCAAAAATACCAGTGGGAGAGACACAAGCGGACTGGCTAGGCTAGAAAAGGAAAATGAAGCCATTTGGACTTGGCTGAGGCTATAGATGGTCTGACAGTTTGCAATTTATAATTTTTTTTTTTTTTAGCCCTTTAACATTCTTTATCTGCCTTTATTTGCTCAACAGCCCTTTTGCTGAAGTTCACGCTTAGCTTACCACATTCGGTGAAGCACACAGCAGTGGACAGGGGAATTTAATCTAGAAATCAGCCTGACTTGTCTTCACAATGTATTTTAGCTTCCAATACTGTGCTATGAGGATGCATAAGCAAGAGCCCTGTCTGGGTCAGGTGGCCTGAGAGCCCCGCCAGCATCCCTAACAATGCCTTTTAGGCAATGCTGTCAAGCAGACTCCCGTCTCCTTAACTGACAGCGATGAGCATTTTAATAAAAATGAGGTTCTGGTTGTTTTGAAGCATGAAGCCTAGTAGAAAGGAGAATCTGATCAGCTTTCGCCATGCCTTTCATAATTGTGAATCCTTCCATCTGACTGCCAGTGATTCGGCTTCCCAGACATTCAGAATAGATCATCCTCACTTCGAGCTGTCTCAGACGCATTGCTTGGGATCCTTTCAACCTGCCCTGTAGCTTTCAGGTGGTAAGATGGCAGGCGTCCAGTCCCTCTGAAGAAAAAAGCTTCATTGTTCATTGTGCCACTGTATCTTCCAACCCTTTTTGTTATATCCCTGGAACCTATTTGCTTTTTAACTGCTGCCACATACTGGGAAAACATCTTTATCGAGTGGTCCTCAATGCTGTGGCTTGAGTCCCTTTCATCAGGGGGCCTGCAAGTCCCAAGCTGAGATGAAAAGTCGGAATGTTTCTGTCTACCTGGTTATCTTTGTGTCACACCAATTTGAATGTCATTGGTCCTTGTGCTGCTTTGTTGCTAAAATTTTGTTGGAATCATCACCATCTTCCCAGAAGGCATAATTCAATACCACTGGCATATATTCTCAAATTAGAATTCCCCCTGGTTCTAAATTCATGTGTCACATTAATAGTATTCTATGAGAGAGTATTTTCCAATATAACAAGGAAATTTTGGGTCAAACATACCACAAGAAGGGATTCTTGTCCATGTTGCCGGAAAACCCCGACAATCTCTCTCCTGTATTGCCTTCTTTTTTTCCCCCTTCAATGTATGAAAGAGCTTGATTTCTCCTGACTCTAGCTGAATCTAGATTCTAACCATACTGTCATTCAGTATATATTTTCAGCATACATTTTCAAAGTATGCCTGATTCTGGTAATATCAAAAAGATATCAGTCATTCTTACCTTAGATGAGTTTATTTAATTACATTCCTTCCCTCCTGGCATACAGAAGGGACCAGATACACCAAGGAGTACAATTAATTATGTGGGACAGGGAAAAAGGGAAATTAGGAGGAAAGCAAAAAGTGACTTTTGAGCAAGTAACTCTGAGGAAGACAAACCTGGTTAAACAAAGGGCTCTTCTCTACAAAAAAGGACTATGAGTATAATGAATCCTTGGAAAAATATGGTGATGTGTTCACTAGATGGTGGAAGAGCTATGTGGAGGCACGAGTTACCCCAAACTCGTTTTTTAAATGATCAGGTTGGAAGAGGACTATGGACATTCAGGATACCTGAATTTAATAGATCCAACAAATTTATTTCACCCTGTTCTTTCTCCCTTGTGTACTAGTCCCAGGAAAATATCACCAACTTGATACACACACACACACACACACACACACACACCACTCGGCCACTTTGTTCAGGATTAAACCTGCTCTTCTTCCAAATTCTGTTTTCCGTGTTCCTTAGCTACCCACCCATAGACAGGGCACAGGCCTCATTCTTACCAAATGTCTCTTATTTTGCAGATATAACCTATCAGCATGTTTGGTACAGACTGAGGACAGTGAGAGTACAAGCTGAGCTGGGGAGTAATTCTGATTCAATTGCATCTCCTGGGGGACACCTCATGGAAAAGACTCCTCCTGTGTCATTTTATCTGCAAATAGCAACTATCTCAGTATTCCTTTTTTGAACTTAAGCAGTTCAGGGGTTGACACCATACTTTATGCTTTTAATTCTTAGAACAGTGCCCTGCAGAGTAGTGATAAAAACTAATATTTATTGGCTGATTGCTATATGTCAGACTTAGGGCTGAATGTGTTTTGAGAACTATCTCATTTAAGTCTCACTGTAGCCCTATGACATATGTATTGTTATTATCCCCATGTGACAGATGTGAACACAGACCTGGAACAGTTAAGTGACCTGCCGTAAGTCTTAATTCCTTATGAATGAAGACCAGAATTAAATTCATATTTGTGTGATAATGAATAACTCCTGGGTTTACAAAGAAAATAATTCTAGCAATTCCTGAGACTGAGACTTTGGGGAAACCAGAAACCCATGAAGTTATACATTTATAAGTCTATAAATGTATAGTCCCTGAAGGCTTCCTTCTAGAATCTAGCCCTACCCTAGCTATTCAGTGTATCTCCCCATTTCCAAGTAGAGGTACTCTGAGCCCATCCAGCTAATCTTGCACTGTGTTTAATGGTTTATTATTCTCCCCTATGCATTCCCAGTCCTTTATACTCCTCAGGATCATACTGCAGAACCCCATAACAGTTTAGGTTGAAGATCTGGTTATTTTGGGTTGTAGTGTCTGTGCCAGACCTTACTATCTGCCTAATTCTATTTGCCTCTTCTAACCTGCTTTCCTGATCTAAAAATGAAAGTAATGATAGTGTCTGTCTCACAGGCATCAGGTGAGGATTAAATGAGATAAAGCACTTAGAACAAAGTCTGGTATGTATAAAGTGCTCAGTAAATAATAATAATAATAATAATAATAATAATAATAATAAGATATTATCCTTATTGTTATAGTATTTATGTCAGATCATCTTCATCACTTTCTTTCTTGAACTTTCTCAAAGCCACTACTATAGTAGCAATTACATTTTACATGTGTACTATTTTACTTAATCAACTAGTGACATATACCTGCTTGATGACAAGGAGTTGTCATATACAAAATTTCTGAGGCTACAAAATTCCTGCCGTCACCAAAGCTCTAACCAGAATATGTCTGGCCAGTAGCACTCTGGCCCCCAGCTAGGTGTGTATTCTGTTGAAGTCCTGAGTCATCTGCAGGTAGGCAGAGAACATATATGACAATCACCAGATGTCAAAGGGAAAATCATCCTTGCCTTAAGCTTAAATTTCACTCTTATGATGATTAGTGTTTGTATCTTGCTTGCTTGGTTTCCTGGATTCAAAATATTCAAAATATGTATTTACTTTGACCATGCGCTTGGTTATTCCTTTATGCCTTTGAAGGTGTGAATTTTGGCCTTCAGACTTGAAGTTGCTTATGATAACATATCACAGTGGCCTTCAGACTTTAAGTTGCTTATGATAACATATCACAGATGCCAAGTGGTACATTTGCCCTTGACCCTATTCACTTTGAAAACTGGCAAGTAGTGGGAGAAGGCTCTGCACCCTCTGTTAACTACTTTTTGTCATTTTTTAAAATATAAATTAAATTTTTTTGGTATGTTTATTTATTTTTGAGAGACACAGAGAGAGAGAGAGAGAGAGACAGAGCATGAGCGGGGGAGGGGCAGAGAGAGAGAGGGAGACACAGAATCCTAAGCAGGCTCCAGGCTCTGAGCTGTCAGCACAGAGCCTGACACGGGGCTCAAACTCACAAGCCGTGAGATCATGACCTGAGCCGAAGTCGGACGCTCAACCGACTGAGCCACCCAGGCGCCCTAATCATGTTTTTTTTTTTTTTTTCTTAACAGCATGTGTCTGCTTTCAAGAAATTTCTATGTAAATTATGTAAAAACATGTCTTTGTGCAGTAAATTTAATCTCTTCCTAGCTTCTTGCTTCTGACAACTTGAAATAAATACTTTGACTAAACACCTTGCCCTGAGTGTCTGTTAAACTAAGTTATCTCAGCCGAAAAGGAGGAAAGGGAGCCAGAAATTGCATTCATTGAGCAACTCCCTCCTTCTGTTCTCTGGGATTTACCTTCTCAAACTCCAGAAATAGGAGAATTTTCATGGAAATTTATAGGTGGTGTTTACAGGTGTGGTAATGAGGATATATAATTCATCTGACACTTAAATAAATATTGAAAACTATTAGCACCATTATAGGAATATATAATGGTGTATTAGATATCTGTTATACCCCAAGTTTGATCTGCTATAAGTGAAAATGTGCCCTCTGCTAATGGAAATGTTAAAAAGACTTGAAGACTAGCTTTCTGTATTCCAGTATAGTAGAGAGAATAGAAGCATCATGAAACTGTATTTTAAAAAGTAACTGACAAGTGAAACAAGAGATAAGATAAATCTGAGACAATGTAGGGAATTCAAAGTAAAGAAATTACTTTGAGTGGAAGAGAACAAAGATAATGATATTTAAACACACATACACAAAATGTAATTGCCAAAGTCTCTATTGAGACTTGGCAGGGCAAGATTTATGAATGGAAGGGCATAATTTGTTCTTCAGATAGTTTAATAGGTAGAGAAGAGAAAAAGTTTTACAGCTTCAAAATATCTATAACTGAAAAATCAATGAAAACGGGGTAGTGGATGTGGTGGGAAGCATTTGAACTCAGATAAGAGGAATTAGACACACAAGCAGTGA
Source organism: Panthera tigris (assembly GCF_018350195.1). Taxonomy (NCBI): domain Eukaryota; kingdom Metazoa; phylum Chordata; class Mammalia; order Carnivora; family Felidae; genus Panthera; species Panthera tigris. The sequence goes on along the minus strand of NC_056671.1, from coordinate 62,104,995 downwards.
TGTAGCAGGCGTATGCTTCAGAATTCATGCAGAGGGAAGATGTGGACACTGCTTTTCAAATACAGATCACAGAATGTCTATATTAGGGATGGGATACTTCTATGTACGGAAGAACTAATTTTGCTAAAAGTAAAAGCTACATACTTAAAAAACCTTCTGCCCATTTGATTTTCATCATATTCTAGACTATTTTTGATTTTTTAAGAAGTGATAGGAACCTTGGGACAAGTGATCGAAGCATGCTGGAATTCAGAATAAAGAGTAAGAAAAGACAATACTGAATTAGAGGTGCTCACTGTGGTAAGGCAAGAAGCTAAAGGCATACCAGGATTGCTTGGATGTCATTGTAAAACACACATATGTTCCTCACCCATAACTGATGATGTATCTGAATCGCTGGGGTGTCAAAGGGTGGGGAAAGGACCCTGAGGATGGGGTCAATCACTCAGAGAATCCACAGTGCCAGATCTTCCTCTGTCACTGACTGGGGCCACTGCAAGTGCTTGCACAAGGCAACTCTGTTTTAAATTTTTTTTTTTAACGTTTATTTATTTTTGAGACAGAGCATGAACAGGGGAGGGGCAGAGAGAGAGAGGGAGACACAGAATCTGAAACAGGCTCCAGGCTCTGAGCAGTCAGCACAGAGCCTGACGTCGGGCTGGAACTCACGGACCGTGAGATCATGACCTGAGCTGAAGTCAGACACTTAACCGACCGTGCCACCCAGGCGCCCCAGGTCAACTCTGTTTTAGATTCCCTGTGTGACAAACCTCTGACTCTTAAAAAAAAAAAAAAAAAAGGCAACAATGTCAGCTAGAGACTTGTTAGATTCTTATTGGTAGTAAAAGTTGGGACAGTTCACTTTTGGGACTCTAGATACCCCTAGGCTTTTTGTTTGACGCATTCCAGAGGAGAAGGAACCTCAAGGCTGAAACACTGGTTTCCTTGCTCTGGAGGTGTGTTGAGTCTCTGGCCAACCCTCTCTGTTTGACCATATTGTAACTTGACTTTGTGGAACTGTTTATGCCAGTTACAGGAGAGATGTGACCCTCTGTGGAAAAGGATCTCATTTGGGCAGAGGGTTGGCTAACTAGGCTTTGAACATGTGGCCTTTGAGTTGCTTGTGGAACAGTTAGTCAGATATGGCATTGGATAATATTGCCAAGGAAGAGAGTCAAAGGCAAGGATAAGTAGAGGAAGAAGAGCTATAGTTGTTGTGGGTGGTGGAGTATCAAGATGTGGAGGAAGCAGAGACAGAGAAAAAAAAAGGTCAGGTAAGAAAGAAGGAGATCTGTAAGGTAGAGAAGAAGTTAGAAGAGTCTCTTCACACTATGGGTTAAACACCATTAGATTGGTATTGAGGCAGTTGTGTGGCTAAAGAGGGGATGGGAGAGTCTGAAAAATAAATTCAGATTATATATTCAGAGCATGAATAGTCATTTAGAGAAAATTTGACTATGCTGGTTTTAAAATCAGATGAAGTCAAAGATTAAAAGAACAGAAGAAAGCAGTACATGACTAAGAGGAAATGCAACAGAGAACCTTGAAACTATAAAAAAATATTTCAAGAAATCTCAGTCCCAGCTAAACTGGGGCTCACAGAAATAATATTAAAAACATAGTACTGAGGATTTTTAGTGCTATATACAAATCAAGAGTAAGGAAAGAGCTAGTGTGTAATGTTGGGGACAAGAACATAAAGGTAGCAGATAGCAAAAAGAAGACAACTTTGGCTCTGCTTCTACTTTACTTTTAGACATTTGCACCAACATTAATGATTCTTCATCCTTTCGGCTGAAGGCTTCATTGTAGTGAAATGAGTCACTGTCATTGCTTTGTTGTAATCAACACCTCATCATTGTATGATTCTGTATTTACAGATGTTTTTACTAGTAGAAATGTATGGATGTATCATTAAATCTATAGGTATTCAGTATCTTTGGGGTATGTTTTTTCAGATCCTTACAGATAAAAGTCAGTAAACTGATAACAGCTCAAGGTCACCAACACTGCAATAACTTGAGTATTGCTTTGACCTTCATGAATATGTATCATACTCATTTTATGCTTAATTTTTCTTTTTCTTTTTTACATTTAAGAACTAAAACCCAGGGAAAAAAAAACCCAAATTCCTTATTTTAGTCTGAATGTGATCTGAAGTTAGTTAACCTTGGAAAGAAGGTAGAAATGAAGACAAACTTTCCTTCTGGCCTCCTGATGCTACTGTGTGAATTGATGGATCCCTCAAGGATGAATGCGACACCATGACAAGTGTGGAGGGAAAAGTTATGCTGAAGCTGACATTCACAGGGTGTATTAATTATAAATATCCATCTCCCTAGTGATCATGTACTTTTTTTTCCCCAGGAAGCAAACCGACCAAGAATTTTACTTTTGATGGAAAGGAAGAATGTTTGGAGTTCTTGTTAAGTTTGAATACCTTTAAGTGAAATTCATCTTCACATTAACTTTAGAGACCTGTAAATCTCAGACTTAAGTAAAAAGTTGTTGGGGGCAGGGCAGGAATGCACATTTTCCTTTTCTCATGGCATTGCAGAAAACTTGGACTGACCCTTAAATCCAATTACTATGAATGGGAAAAAGTTGGACTTTATTTCTGAGGCTGAAGGGCACAGAATTTCTTTGGCTATGATCAAGATTTTCCTTTCTGTTAAGTTGCCAGAGAAGTGTTGCTTTGTTTAAATCTTGGGTGCTGAATGTATTTATGATTGTGATGCCAAAAAGAGAAAGGAAAGTTGGCTGGGTGTGGTCATTAGTATCTCTGTAAGGCAAAGCTTCAGAAAAAAAAAAAAAAAAAGGTGGGCTTGTGATCATCAACCAAAGAAGGGGAACACCTCCTGCATATCTAGAAACCATGGTCAGCTACTTTCTAAAGAAAAACAAATATATCTGGGAAAATCACTCCATTTGACTGTCATGTTTTGGCCCAAGATGTAAAAAGAAAATAGTGTTGACAGTATGTTCACAAGGAAGTGCTATGGCGACAAACTACATATATATTTATTCAGTCTTATACTATTTGCTGATATGCAGACACAGCATTAGACAGCCTGTCTGGCTAATTCAGGTCAAACTTGATGCATTTTCTCAGCAGGTTCTTATGCGTGCGTTAAGTTCAGCCAACATTTCACCTGCATGCACATGTTTTGGTTCTCCTGATTTCCATATCCACTGAGGGCTCTGAAATTATGTCATTTTCCTAAGTTGATCCTTTATTCCCCAAGTGGACTTTTGTTGCTACTTCTGTTGCTGTTATGGTTTTCCTCCAGGTAGCCTCACAAGAGCAAAAGGGCGGATTTTTCTTAATTTGGACATGAACTTTTTTTCTTATCTGAAGCTTCTTTATAACCCTTTTCCATTTTCAATGAAAGCAATTATCTTAGTGAACAAGCATATGCAAAAATGTTTGAGAGGTAGGCCAGGAAGATATTTCTCTTTTTAAACCAGCCACTTTTTATGTGTTTTCTGTTTCTTGGGATGAACATAATCAAACCATGTGGAGTTTTCTAAAACGATAAATCATCATTTTAAATCGCATAGTCCCTATTCTCTAACATTTTATCCAGTTGCCCATCATTTACTCATAGCACTTAATTTTCTTCCTTTACACTATAAATTTGATTATGTTCAGAAGCTCAGGAGCTATTTTCTTTTAGTCAAATGTTTTCCTACTGGAAAATGTCACCATGTAGATAAGTCACAATAAGATCAACTCATGAATATTCACAGGGCATATTTTGAGTACTGTATCACTCATTTAATGCTCTTTTACTGGCTAGATCACCCATATTCTTGATTACTTTCCCCCATTAAATCCTTAATTGCTATTTAGACCAGGCAATTTTTCATAGGAATTCTTGTCCATTCTAGTGTCCTGGTATTGCCAGTTGATATTACATATGACATATAATTCCCTCTCACTCTTGAAATTTATGTATGACTCATTTCTTGCTTTGCTTTTCAAGTCAGGATGTTTTAATTTAAAAAAAAAAATTCATTGGCCATAATTTTCCAAAAGAGAAAACTTCTGTTTTCTGTTGCCCTTGGAAAACAGATCCTCATATAGAAGCTCTCTAACATTCCCCCTTCACAAAAAGAACTAATTAGTATAATCACTCAAAATTCCTCATTTCTCAATTCAAAACAAATTATTTTGCACTTGGATTTTTGTTATACTTGGTGCTAGACATATACATGCACCATTTTGAGCTGCTTTTACTCTTTAGGAAGTCCTAGAAGCTAGTACACTTCTTTCTCATTGAAATATGTCCCTAACTGCGCCTGGGTGGCTCAGTTGGTTAAGCATCCGACTTCAGCTCAGGTCACGATCTCGTGGTCTGTGAGTTTGAGCCCCGCGTCAGGCTCTGGGCTGATGGCTCAGAACCTGGAGCCTGCTTCAGATTCTGTGTCTCCCTCTCTCTCTGCCCCTCCCCCGTTCATGCTCTGTCTCTCTCTGTCTCAAAAATAAATAAAAAATGTTAAAAAAAATTATAAAAAAAGAAATATATCCCTAACCAACTACCCTCTCAAACTTTTGCTCTGTGGTTTCCTGCTAAGTAGTTACTGAAGATGAAAAATTTCTTTTTCACGTGTCTGAGTAAATACAATATCATGCAAATCTGTTTTTGTTTAGGTTTTGGCTGATGTTTTGGAGGAGTATGCAACCTTGAGGAATCTTGGCTGTGTCAATACAGGTAATACTCAATAGAGTTGAACTTGACTATAAACTGCCTGATTAATGGGAAATTTAGTTTTTCATATTAAGTTTGAGGTATAGAATTTTCAGTATTTGATCTGTTTTGATCCACGAAAATATGGTTAAAGTTTATATTTTGACCTGCCTTGGAGTATTTGAATTAGTGTATACATATGATTTTGTTTACTTGACTATTTTAGAATTATTACATATTCCATTCCCTCTGTATCTGGTTTTAATTCTTTTCATTTTAAGTTCTGGGGGACAGTCTCTCCTACATTGTTTAGCAGTCTGGATCATTCTGGTCCAGTGGGCCAGTCATGCCTAGATACTCAATGATGTAATTAGGGGGAATGTCTGTTGCAGTATACTGAGCTAACTGCCTTATTACGTATTAACAATGAAAATATCCCAAGAGAGATAATTAATTACATAATTATATACTTCATTTTCACTTTTATGGGAATAGGGGTACATGAGGTCATTGGACAATAGCAGTTTTGGAGTCAAACAGACCTGGGATTTGGTCCTGGTTCTACCAGTTCTTTGATATATATGTCTTTGAGCTAGACTCAGTCTCTTCATGCCTCAGTTTTCTCATCTGTCAAACATGGATAATAATACTGGTAGATTAGGGCTAACCTGTTCAAGCCTGATCAATTACCAAGTGGTTGGCTGCCTTCACAGCTTTATGGGAACCAATTATGGAAAAGTGCCATATGGCAAGGCTTAGATCCCAACATCCCCATCCCCATATCCATCATGCCATATGAGGGGCTGGTGTTTCTCAACCAAGAGTGCTGGCATGTTTGATCCTGCCACTAAGTTGACACATTATATCACTGCAATTACAAGACTTGGACCCCCAACCACACTAGAGGAGGGGGACTTGTTCTCTGTCGAATCATAGGCTCTAAGTTTCCAGAAAAGGACTGAAGCTAGAATTCTGCCATGTCTTATTTCGGTTTGTATCCTGGCTGTCAATGATGGCAGCAGAGAGGCATGCCTAATCATGTAGTTTGTAGAAAACAGTCCAAAGGTTGGGTCCCTCTTCCAGCCCTGTTAAGTTTCTTCAGGCTTTCTAGAACGCAGTGTGGAAAAACAAATATACATACCTGCTTCTGCTCATGTCTCTATGATTTTTCCCCAAAGAAAGATGCTCCAGCAGTTTAGAACAAAATCTTAATTATCCAAAGTCACGTTCTTTAGTGCTTAAATTAATCAGATAATTGCTCAATTATCCACTTTGTTTTGTCTGTGTAGATATCCTGGCTCAAGTCCATTAACCAACTAATGTACACCAAAGATGAGAAAATTAGGAGATTGTGCCTATGTTGATATTTCTGTTTTCCACCCAGTGGTTTGTCTGTATCATTGATGTCTGCTGTCCTCATTAGCAGTTATCAAATCAAAGTAATGTTCATTGCAACGAGAAGATAAGTTAAGTAGGTATTTTCTCTTTGGTTGCCAGCTTGAAGAAGCATTGTTTCTATATTGGAGGAAGAAAGGTAAATGTCCCCTTTAATACTAGAAGAAAGATATTGCAGATAAGAAAATCTCAACTTTTGGTGAGAATTTAAGGATTTGAGCCTTGCTACAAGTACTCAGAATGAAATGCATCTTAGGGTTTTGTTTCTGGTGAGCCCCATGTTGTTCTCTCTTGGCCAGAATTAATGATGTCTTTTTCTCACTGGGATCACCTGTACCTAGTTCCTGAGATAGTCTGGACCCCCAGATATCAGTGACTTTAGCTGACTCATTTGTGGCACCTATTTCCTAGTGTTCTGATATGCTAGGTAACCTATAAGATGATGAGCTCTTTTTTTTTTTTTTACATGGCAATCATTTTCATTTCTGGGACTGTAACTCTGTTTTGAACTCTAGCTTGTCTAGGTTTGCCTGCCCTGTTACATAGGGGAATCTTGTGTACAGCATAGCATAATAAAATGATCATGGGCTTTGGAGTCAGAATCCAGAATTACAAGTTGAATTATCTTGGGCAAGTTATTTAACTTCCTTGATCATTATGTTCCTTATTTGTAAAATATGATACCCATCTCACATTCTTTGAGAGTTAAATGGGTTGAAAGACAAAATGGAGCAAGTACAGAGCTTAGCATCTTTGGGCATTCTGTTACTGGCATGGTCTTGCAACAATGGATTTATTAATTTGGAACCATATCTCCGTAGTTTCTAAATTAGTTGGATTCTTGCCATAATGTCTACTGTTTTACCCCCTTCAGCTCTGGCCTCTTTGGCTATTGAATACTTCATTTCTGGTTTAGTGTCTACAACATATTTGGATACTGAACAAAGAGATAGTGTGGATGGGGGGTAGATGGACAAATGGAAGGATTCCTGACCAAATCCAATCTATAGTTTACTTTCCCTATAGAACGCAGCCCTTTAGACTTCTGACTCTGACTATTCTCAGAAAGACCAGAATTTCCAATTAATTAATTCCCCCATGTCCCTGTGCTACTCCGTTGCCTGAACTGTTCCTGGTATTCCACTGTCCCGACATAGTGTAGACTATGACATACCATGGGAATTTTCTGAAGGTTAAGACAGTCCTCTATTTTTAACTGCAAAAGACCAGCAACATAGACATTGCATGATTATCTTTTTTTTTTTTAAGTTTTTAATGTTTGTTTATTTCTGGGAGAGAGAGAGAGACAGAGTGTGAACAGGGGAAGGACAGAGAGAGAGGGAGACACAGAATTCGAAGCAGGCTCCAGGCTCCGAGCTGTGAGTACAGAGCTGGACATGGGGCTCGAACCCATGAACGCTGAAATCATGACTTGAGCCGAAGTCGGAGGCTCAACTGGCTGAGCCACCCAGGCACCCCTACAATGCCTGATTATCTTGGTTAGAGAAATTGTTTTTTAAGAAAATGACCATTGTTAAGACACCTAGTCCTTTTGACTAGCTAGTGTCCCCTAAGACAAACCTAAAAAGCAGGCCACAGGAGCAACTTTAAAATATGAGCAAATGAACTTGATAAACTATACTATGACAGCACACAAAACAGCACAATATTCCCCTTAGAATACCTAAACATTATAAGAAGCGAAGAGAATGTAAACATAGGATATTCTGAAATTTTAATGTCTTGAACCATGTCATAATGTTACTCTTATTTGCTATTTTGCAGTCAAGAATACAGGGATTTTATTATTCCATGTCCTTTATGTAAAAAGAACAGTTGTGTTTAGGTGTTATTATTGTCACTCTTGGTTATAACAATTGTGGCAGATGTCTTAAGAGATAGGCTATGTCAGAGAGCTTTACCTTGGGTGAGACTTTTTTTTTCCAGTTGCCTAAAAATGGGAGGGTAGTGATAAATGGCCTGAAAGGGGTTTCACTTCTGGTTGTACCCACGAAGTAGTAAACTTAGAAACCATCATAACTAATATGTGATTACTTTTTATTGAGATATAATTTATATACCACAAAATTCACCCATTTAAAGTATATATTTTTTTAATACATTTAAAAAATTTTAATACATTTATAGTTTGTACAGAACACTCTCTAATTATAGAACATTTTTATCACCCTAACAAGAAATCGTGTAATCTATTTTCTATCTGTATGGATTTGCCTATTATGAACATTTCATATAAATGGAATCACACATTATATGTACTTTTATACTGACTCTTTTTATAACTTAGCATAATGCTTTCAAGGTTCATCCATGTTGTAGCATGTATCGGTACATATTTCATTTTTATTGAAAAATATTCCATTATATGGACATACCACATTTTGTTTATCCATTCATCAATTGATAGACACTTGAGTTGTTTCCACATTTTGGTTATTATGGATAGTGCATTTGTATACATTTTTGTACGTAAACATATTTTTAAATTTCTTGGGTATACACCTCAGAGTGGAATTCCTGGGTTGTGTACTAACTCTGTGTTTACCTTTTAAAGTAACTGCCAAACTATTTTCCAAGGTGGCTGCACTTACATTCCCTCCAGCAGTGAAGGAGTGCTCCAACTTCTCTACATCCTCACTAACACTAGTTACTGTCTTTTTCGTTAGAGCCATTCTAGTGAAGAGGTATTTTATTGTGCTGTTGGTTTTACTTCCCTAATGACTAATGACATTTAACATCTTCTCATGTGCTTATTTGCCATTTGTATATCTGTTTTGGAAAAATATCTTTTCAAATGTGCTGACACATTTAAAACAATTTTTTTTAATGTTTTTTTTTTTTTTTCCTGAGAGAGAGAGACAGAGACAGAGAGAGTCTGAACGGGGGAAGGGTAGAGAGAGAGAGGGAGACACAGAATCCAAAGCATGCTCCAGGCTCTGAACTGTCAGCACAAAGCCCGACATGGGCTCGAACTCAGGAAGCTCAAGGTCATGATCTGAGCTGGAACCAAGAGTCGGATGCTTAACCGACTGCTCCACTCAGGTACTCTGACACATTTTTAATTGGGTTATTTGTCTGTCTTTTTTTATTGTTTTAAGAATTTTAAATATCCTTTATATATTCTGGATATTAGACCATTATCAGATATATAATGAACAAATATTTTCTCTGATTCTTTGGGTTGTCTTTTCACTTTCCTGATGGTGTCCCTTGAAACATAAAAGTTTTTTGTTTTTTATTTTTATGAGGTACAATTTATCTCTATATTTTTTTGTTGCCTGTGATTTTGATGTCATTTGAAGGAAACCATTGCCTAGTCCACGGTCACAAATATTTACTTCTATGTTTTATTTTAGGGGTTTTATAGTTTTAGCTTTTACATTTAGTTTTATGATTTAATTGTGAGCTAATTTTGTATATGATGTGAGGTGGGAGTCCAAGTTCATTTTGTTGTTGTTGAAAACACTGTTCTTTCCCCCATTGAATCATCTTGGTCCCCTGGTTGAAAGTAATTGACCATAAATGTAAAAGTTTGTTTCAGAACTCTAATTCTTTTCCACTGATACACTGACACATTGATGTGTCTACCTTTGTGCCAGTACAAACCTATCATAATTACCTTAGCTTTGTAGTAAGTTTTAAAATATTGAAATGTAAATCCTCCAACTTTATTTTTCTCTATCAAAATTGTTTGTGGCATTCTGGGTTCCTGAGTTTCCATGTGATTTTCAAGATCAGCCTGTTAATTTCTACAAAGAAGTTAGCTGAAACTGTGATGAGGATGACATTGAATCTGTAGCTCAGTTTGGGGAGTATTGTCATTTTAACAATATTAGGATTTTTAATCCATGAACACGGGATGTCTTTCCATGTGTTTAAGACTAATTTTTTCCAACAATGGTTTTATAGTTTTTAGCATTTAAGAGTCTTGCACTACTTTTGTTACATTTATCACTGACTATTTTATTCTTTAGATGCTACTTTAAGTGGGAGTGTTTTCTCAATTTGCTTTTAGGATTATTCATTGCTATTGTATTGTAATGCACAATTGATTTCTGCATATTGATCTTGTATCTTGCACCTTGATGAGCTTTTTTACTGATCTGAGAGCTTTTTTTTGGTGAATTCCTGAAGATTTCATATATGCAAAATCATGTCATCTGCAAATAGAGATTGGTTTTACTTCTTTCTTTACAATCAGGATGCCTTTTATTTCTTTTTCTTATCTAATTTTTATGGCTGGTAGTTCCAGAATGTTGAACAGAATGGTAATAGTGGACACCTCTATCTTAAGGGATAAGCTGTCAGTGTTTCACAGTTAAGTGTAATGTTGGTTGTGTTTTTCATAGACACGCTTTATCAGATTGAGGAAATTTCCTTCCATTCTGATTTTGTAGAGTGCTTTTATCATGAAGAGGTGTTGGATTTTATCAAATCCCTTTTTTGAATCTACTGAGATTATATATGTTTTTTTGTCTTATATTCTATTAATATGCGTTCGTATGGTAGTATTAATTTTCATATGGTGAACTAATTTTACATTTTTGGGATAAATCCCATTTGGTGATGGTATATCAGCCTTTTTGAAAAAAAAATTTTTTTTCAATGTATATTTATTTTTGAGACAGAGAGAGACAGAGCATGAACGGGGGAGGGGCAGAGAGAGAGGGAGACACAGAATCAGAAGCAGGCTCCAGGCTCTGAGCCATCAGCCCAGAGCCCGACGCGGAGCTGGAACTCACGGACAGTGAAATGGTGACCTGAGCTGAAGTTGGACGCTTAACCGACTGAGCCACCCAGGTGCCCCTATCAGCCTTTTTGTATGTTGCTGGATTTGGTTTGCTAGTATGTTGTTGAGAAGTTTTGCATCTGTGTTTATAATGGATATTGGTTTATAGTTTTCTTGTGATATCTTTGTTTGGTTTAGCTATCAGAGTAATAGTGGCCTTCATAGAATATTGGCTTCATAGAATTGGTATGTTTTCCCTCATTTTCTATCTTTGCAAGAGTTTGTGAAATATTTGCTGTTTGGTGATATTTGGTAGAATTCATGTGTGAAAACATCTGGTCTTGGGCTTTTCTTTATGGGGAGTTTTTTGATTACTGATTCAATCTCTTTATTTGTTATAAGTCTATTCAGATTTTTTGTTTCTTCTTAAATCAGTTTCAATAGTTTCTTTCTAAGAATTTGTCCATTTTATCTAGGTTGGCTAATTTGTTGGTATAAAATTTCACATCACATGCCTTTATCATTTTTTATAGTAATATAATCCTTTTAATAGGCTGATAGTAATGTCTTCTCTTTTATTCCTGATTCTGGTAATTTTAGTCTTTTTATTGGTCAGTCTTTCAATTCTGTTGATTTAAAAAAATTAATGTTTATTTTATTTATTTTGAGAGAGAGCTCAAGCAGGGGAGGGGCAGAGGCAGAGGAGAAAGAGAATCCTAAGCAGCCTCCACACAGTCAGTGCAGAACCCAATGTGGGATTCATCCCACAAACCATGAGATCATGACCTGAGCTAAAATCAAGAGTCAGATGCTCAACCAACTGAGCCACACAGGAGCGCCATAATTTTGTTGATTTTTTTTATTATTAAGGTTTATCCCGAGTAGGAGATACAGGGAATTTGTTAAATATCCCTTCTGACTGTTAGAATCTAAGATGTTCACACAGTACCTTATAAAAGCAAATCATTAATTATCTTTGGCTAATTATTTTCCTACAATATCTTATAACTCATTTTGAAAGTATTCTCTGTGAAATAAGATGAAAAATTTACGTTTTGTGATGAGCACCGGGTAATATATAGAAGTGTTGAATCACTATATTATACACTTGACACTAATATTACTCTGTATGTTAACTAAGTGGAATTCAAATAAAAACTTTTAAAAAGAGATGAAAAATTTCTAAAATTGTACTTTCAGTTTATGTCCCTTCTTGAGTTGCAAAGATCAGGAAGTTCTATAAAGAGGACTTCCTTAAATTTTCCCTTCTGCTTTTTTAAGCTATAAAATATGTCCATTTCAAAAAATCTCACCGTATGAACTCTTCTTGATTATCTGTGTTGTTACCATGTGGGATCTGCCCATCCAGTGTGCAGTTGACCTATTATTCATCGTTTGTAGTGTTAAAGGCTTTGATTGTCTTTCCCTTCTACCTTTGTTTCTGGTTTGAAGATTCCTTTTCTCCCAGTCTCTTCTCCCACAGAAAGTTCTTAATCAGTTCACTTGATTATTTGGAACTTTTCCGTTGTTATTCTATCTCCCTTGAGGTGAAGTGCTTAGAATTGCACACTGTATTTCAGATGTGAAGTCACCATGATTTTGCAACAATAGAGGATAATCTTCCTTGTATTGTGGAAAGGAGATTTCAGGCTATGTGAAAATGGTAATTCTGTGCAGTGAGAGGCTACAGGATGGTGGATTTGAAATCTTTGGCAAAAGCAGGAAGAAAGGGCTTCCTGTGTTATCCCAAGGACAGATGCCTCAACTGAAGACACCAGAACACATCTTCCTCTGAATGGTTCTGTGATAAAAGTACATATTTTTGGTGAGAAGTTCCTACCGCCTACCAAAGTCTCCTGCTGTCTGAGATCAGAATCCGAGTTGAAATCTGCATGCTCCATCATTCATCTTCGCATTCTTGTTTGCACGACTTCTGCTGCTCAGTGGCCAAATGGAAGATTAATCACAGAATTAGCATTTTCAAATCGCCAACAATCTCCTTTGCAGATGTGCAGTTATATTACTGAAGTCTGTTGTTTTGCCCTACATTTATTGTTAATAATTAATGTACATTTCTGGGTGAAATTTTGTGCTATCACCATCTGGTTAATTTAATAGAAATAGTCAAATCTAAAGCACTTTATTAAATATGTTGGAAATAATCATCATCATTACTATAATGTAGCAAGCATCATGTTTTTTCAATAAAAATGCCAGAAAATAGAACAATTCACCGTATGTCAACTTAGTTACTGTTACTACAAACTCATTTTTTGAAAAACTCTCCCTGTATTATGTAGTCAGTGTGGGAATTAACAGAACGCAAAGTTCATAGATTGAATGCTAGGCTATAAGCAGTCTATTAAATTTTCAGTAAAGAGCTTGGATAATAAAACTACTGTATCACATAGGTGAAGAGAAATTATGTTCCACCTCCTCCTATTCGTCTTCATATTGAATATCAAATGAAAATTCTGGAGAGTAACAAGAATATAATTATTTAGCATTTTTCTTCTTGGAACTGTCTGAGGAAAACAAATGGTGTGAGCTAAGTGTTCCTTTTTGAATTTGTAAAGTGCCAATATAATGAAGAAAACATATTTAGCCATTATACAGTGTGTCCTTCTTGATAAGTTTTGCTCTGAAGATTGAAACATAGATCACCACTGGGTTTTTAATATCGTCTTGTTAATGTTCTACTTATGCAATAATAGAATGCTCAATCTTCATGTCAAAGAGGTGAGCTTCCAGGGATTTCCCACCCCATAGTCAATATCACCCTTGTCTTGAAGAGTAGGATTCCTCCAAATTGCTCTTTTCCATAATTTGAATATGTTAAAACAGCCTTCTTTTCCCTTCCCATTTGCTCTCCACTAAGACCAGCCAAGCACAACTTTGTGAGCTTGCATGATCTCTCATTTCCCTTTGTGATATTTTTCTTCTCACTTATTTCCCAGGTGAATGTCTTACCCTAAGTGGTCCCCAGTTGATCTTCTTTGAGCTTTGAGTGGATAGTGACTTACAGTGGGATTCTATTCTGTAAGGTTATTCATTGCATCATACCCAAAAGAATTCCTTAACTGGTCTATAATCATAAATGAACCACGCATTAGTTACATTATCTCATGTTTGTGATGAGAAATGAACACATGGCAGTCTCTGTCCTTGAGAAGAGTGAAATAGAGATGATTTTTATTAATAATTTTAGCTCTCATGTATTGAGCTTTAAGTATGTACTAGAGATAGTATTTTAAGCACTTCTATGGATTATGTCTTTGAATCCTTGTAACAACTCTGGCCAGAAGGTACAATTGTTAATCTCATTTTACAGACTAGGGGGATAAAGCCTAGAGGGATTAATTTACTTGACCAAAGTCATGTAGCAAGTAAGTGGTGGAGCTAGGGTCTGAACATAGGCAGATTGACTTCAGCACATGGTTCCTACCCTTGTTTGTATATTAGAATCACCTGGACAGCTTTGAAAAATTACCTATGACCATATTCTTTCCTGATAAACTAATTAATCTTGGGTGGGCCTAGAGGATCAGTGTTTTGTAAAATTTATTTAGAGATTCTACAACATGGCCAGGGGTGAGAATTCAGGCTCTAGAGGCTACAATCAAAGAAGAGATTTAGATTCAACCAACAGCAGGTATGTCTATAATATACAAGGTGCAGTACTATGAGCTTCACATGAATGACCTCTTATATTTCTCATTGCAGTCTTGTGAATGGAGGTAGACATAATTATCTCAGTGATAATGAGAAATTCTCAATGTAGAGAGATTAGGCTGCCTAAGATTTTCCAGTTAGTAAGCATTATACTCTGGGTAAGAACAGAGTTCCTTTAACTTTCAAATCCAGGTCTTTTAAAAGAATACCATAGTGCATATAAATTAAAAAAATATTTATTGTGTAGCTAGTATGAGAAGGGCAATATGCTAATCACTATGATGGAAATATATGAAATTTTAATAAATACCATAAGAGAGAACATCATTGGTTATTAGTATTAGCACTACTAATTGTATTGTACTGGCCAGAGTGTTGAGAGATTCAGAAGAGTAATTGATGATGATTCCATCAATCACCTGTGCTTGGTCTTTGGCTGCCTCAGAGAAAAGGAAAAATTTTTATAAAGAGAGCCAGACTTTTTTTTTTTTTTCTGAATGATCTCTTGTCTCAGTGACTTTATTTTTTAAAAAATTTTTTAGGGGCGCCTGGGTGGCGCAGTCGGTTAAGCGTCCGACTTCAGCCAGGTCACGATCTCGCGGTCCGTGAGTTCGAGCCCCGCGTCAGGCTCTGGGCTGATGGCTCGGAGCCTGGAGCCTGTTTCCGATTCTGTGTCTCCCTCTCTCTCTGCCCCTCCCCCGTTCATGCTCTGTCTCTCTCTGTCCCAAAAATAAATAAAAAACGTTGAAAAAAAAAATTAAAAAAAAAAATTTTTTTAAATATATGAAATTTATTGTCAGATTGGTTTCCATACAACACCCAGTACTCATCCCAAAAGATGCCCTCTTCAATACCCATCACCCACCCTCCCCTCCCTCCCACCCCCATCAGCCCTCAGTTTGTTCTCATTTAAGAGAGCCAGACTTTGGAAATAGCTCACTAAAATTAAAAAAAATACAGGTATTTAAAAGATTAAAAACAGCGGCGTCTGAATGGCTCAGCTGGTTGGGCATCAACTTGGGCTCAGGTCATGATCTTGTGGTTTATGGGTTTGAGCCCTGTGTCAGGCTCTGTGCTGACAGCTTAGAATGTGGAACCTGGTTCAGATTCTGTGTCTCCCTCTCTCTCTGCCCCTACCTTGCTCATGCTCTGTTTCTGTCTCTCAGAAGTGAATAAACATTTAAAAAATTAAATAAAAATAAAAAATAAAAACAACATGCAGAATTAACCAAGTTCACCACTTTTACCTTGGAACGATGGATTGGCAATCATTTCACATAATTATATTCACAAAGATCATGACTTGTGTTTAGATATCAGTGTAGGAAAAGCAGGGACTTTGTTTTGCTAAGAATCGTGTTTGTAGAAAATGTTAAAAAATTTGTTTTGGTGACCATAACTAGATGGCTTAAAAAAGTTTTTTTTTAAATGGCTTTATGAGTGAGATAGTTTTTTTTTTTTTTTTTGCTTGGGTTTTTAATATTTAGAGATGAAATTTAAACCTCAATGTCATTCAACTTAAAGGTTCTTCTTGGTCTGGAGAACTTGTCCAGTGTTCCTTAAATTATACCACAGGTATCTTTTTTTATATGTCACTGATGTCTTGACTAATAATTTGAGCCCCAATTTTTGTGGCCCTTTGTAGCATTTACAGTAAAAAGCCATGCTATTTTTAGACTCAAATTAAGACTCATTTAATACAGTTACCATTCATTCATTGACTCATTCAAACATGACATTTTTTATTGCACACCTACTATGTGCCAGACACTATTTTAGGTATTGAGGATTAGCAGTGAACAAAATATATTTCCTG
Organism: Panthera tigris; assembly: GCF_018350195.1. Classification (NCBI taxonomy): domain Eukaryota; kingdom Metazoa; phylum Chordata; class Mammalia; order Carnivora; family Felidae; genus Panthera; species Panthera tigris. The sequence goes on along the minus strand of NC_056671.1, from coordinate 62,088,671 downwards.
CTTATATACAACTTACCTTCTGGTGGAGTTGATGGGGAAAGACAGATAAAAAATAAGTAAATCTATAGTAAATCAGATGATGACAATTGCAATGGAGATAAATGTAGCAGAAAAATGAGCATAGGAAGAAGCCTGGGAGGGCAATAGTAATTTGGGTAGATCAGTGAAGAAATGAAGAAAGAAGTGGCAAATCATTTATATATGTGGGAGAAAAGTCGTCTTGACCAAGGAAATAGCAAGAGAAAAAGGTTTCAAGACAGAAGTGACTTCACTCATTTGGAAAATAACAGAAAAACCAGTATGGCTAGAATGCAGTGAAAAATAGGGAGAGGTCAGGAGATATGTCCAGTGAAGTAGTGAAATCTTGATTGTGTAGAACCTAGTAGGCTCTGGGAAGACAGGCCTCCTATTCCAGTATAGATTGGAAGTGAAACAATTTGAGTAAAGTTGTGATCAGATTTAAGTTTTTAAATAAATTACTCACATTTTGTAAGTAAAAATAGGGAGATCAATTAAAAAGCTATTGCAGTGTTCTTGCTGAGAAATGGTAGTGGTGTGTACTAAAGTGTCACTGAAGGTAGAAAGATGGTTACACTCTTTTGATTCTGAACATGGAGCCAGTGGGATTTGTTTTGGGGTTAGAGGTAAGATATGAGTTAAATAGGGGCGCCTGGGTGGCTCAGTCAGTTAAGCGTCCGACTTCAGCTCAGGTCACGATCTCACCAACCGTGAGTTCGAGCCCCTCGTCGGGCTCCGGGCTGACGGCTCAAAGCCTGGAGCCTGCTTCCGATTCTGTGTCTCCCTCTCTCTCTGCCCCTCCCCCATTCATGCTCTGTCTCTCTCTGTCTCAAAAATAAATAAATGTTAAAAAAAAATAAAAAAATAAAATAATAAAAAAAAAAGATATGAGTTAAATAGAGAAATCAAGATGTTAGACCTGAACCCATGGGAAAATGGAACTACCATGTACAGAGATGGAGAAGGCAATAGGAGGAACAGATTTTGGGTAAAATCAAGAGTATTAATTTATACAGGTTAGGTAACATCTGATGCCTGTCAGACATCCAGTTGGTGATGTTGAAAAGGTAGTTATTTATAAAATAATATGTTTTAATGGATAGGTCTGGGATGATTAGCACTTAGATAATATTTAAAGCCACAGCTTGGGTGCTATGTGTACATAAAGGAAATATCTATAACTTACCCCTGGAGCAGCCCAGTGTTTAGAGTTTGGTAAAATGAGGAGAAAATGGAAACAGAATCTGAGAAGCAGGAGCCAGCTAGGAGATTAAATGAGAACAGTCACCCAAAGGCCAAAAGAAGGAGAGACTTCAAGGAAGGGGGAGTAATTAGTTATGTCATATACTGCTACCGGGAGAGGCCATGTGAAAAGTTAAATTTTAATCATTGGATTTAGCAACTAAAGGTCATCATTGACTTTAACTAGAGTTGTTTTGGTGGATTTATCAAAGGTTTCCAAAGTTGAATTCTTATTTGTAAAGATAAAACATTACTTTCTTAGTGAAGAAGAGATCTTATGAAACTTTCATTCCTTGAATTCTACTGATAGATCTTCTGACACCTTGATTCTTTATGAGGGATTTAAGTTTTTGTGTTTAGTAAGAAAAATGAACTAATTTGCTTGACTGGAAAACTTCTAAATGGGAAAAGTCAGATACAACATGATGAAAAGATAAGATGCGCTCAAGCTGTTGTTTGGTTTGTGTTACTCCAAATGGCCAGTTGAACTGCAAAGTTACCCACAATAAGCATCAAGAGAGGCATCACGCAGATAAAAATTGAAGGCCTGAGAGACAGGGTTTTAAGTCTAAAAAATTGAAGTTAATCAAATTTTTCCTAACAGGTAAGTGGAAGAGAAACCATGTAAAAGATCATTGTTACAGAGCTCTCTGGGAGTTTGCTTACACACCTGATTAATTCTGGATACTTTGTGATAATGGAGAGAGTTGCCGAAGTTAGCCAAACATAATGTGTAGGTGAAACTTTGTGTGATAAAGCAACTGGAACATCCATCAAAGAAAGGCTGTAGTGGTAGGTTGGGATTCATTTTGGTTTGGAGGTAAGTCTGTGTGACTCCACATTCTGTGCTCCTAACCTGATAGATCTTACCTTCCTTGATGTGCAGGGGATAAATGTCAGATAATTTATCTTAAACCATATGAGCTAAGCGAGCAGACCTCTGAATAAATTTTGATTTTCCTTTAATTTAACACATGTTTCCACTCCATCTTCTCCTCCCACACCCAAGGATGACCCTCCATTTCGCTGCTCCAAAAATGCAGCCATTACCATTCATTTGATAGAAGTTTCTCTTATTCCAGAATTTTTGTGTTACAAAGAATCATTTAACTTTTCTTGACCTTAGTTTCAGCTTTTTAAGATAGAAGTTTGGGTTAGCTGATCCGTATGGTCCCTTCAGGTGCTGAAAAATTATTCATTTTATGGGTATATGTTAATAAACATGAAATCATGCTATTAGATATGAAGAGTGACTTGAAGTGCCTTTTTTCCCCCATAAGGGCAAGAATAGCTCTGTGATGGTGCTCAGTCATATTAGAAAAGGAGGAGAAAAGGTTACACAGTATCTCATAATCCTGAGATGTAGTGTGTAATTATCCATTTGCAAAAGGCTTTCTTTATGTTCTGTTTCACTGGGAAAGTTAGAGCAAAGTGAAAATAAAGTTCTGCAATTATGAAATCTGCTCACTTGGCTCTTTCTGCTCTTCAAAGTAAATTCTGTGTTAATAGAGAAAAGTTAGTTAGTGTAACAGACCCCTAATTTGTTACCATTGTAATTATTTTTTTTCAGACCCATTAACATTTGTGAATGAATTTAATGCTCAGTAAAATGACGATGTCAGCCGTGGTCTGATCCAGGCACAGCACCAGCCTGCTGGGATAAGAACCTTTTAAATTGTTTCTGATATACCTAATTTTCACTTAAAGAGTGTCCTTCTTTAAACCTTTGGAGACTTGCTTACCTGAGATTAAATGCTCTGTATATCACCTGAGTAATCATTTGTTTAAAATTTATTAAGTACTATGTGCATTTGTTGTTCCAAGCACTAGGGATGAAGCAGGGCACACATCAGACTTGACTTTACAGTCCTATGAAAAAGACAGACATTAAAAAAATTACTACATAGTGTGGTGCATATTATGATAGAGCAGTAAGATGATATGGAAACAGAGTCTGAGGAAAGAAGATGCTATGGAGACAGGGTCTGTCCTCTGTCTAGGGTCAGGGAAATTCTGGAGTAATGAGATTGAAACTGAAATCTGAAGATGAATTGAAACTAACTTTGTGAAGTGTGTGTATGTCTTTATTGTTTTTGTGTGTGTGGCTGTGTGACTGTGTGTGAGAGGGTAAACAGGGATTCAAATAGGGAAACAGCGTGGGCAAAGGGAATAAAATATGACAATATCAAGGAATCTAGCAGAGCCTATTATTAACGGGAAATTAAGATGGGAGAGCATAAGAGGGAAAGAAATTGGTGGGAAATAAGGGGAGATAGGTCAGGGGGAAATAGGGAGAAACTTTGTAACACATTAAGCAGTTTTGTACTTAATTCATAAGAGCAGTGGTAAGAGGAAGTATACAATCAGACGTGAATTAAAGATGATCATTTAAGGTTCTAATGTGCATCTTGTATTGGAGGTGAGAAGCTAGGAAGCAGGAAGACCAGGGTTCAAGAGATAATGACATCTTAGACTAGGATATTGGCAGTGAGTCTTGAGAAAAATGGACAAGATTTAGAGCTATTTCAGAGATGAAACTACCAGGAATTGGTTGATATAAGAAGTGAAGGAGAAGAAGGAGTCAAGGCTGACCCCCAGGTTTCTGGCTTTGAGTAACTGTATCGATGGAGTGGGGTAGGGTGGTTTGTCCCCTTATTAGGATGGACAGCTGATGTGTGTCGCTCAGATGAGGAACTCAGAAGGAGGATTGGGAGTGGAAGATACAGGAAGGGAGGAGACAGTGATGAATTCCGTTTTGGACTTTCAAAACTGGGGAGAGCTGAAGACATCCAGGTGGAGATGTGAATAGGCAGCTGGATGTAGTCTGGAATGCAGGAGCTAAATCTGGATGAGACTTGACAGTCATTAGTATGTAGATACTCTCAATCTGCAAAGCAGTGTGATTGCCCCTCTACTATGGCACTCACCTCATTTTGAAATACAGTATCTGTGAATATTCCCATCTTTCTATTCTAGAGAGGGTTCCTTCTACTCTAGAGAGGGTTCCTTAAGGGCAGAAACTGTATTGCTCCCTGCCTTTTTTTTTTTTTTTTTTGTATTCCCACAGTATACAGTGCTTTACAGAAGATCTTACTTGATGACTGTTTGCTAGCTACAGTTGTTTTGTGTGATCATCTAACTTCTGTTGCGGGCCAAGCTGGCTGTGGGCCACTGAGCCTTGCATCTGTGTTCTTCCTGCACTGAAAAAACTCTGCTGTCTCCTTTGCTGTTTAAACCCTGATTTCTTTTTAGTCCAGTTCTTCATAGTTTAAAAAAGACATCATAGTACAAAAGGAAACTAAATTGGAGGTGAGAAGATGTGTAGAACAGTGTTAGCTGTGTTTCTTCTAAGTTGGGTAATCTTGAGCATATCATGTTACTTCCTATCCTGCTTACCCACCTGATAAAGAAACAATATCTAAGATCCCTTCTAAGTAAGTTTTCCCTATTTTGACCTCACTTATCTTTGGTTTATTCCCTTATGTTTTGAACAATGCACATTGGTACTTACATTCTTAAATGTGTAGTTATTTATATATGATTTTTTTCTTCTCAAATACATTCAAAGCTCATAAAGAGTTTATTTTCTGGTATTCCACATAGCCTTCATCTTAGTGCAGTGGCAATACAAGATGCTCAATAAATACAGCTCAATTTGCTGAATGCAAGTTGGATAGGAACAAGAACATCAGAAAAATGCATATGATAACTCTGTACATTTTGTTACATTTGCCTTTACCTCGTACACCCCCAACTCAGCAAGATATTATGGAACAGAACTTAAAGTCTGCTGTTTTTCCCATACGTGCTTAAGGTCAAGTCAGATGATAATCACTCTGAGATGCTATATGAGGATTTCTTTTTTTTTTTTAAACCAGTGGAGAACTTCAATCAGTAATCATATAATCTTACAAAATATTTAAAAAAAATTATGTGATACTGGATCTGGTTGAAATAGTGATGGAACCTGGCACCCTCTTTGTAATATCCCCTTTGTTCAACCCCTTTCTGGACATTTGGGCAGATCTCTTGGAATTCTGGAGAGATTAGGTGGTCTTTTACTTTTCAACTGTTGGCTGTCAATGCTGTGACTCCTCTCTGTTTCTCTTGTATCCAGGCTTGTGCTAAATGCTGTGGGGACTTTTAGAGATGAAGAAAATGTAACCCCTGTCATTGTTTAGAAAGATAATCTTCCTCTTATGCACGAAGCAAGTGAAGGCCCCCATATGATGGCACTGCCTATTTTTCTGTCTGTGGAGGAGTTGAAGCAGGTGATCTTTAGTCTCCTCCAGGTTTCACATTCTATGATTCTAAGTGTTAATGATGTGACCATGTGTGTTAAGTGCTTTGAGCCCAGGAATAATGCACTATATAAATTCAAGGACCATTACGTGCATAATCACAGTTGCTAAGCATGGACAAATTCCCTATTTGCATGATATCTTCAAGAAATCCCAAGGGAAATGCTATTTGAGACCTAAAAACAAAATTACCTTTTTTCTTAAGAAAGAAAGAAAGAAAGAAAGAAAGAAAGAAAGAAAGAAAAAGGAAGGAAGAAAGAAAGAAATGTAAGCCCCCTCTTCTCCCCGGGCTATTCTTCAACATGTTGTTGCAGGCAAATCATTCATTTGTCATTTAGGAAAATATCCCAAATGGTATTCTCCCCTGATTCAAATAAAACTTCCAGTGTCGGGCTGTGTTGGTTGCCAGAAGTGTCTGGGTTAATTGCACACCTGCATTTTATTTCAAGTAAATTGCATGGATCCCCCCACCCCCATTTGTACCCCTCACAAAGCAGGAGCCCACCTGTCTGGAGGCTCTTTGGGCAATGAAGGACTGCAGGAAAAAATTAGTCATCCTCTCTTCTTCGCTGTGACTTCTTTGACCTTGAGACTTCTAATGGCATCTCAGACAAAATGAACATAATCTAATGGACAGCGGGGAAGAGGGAACGGCTGGGTACATCTGTCGTATTACTGGGCTGTCTGAACAGTCAATGAAGCAGGGCCAAACCATAAGAGGCCTGTTCAGTTTAGCTCCAGGGTCTGCAGAGAAGGAGCACAATCATTTATCTTTATTTACTGAACTCTGCTTTCTGTTTAAGAAAAAAAAAATTGACAGGTTGACAAAAACCCGCGTTGGAGCTGCCCGCTGCCCAGAGATAAATGCTATTTGTGCTCTGGAGAGTCAAGGACAGCTCACAATGCCCTTTAGCTGGTTTCAGTAGGTGCCTATTATATGGAAACAGAAATGCCAAGGTACCTGGATCCTCTTTCCCCACCAGCACCTTCACATCTTTCCATAGAAGGGTCTGGTAGATGAATGCACAAGAAAAAAGTCTTGCAAAGAATGGGAGGCATGAATCCCCAAAGAAGCAATCCAAATTGGAAATTTGGGAAAGAGAACCAGGCGACAAAGATGACTGGAAAATGTTGAATATCCCATAAGTTTATTTATGATGAGATGGTGAGAAGTTTACCCAGAGCATCCATAACACATATAGTACAATTTCTATCAATAAAAGAGAGACACATAGGCATATTCCAGCTGCAGAGAAAACTTTTACTTTGAGCTGTAGAGCAAGAGTTTAAAAATAGCATTTTAAAGTCCTGTCCACCTGTGTCTATTCCTTGCTGAATGATGTTGGTCATATCACCGACTCTTTTAATGTCACATCTGTGGCTTACGGTACTTTTGTTAGAATAGCCATTGCCAAAGTGATATTCCTGTTTGTCAGGGAGTATATAAGACTGTTCACTGGGAGTGGGGAAAGTATGAGAGCTCATTTATTTTTTTCCTTCTTTTTTTCTCTGTCCCATCTCATCTTTTAAATTTTGTATTGAAGATGTTTTATAGTGAAAATAATGCATTTGTACAATAGCATATAGATACGATTTATAAATATAAAAGAGGTAAGTGCTTTAAAACTTTTTACAGATGGGAAGCACAACTGAACAAATCTGAGACCATCTTGTAGCTTTAGGAATGTATTCCCACTGAGGCTAATCCCCTAGGCAAATTGCCCAGATACAAGATGCCCTACTGTTTATGGAGATACTTTCCCAGAAATTCTGGAAAACAATCACCCCTTTATCCCCTATAGTCTTGAAATAAATAATGCTTCACATTGCAGCTGGCATACCATCACTCTTTTCTCTCTGCCAACATTCATGTGTATGTTATATTACCAGTAGTTAATGTTGAGATAGTTTCTGCCTTGTGACCTATTCCATGCCATTTACATGAGATCCACACAGTCTCTTACGGGACAGGAATTGGGGTTGGGGGCCATGTGGCAAGACTTTGAGGCTGTGGTTTCCTGTATTTGGACATATCTTAGGTGAGCATCAGAGACCCTGTATGCCTCAGTGACCCTGCTTTGGGGCACTGAGAAGGACAACCCAAGAGCACACCCATCTGTTGCTTTTGACTAACTTCGCTAGTCCACATTTTAAGGATTTGCTTTAGCTGCATCCAGAAGAAGCTAGTGTGAGGTTCAGGTGTGTTCCTGTGAAAAGTTCTAATGTTAGGAAATGAAATGGAGGTCTGAACAGAGGTAGAGCCAGCATTCTGGAGTCCATGCTGGTACCAGATAACTCATTGCTGGGGGAGCTGCGGTATTGATCAGAGGCAAGGTACATTGAAGGCTGAGATGGGTGGAAGCAGGGTGAGGGTGGACTCTAGCAAGAAGTATGAGAAGTGGAGCAGAAGAACTAGAAGAGAAGCCAGAAAAAACTCTTGTGACAAAAGCCATGATCTCATTATATAGGTGTTAATGAACCAGACATTGGGATATGGGTAGAACGAGAAGAAGGCACTCAGAGGGTGTGAGTGGAAGGAGCTTAAATGATAGTGACCTGGAATGAGCTAGGTTGGGTTTACTATGACTGATCCTTGAATTCTCAGCAGTGGGACTTGGAGAAGGAGGCTGTTAAATTCTGCTGAGACCAATCTGGCAGCTGTGGAGGCCAGTTGGGTGGGGGAAGGCTGTGTTTCTGAAAGTCACTTTAATAGTTTGTGAACCGTGGTGTCTGCTGGCTTGTAACATGTCACTGTGTCAGGTTTTGTCATGTTTGGGGAACTCACCTTGACTGATGCAGTAGGATAGGGCCACCAGAACCAGATACTGAAAAGCAGAGTCACTGAAGAAGCAGTTTTATGAACACAGTCCTGAGTGCTGTGGATGTCACAGATCCAGCAAGCCTGACTTCCCTTGCTCTGAGCTGTTTGCTAGAATTGTTTACTAATATTTTCTACCCCTTTAAGGGAATAAATCACTGCTAGGATATTTTTATTGCATTAAGTAAGAAAATAATAAATATGTTATAAAGAGTGTAGCTTATATATTTCATCCATTTACTTAATGATTTGCATAAATAAAAATAATTTGGGGATTATGATGAGTATTTTCTGAAAATGTCTCAACTAATTATTGTTTTCTATTCACTTTGTTATAATTGAATAATTTGACTCATAGCTGTTAAGAATAATTATTTTGAGATATTAAACATAATCACCATTTTCTTCCTTGATGTTTATTTCTTATGTAGTTATTGTGTACTAGTATCCGTTAATGGCTGTGTATTTTTTATTCATTTAAATCAGTTTATGATATGAGGTTTTGTTTCTATTTAATTTCAGAAGCACTGAACATTCAGCTCTATGCATAGCATTCTGCTTGGTGTTGGAATGGAAGATGTAGGCATTGTGGGGTCTCAAACAGGGTGCCCTTAGGACATGCTTTGCTATCAAAACAAATTGCAGCATCTCAGGATTTAACACAGGCACATGTTTTTTAGCTTTCATTTGAGTCGAGTGTAGGTCCTGGAAGTTTTCCTTGGAGACAAGTCTTCCAGCATTTGTTAGGGTCTAGGATCTCTCCATCTCAAGATTTTGCCATCTTCCACATAAGGCTTCCAAGGTCCCTGTGGAGGGACAGAGAGCTACAGGATTGCATAGGGTAGATTTCATGTGCAGACCTAGGGGTGGCTTTATTGCTTCTGCGGCCATCCTGTTAGACTAGAAACAAATCAGCTTTCCAAAACACACTATTAACTTTAAGTTTTCCAACCTCTTCCTCTAGTGCCATAAGCTTATTAGGCATGTGATCTGCCTTCCCAGCTATATAGTAGACAACAGTTCTACTAAGAACTTTAGTACTGTATTCAGTGCATACCTGCACAGCAGTCTTTTCAGCCTCTTACATCAGCTTTATGGTGTCTCATTGCTTGGTTCCTATGTCAGTGGCACGCATTATAGGCATGTGTTACTGCAGCACTCCACTGCAAGATACCCATTTCTTTACTGTTATAAGCATAACTGTGCTGTGATTCAGTAACAAATAAACCCTAGAGTTAGACTGAAGGGAAGAATGAGAGTTAAAACTAGAAATGTCTGCAGGATCCAGATCACAAGGAAGAGAATTAGAGGTGAAGTAGGGATTGTAATCTGGCAGTGGCACTCAGGAATGCAATATGGAGAAATAGAGGCAAAGTAACCGTGTAGATAATTGCCATAACCTGAGAAAGAATATCAAGGGTCTAAACCAGAGTTGTATGGATGAAACAGAAAAAAAAAGGAAGCATTTAAGAGATATCCTGAAGGAAGAACATCTGGCTTTGTAGAAAAGTAGTCAATCAAAGTCAAAGGCACAGGTCCTGGTTCTAATTACTCAATTTACTAGCTGTTTAATTTTCTTTATTCTTTGTTGCCTCACTCTAAGACTGAAATGATCAAATTTGGCCTATACATTTCTAAAGTGTAGTTTGAGAACCAAATTATAATACATAAATCAAAATGTTTTGTAGACAGTAAAATCATAGTAAGTCATTAAGTAAAAAAGCAGTATTTAAAGTTTGCTCCAAAGCTTTGTGTCTGGGTAACCAGGAGAATGTTGTCATTCCTAACAGAAATGGTAGGAGGGAGGGATAGGTGGGGCATGGTGATCCATTGGCTTTGGTCACAATAAGTTGTGGAGTTTTCATCCAGATCTTCAGATAGATGTATCCAGCCAGGACTGTATCTTAGCTGGGTTCCCTAGAAGGTAGCCCTAAGATGATGAACAGTGTGCAAGTGATTTGTAAGGAAGAATCTAGTGAGCGAAGGGGGTGAAGCAAATTTAGGAAAAGGGAAGAAGCCAAGGGAGGCTGAGATTTCAGGCAAAGACCTGGGGAGTGTAACTCAGTCTGACCCAGGACAGCTCTGCGATGTAAGTCGTGCTTCAGGGTTCATCTTGCCTAAGGCAAGGGAGCAAGGCTGTCATACTCCCATGGCCGTTGTGGTCAGTTGTTGCCCAAAGGCCTGGCAGTACAAACTTCCAGGTGCCTTGTGTGCTTTACCTGAGCTGGTAAATGGGCTCTAAGAGCCAAGGGTAGAAATCCAGCTAAAGAAGAGTTGCAGGTGTAGATAGTTAGAACCAAACAAAATGAAAGAGAGAGACAGCAAAAGGGATCCACTGGGATCTGAAAGCCTCAAAAGGGTAATTTTAAATTTTTGGAGAAAGGGTGAAATAAGAAATCTGTTTTGTTAGCTTCTGATAAGCAATTAAAATCAAGGTGTCTACATGTTAATGGGGTTTCAGGTATCTCTGAGCTTTTTATTATTCTCACTTTTAGCAAAGATTTTTAATTTGTAGGCCCTAAATTACTTCCTACCCTTGTCTTCCGCCCCACCCCCCCACCCCCCGCCTTATCCTTGGGTATCTGCAATGTAAGAATTGTGACTTAGACAAAGTTGTTCTCAGTGCTCTACCAAATGTTTGGAAAGACCCTTTACCATCTTCTCAACCATTATAGGTTATCCCACTGGCCCAGAGTCTCTTTAACATCCCAAGAACTCTGTCTTCTCTACCAGCAGTATTCTAACCAAATTCCCAGGAAGTTATGTGTGCCTAATAGAGATTAAGCTCTTTTTATCCTCTTATTCTTTTCCTCCCATCCCCTGACCCTTTAGGGATATTATCATTTAATAACAGACTTATTTCTGATGGTGAAATTTAGGTAACACCAAATGACTATTGAGCAGATTGTTAAAATTCTTATGTTTTTATGGTTCACAACTTTTTATAGAATATCAAGATTGTAAGAGATTTAGTTAATTGCATCCCACACCCTATTAGGGATTTTTGATACATGTGATACCTAATGAACACTTTTTTTTGAAAGTTTATTTATTTATTTTGAGAGAGAGAGAGAGAAAGAGCACACAAGCATGTGGTGGAGGGGCAGAGAGAGAGGCAGAGAGAGAATCCCAAGCAGGCTCACCACTGTCAGTGCAGAGTCCAATGTGGGGCTTGAACTCACAAACTGTGAGATCATGACCCGAGTCGAAACCAAGAGCCGGATACTTAACCAACTGAGCCACCCAGGCACCCCTGAACAGGTTATTTTTAAGGAGCATTTTGTTAACCTTAGCCATACCTTAGTACCAGAGAGTACTAGGTGAAGAGTCTAGTGATTTTTGAGAATAAATATGAAGATTCTGAAAAAGAAGATATGGGGCTTCAGCATGAAGAAGTGAGCCTCACTTTTCAGGGAACTCTGGTTTTCTCATTGATGCACAGACTTAGATGTGTCTTGAAGGTGAATCTTCTTCCACAGGCTGTTCTCTGAGCTCTCCAATGAGGTTAAAAACTTTTTCCCCCCTCTCTGGGAAGTGGGGATTTATTTATGTGGCAGAATTTTTACTTAGTAATTAATTTGGACCCCAACAGCGTGGAGATGGTGAGAGAGGGACCCTATTAAGAATTGATATTAAGTTAATAGCAGGTGACAGTGACTTCATCAAAACCTCTGTGCAAAACATCAAGTAGATGGAAATTTCAGTTCTGGTACATTACTCAGCTGAGTATCATCAGACCTGCTTACAAGGGTCATAAAGATTATTTGTACATTAAAGAAGGGCTTGTCCATCAAGCTCAGTATGAAAGAGAAGCAGGAAAATCAGCATCTCATCAGACACAGAATATATTGGTACAGTTCCACTAATGAAACACTCAATACTTTGCAAAATTTTCACTGACTATTTTTCATTATTTCTTTAGATACACACACACATACATTCTTGCCATAAGAATGAGAGAGAGGGAGCTAGAACAGATGTCATTGTCACTTCCATATCTGACCTATCCACGAAAACCGCCACAGGGAGATGGGGGTAGGAGGAACAGCAGGGAATATAGCTATTGTGATTTAGACAAAACTTGCTAGCTTAAATAGATGGCAGGGGTCACCTGATGAAATGGAAGCTCCGTAAGGCTAGGACAAATAGGAAGAAAAATAACAGCCTCTTTGGAATATTAACCCCTCTAGTTCATCATTGCATAAGGTCACTGCTTATAGATCAGGGATCAAGAAACAAAGCAATAACAGAAAATGTTTGAATACAATTGAGACTCAATGACAACATTTCCCACCATGCAAAGTTAAAGTATAAAAGGGTGATTCAATTATGTGTTCAGGATATATGGGAATTTGGGAGGTCACAGGATGCCCATTTCACTTTGAAAGCTTTGAACACTTAGCTGGGAAGCTGAATTGTTTTCTCTTCACTAAGGATTGAGCCTTCCATTTAGCAACACTTCTTATCTTCTGAATAGGAAGCTCAGAAGTTTTGTGCAAGTGGTTTCAACAGGAATGTGTTTGTTTCTTACCTCTGTCCCTTGGTACCTTCTATAAGCCAAAAGGACATTTCTGATTAATACTGTAATTAGCTAGTTATTAAAAACAGTAATCATCTAGAAATTATTTGGTGCCATAAACATCCCATACAGAGAAAATATTCGAACATTTAAAGTTGAACATTACAATTGGCTTTGTATGCAAGAAGCCAAAAAGGACATAAAGAATTTTTAAGTTCCCAAGAAAGCACTCACATTAAGAACAAGTTGTCTTTTTGATCAGGTTGGAAGTTAGTGCCACACATCCAATAGATTCCCCTTGTGGCCGGTAGCAATGAACCAATTTCTATTAATGAAGAGCTCATGTTTATGGCTAATATAGAAGAAAATGTACTGAAGGGGGGAGCTTAGTCATTCATTGGAGATAGCTTAATTCTGGTAATTTCCAATTTCCAAGCTTGTTTTAATTTGTTATCAAAGTAATCACTCATTCCGGCTAGAGTCAGAAATAGCTTTTTGTCATCAGTAGCCTGACAGATTATTCACATGGAACCCCATTTTTTAAAGCTCACCTGCTCAGCATCTGTGATATGCTCGTAAGTTCCAAGAGGTATGGCTTTCAGCATCAGAGCCAGCCTGAAAAGAACTGAGGCCACTTTAGTGCAGTTTTCTGAGCCAGGGAGTATGTTTCATGGCTCCAAATCCTGATTAAAACTCACACACAAAGAGAAGAATATGATGGGGAGCAGAGATTGGAGGCTGGAATAGTCACTAGACTTCGTCTTGTCTGCCAACCTAATCCTACAAACGTCCTTGTTCACTCTGCCGCAGGGAAAGTTTATCTGGATTTCGCTACAAACATGAGACTATTCTCACGGGATTGCCCTTGGCTTTTCTAGTATTGGTCCACATTTCCTTTGATCCACAGTATTCATTTATCCACAGTGTCCAGGAGAGTGGTCAGCAAAGTGTGTTTGGCCAGCTGCATAGAAGGACAGCAAATGATGCTATGCAAAGACTACACACTATTTAGAAATTGTACTCTGAGGTTTATACTAGATTACGTGATTTATAAAGATGATGCCGCCACCAGAAACTTGGATGCGACTTTGCCTTGTTTCATCAGGGGTAAAATGATGCAATAACGGTTCCTTACTCAGTGTCCCACTTGCTTCTAAACCTGTGGTGGCAGAGGCCACAGAGGAAGCCTGTAGACTTGTATTTCCATGTTCTGTGGAGGAGCTGGAAAGGCCTCAGGGCCACTTCCACAGGAGACAAAACTGCAGTTGTGCTTGATTGACTTCGCTTATGTTTACACAGCTTTGTAAGGTTACAGCGAGGATTAGAATGCTGATTCGTAGCCAGCGTTTTCTTTCTGTGTGAAGAAATACAACAGTTGAGACAGGGATGGGGGGAAAGAGGAGCCAAGGGAGAGGTTATCAAGGATGTGGTGGGAATCAGAGCAGAGGAAGGAACTAAGCAGAGGACATACTTGTCTCAGAGTCCTTCCTTCCCAAGTTTGTCGTCTCTTTTGATCTCGTGGAAGCTGCAATTTTTTTTAAAAGCGGAGTAAGGGAGGAGGATGGTTAGAGTAGATAAAGCTGATTGTCACTAAAACCACAACTTCAGGACATGCTTTCTGAATATATACAGACACACAAACAACCCAAACCCCAGTTCCCTCATTGTCACTGAGTAGCTTCCAGGGATGATAATGAAGAATTGTCTTCTCTTTATTGCTTTGGCTGATGCTTGAGTCTGTGGCGCCAAGAATCTGGATCTCCCAGAGCCAGGCAGTGGAAAAACAATACATTAGCATTAAATAATGGGATCTCTGGTACCCGGACTGCAATGGAGGAAGGGTTAACCGAGCTGGGGCTTTGTACAGCGGGAGCCTCCATCTATAATCTCTTGTTTTTCTAGGCTGGGAGGAGGAGAAGGGAGCCTTGGGGGAGGAAAACACAGAGTGCCCTAATCTTATGATAAAAATAATATGATTCCTATACCTGCTATCTCTCCCCACCAGGTTTCTGCTCCCTCCACAGAACACTAGTAATGCCCATAAATGTCGGTTAAAATAAAAATTTCTGTTCCATTAAACATATGAAAAATATGTTGCATTGAATACAGTTGGTTTGGGAAATCTGTTTTTATCCCTCCTAGCCAATCGTCCATACTAACTGCAGCTGCCACAAGTGGCAGCACATTGGGCGGGGGCTGAGACCCGAATCAGAGTTAGGCTGCCCATACTGTGGATGTCCAATGTGAGCCATGTGTATCTGCACATCAGGCTGATGCTGTTCACGTTCTAGGGTACACAGTCTGGCCAACCTGCTCTGGGAATTCAGGTAGGTTTGTGTTCTCGAAGGAAATGCGGTCTGCTTTTGTTTGCATTCTGAGGGGCTTGAACCACAGTGGTGCACCCTAAGCCAGGGTGGGCTCTCTCAGCACATAGCCTGAGACATTAGGGTCAGTCTGTGCTGGCTTCTGATCCATGTGGCAACAGACCTGGCTATGCTAACTCACTTTGGGTGTAGTGGCTGATGTGGGAACATGTGTTTACCAACCACTTATATGACATAATTTCTTGTCTGTCTACCATATGCAGTGCCCTGTCCTGGAGACACTGCTCAGTTACTCAGCATCTTCCAAGGGTCAGAAGCTTGCCATGTGACCTCCTTGATGGGGTTGTTATGATCTTTTCCTCCATTTAAAAAAATGTTTATTTATTTATTTTGAGAGACAGAGAGGGAGAGGGAACACATGTGAGTGGGGGAGGGGCAGAGAGAGAGGGAGGTGGAGGATTTGGAAGTGGGCTCTGTGCTGACAGCAGAGAGCCTGATGCGGGGCTTGAACTCACGAACCACAAGATCATGACCTGAGCCAAAGTTGGATGCTTAACCAACTGAGCCACCTATGTGCCCCACCTCCACTTTTATGGTAAGGAAACTGAGTCAGAAAAGATACTTGGCTATGGTCAGGTCCTTTAATAAATGAAGCCTTTCCAGACAAATTCCCCACCTCCTTCCCACCTTAGATACGGCCCTTCAACCATGGCAGTTCCACTAACATATTCTGTATATGAGGTATTTTCTTTTCATGCAACTTCTTTTCATATGCATCCTTTTCCCTTTCTTTAACTGCAGTTCACTCTTCAAGATTACTTTGCTGATGACAAATACAGAGCAAGTAAGGAAACTTACTTTATTTAGGTATTGCAATAGGGAGAACCCTGGAAATCTGAAGATCAGGGTGTCTCAGCAGGATGGCTTTGCCTTAGATTTTTATAGAAAGGACAGGACAAATTACAGGTAGGGTGATTTTACCTTTGGGATTCGTTTTGAAATCACAAGTCTCAGCTGAACAGGAACTGCATGTAGTTAATTTTAGGAGGACAATTCTTTTTCTTTTTTTTTTTTAAGTTTATTTTTGAGAGAGAGAGAGAGAGAGAGAGAGAGAGAGAATATCAGGGAGAGGCAGAGAGAGAGGGAGAGAGAGAGAATCCCAAGCAGGCTCTGTACCGTCAGCAAAGAGCCTGACTCGGGTCTCGAACTCATGAACCATGAGGTCATGACCTGAGCTGAAACCAAGAGTTGGATGCTCAAACGGCTGAGCCACCTAGGTGGTGCCCCAGGAGGACAATTTCTAATCTGTTACTAATTCATGAGTCTAAGAGTGGGGAGTTGGAGGGTCTGTGCCTGGCTTTTTAGAGTTCAGGCAAAAGAGGCAAGGACTGTGTTGGGCTTTGTCACAGGTAAACGGAGGCATCTGTGACTCTTCTTGGAAGTTGTGAGAAAGAACAGACCAGCATTCTTCTGTAAGTCATAGTGGAAGTGTGATTCTTATGGCAAGCCACTCCCCAGAACACAGAAGGGTGTGTGTGGCGGGGCGATTTCTTAACTATGCTGTTTTCATGGCTCAGGTAAAGGTCAACATTGGGAGTTATCTCCCAGTTCCCCCAGTCTGGATTAGGGGCTTCTTCTCTTTGCTCCTCTTTGCTCCCTAGATCCGAGTCTATCACCACACTCATTACACTGCATTTACATAGGTGTTGACTTGGCTGATTTCCAGTTAGCAATCAGTTTGGAAACAATGAGTGTCTCCTTGCTTTTGTATCCATAGCCAGCTAGGTGCCTGGCCTCCTGGAGGTTCTCATTTGTTGTGAGTGTAGAATGGGTAGATACCAACTGGTAGGGGGATTTTAATGTAAAGAGAAAGTCTGAACAAAGACACAGTGAATGAAGCTGGCTGGTGCAGAGAGGAAGGTGAAGGGTAAGGCTGGGAGCAAGAGCCCCCCTTGTGCCCACAGCAGCTATGAGGGCCTCTCCAGTCCACTCCTAAGTTGGGGCAGAGGATGCCCTTCAACACACTTTGTCATTTTTCCTGGAGCTTGGTCTTAAGTGATCCTGGGATGTCACTTTCACCCTTTCCCCTGTGGCTGATTTTTCTCCAGTTCTGATGACACTGCTGTCAGAAAGTTTTTCCTGGCAGTTCAGCAAAGGGAAACGGAGGGTATTGTATTCCATCAGTAGCACATGAATCCCTTCTCTTCACACTGCTTCCGCCCTACAAATATTTATAGATATCATTATGCCTCCCTTAGCTATCATTTATCCAAGCGGTAACAGCACCAGTCTTTCCATCTTGCCTCATAAATCAACCCCTCCAGCCCCTGTAATCATCTCCCTGCTCCTCTCTGAACTCTCCAGAGTCTGTCGACATCTTAATAAGGTACCCCAAACCAAAGGCTGCTCTCTACCACGGTACTAAAGCAATTACCTGCCTATTAGGGGAATGGCATATGCTAAAAAGACACTTTGGCCTTGTGGATGCCATTGTGGAGTTCAAGCTCATTTCTCACATGTGGCCACTTCTCCCTCCAGAATGTTTTCTGTGTGAATGCTGCCACTGTGCCCCTTCTCTCTCTGCCACTTGCTGCCCAACAAAGATCAGAAGTGGGGTTTGCTCTTTCCCAGTCTCCTACTGGACTCTCCTTTCTAAATTTCACCTTTCTTTGGGCTTTCATAGTGGCCTACAGTGGGGTCCTGATGTCTTCATTGTGGAGTTCTATTTCAAACTCCAGGCTATTCCCACTCCCTGGTGCCCTATCAAAGCATGTCAACTGGGCCTTAAGTTTGGGAGACCTGTGTTCAAACCCCAGGTCTAACATGCTGGCCCAGTGGAATGACTTTGGGGAAGTTATTCAACTTCTCTGAACCTCAATTATCTTATCTGTAAAATAGGGATAAGGATTATATCCAACTCATGAACTGTTATGAGAATTAATGGAAAAACATGTATTAATAATACTCAATTGAAGTTGCTATTATTATCCTCTTCCTCCAGTGTCCTTCTTCTTTTCTTTTGGCTTATTATCTTGGATGGGGATTTAGACCAGTGATTTATAAATCAAAGGGGAAGAAGCATATTTTCCTCAATTACCTAGACATTTTAGGGGAAAAGTGGCTTTAAATGAGACTTTTATTCATTATTCCTTTCTTTGAGATACGGAGGTGCTCTATAGTGATGTAGAATTGCAAAAAAGAAACCCTGGTTGGCTTTATTATTTACTCATTTTCATGATTCTTGCTAAAAATAACCAAGAAGGAGAAAAGAAACCCACAGAATATGTGTGCTTATTGAGGAATTAAGTGACATTCCTTCTGAAGCAGCCATGATACTATCTACAAAAACTAAATAAGGCATAGAATAATTTGACAGTATTAGAGAACATTGAAATAAATGAACTGATGAAGATTATGTGAGAGGTACCTCTACAGGTATATCTGAGTCTAATTAGGAAAACAGAGCCTCCACCAGGTTATTCAATTGTAGGAATTTATTTTGGGCAACTAGTTAAAAAGGTCTTAAAAAGATAGGAAAACCAGTTATTAGCAACAGTAGGAAGATGCTACTGACTGGAGGGAGCACAGGAATGGTGGCATTACTAGAGCCCTAGGGCCAGGCTGCCTTGAAGGGATTGAAACTATTTTGGTCACTACAACCAAGGAGGAGGGGCAGCACTGTTCAAGATGCCCCCCCTAGGGAGTGAGGAAGGATGCCTATTCTTCTATTTTCCTCCTCTTCATTTTCCACCACTGGCTGAGCTTAGCCAGAAATTATTTGGCAAGAAAAAAAAATGTGAATCAGCCCTTGTGATACAAAGCAGAGAAGGGGAAGGGCAGGGAATGGATCTGAGAACAAACAGGTGAATTGATTGCACAGCAAGAATCATTAACACAATTTCTATAAATGGCAGTCGATAAGATGCCCTAGTCCAGGGGGCTAGACTAATGGCTAAAGGTATCTCTCCATCTCCGTCTCCATCTCTGTCTCTATCTCCACGTCCAGTTTTACGTCTCTGTCTACCTCAGTCTCACAGATTAAAGGAAATGTGCTCTCCTGTTAAAGAAAAACAAATCCTTCCTATTAGTTAGGGTCTAGTCAGGAGACAGAAACTGTATCAATTGTTTTGAATGGGGTAAAATTTCCCCCCAATTTTTTTTACTGAGATATAACTGACATATAGCATTATTTAAATTTAAGGTGTATTGCATGATTTTATATATATATATTATATATATATATATAATATATATATATAATCTTTTAAACTATATATATATATATATATATATATATATACAGTGCAAAATGATTACATAATAAATGCAGTTGATGTCTGTCACCTCTCATAGTTACATTTTTTTCCCTTGTGGGGAGAACTTTTAAACTCTACTTTCTTAGTAAGTTTCAAATATATAATATTGTGCTGTTAGAAGGTAAATTAAATATTAATAACTGATTACTAGGTAAAAGGTGGTTATCTGCTAAAAGGGATAAGTGGGAGCTGTAGAAGTTAACAAAGGTAGCAACTAGGGAAAGCAACATTACCCTTAAGGTTGAAAAATCAAAGTGAATAAGAAGGAACTTGGGATCTTGGAGGAAGACCCTTGATGCTAAGATTCAGCCCACTACCTATCTGACAAAGAAGCAAATGTCCATGGCAGTGTCCCAGCTGGAATATCACAAAGTAGGACCAAAAAAAAAAAGAAGGCGTGGTTCAAGTTAAGAAGCAATAAATTAATAACTGGCACACCTGCCAAATGTTCATTGACCAAGTTTGTCTTTCCACTTTGCTTTTTAAACAATTATACCAGGGGTAAATTTCAAGACAAACTCAAATCCGTATATTTGATTAAGGCTGGAACTATAGGCAGCCATGAGTGTGGCTTTAGGTAGTCTATATGTGTCTTAAAGGCTTCCACCAGGTGTGATTCATTACATTGAAAGGCTGCTAAATATGGAGTCTATCTTGATTGAATCAACAAGAGGAAATTCCCCTGTCTGTGGGAAGAATGCTATAGTAAAAACTTAGGAAATTGCTTCTCTTTCCTCCTTGCTTATCTAAGTCAGATCCTTGCTTCAAGGTTCAGTTGAAGTCCCATCCCCCTGACCAGCTGACATCATCTCTTCCTCAACACAAATCTTTTTTATGGTGTTTTTATTCAACATCATACATTTGAAAAAGCCTAGTTGTGTGTTTGTGAGGGGTGTGTGTGTGTGTGTGTGTGTGTGTGTGTGTATTTAGTAAACCTTGTCTCCCCAAACGGATTGTCGATTCCTTGATTTCTTTGACAGGAAGCACCTTGTCTAGTAATAGTCAAGCTCACTGGGACAGGCAGTCTGTACCTTGTGAATTTACTGAATCTAGGGGAGGTTTATGCAGTGGGTATGATACTTAGGCCTGACTCACACCTTGCAGATAATTTGAATTTTGAGAAATGGGAAGGAATTTTTGCGTGTGAGAAAGCATGCACATGAACAACGGTAGGATTGTGCGTATGTGTGTTGGCTATGATGGTGAGATGAATCTCTTTCCTAAACAACAGAAGCAGACTGCATGATGGACAACATAGACCCTAAACATTGGGCTGAAGATCAGCAAACAGGAAGCAGACAGGGGAGTCCAGGGAAGAAAGCAAGCATGAGATAAATATTCTTGTCCCTTCTTCCATCTCAAAATCCTTGTCCAGTGCCTTTGCATATTGATGAATTCAAGGGTGCATACAACACCCCAGTTAATAAGCAGTAATCTCCATTCAGGAAATTGTTTTATTATCCGTAGAATTCTGAGAAAATGCTGGTCCTCTTGGTACTGTTTGTCCTTGCTGAGCGAGTGTGAGAGATGGAAGATCTATCAGGGCATCTCTTCACTATCTTTTCAGAGCTGCATTGTTCCGAGCACAATATGGTCTCTTCCCCTGCCTTTTGTCCATTCCTTTTTTTTTTTTTTTTTTTTTTTTTTTTTTTTTTTGAGAGAGCGGAAGCTCTCTGTGCTTAGTTAGACAGATTGTCCCTGACTAATAAATCTCATCATCAGGACCTGCTTCTTTGTACTCACCCAGAATTTTAGTCTTTATTTACCTGGGACTGGTTATACCAAAATGTACTTTCTCCAGCATTATTCATTATCTTTCCTATTTTGGTTTTTGCTGAAGAATATTTTCCGGAAAGGTGGATGGCAGTGATTGCCTTGGGTGCTGTGTTCCAGCACCCAACACCGCTATAGCTTAGGGACATTGTGTGTTCAAAAATGAAAGGAAAAAAAAAAAAAAAGAACCCAGTTCATATACTCCTACTTTTTCCCTGTCTCTCCAATCCCCATTGTAAAATGAATTGAAATGCCCGTTTCCTCATTTCTTCCTCCCTTCTTATCTCCCCACATATTTTCAGAATACCTTTTATGTGACATTTATCCAAGAAACAAAGGCAACCAAAATTCAGCCATAAGCCTGGAGGGAACAAGATATTTAAATATTCAGTATTTATTGAATATCTATTATTTTCCAGTAGCTTTATACATGTTTACTCAATTTTCACAACAATTGGGCCAAAAAGGAATTGGGCCATTCTGCAGATGAAACTTGGAAAGTGAAATGATTGGCCTATGATGACATAGGCTGCGAAAGGCTGAGCCATACTCAAATGCAGGTCTTCCCAAAGCCTGTGTTTTCCACTCTTCTGTATTCAGAGCCAATGCAGGGATAAGCACGTGGTCACTGCACAGGAAGATAAATGCTGTAGGCAGCAGCACCCTGGGAGAACATTGAGGAAGCAGATGAGCTGTGGGTTCCCCTGAGGCCTTTTTCCTTCATGGGTCTTCTCAATGGTCTTTATAACTCAACCTTCCTTCAGAGAAAAGATTGAGAAGAAGGTTGTCCAAAGGCAACAAAGTAGCTGGTTACAACCAGGTGCAGGGCTATCATTTAAAGGGAAGCTATAGATCCTTTCCCTGTATTTCCAGGTCCAGATGGAACCAAAGAATGCCTGTCAGAGGAAAATTGGTATTGACTTAGAATCAGGAAGTGCATTTGATAATTTTATCTGCTTGAAATGGAATTGAGGAGCATCCAGCTCTCCCTGCCAGCAGAGCCCAGACCTCTATGTCCCTTCCAGCCCTATGACTCTGTGATAAATAATTTTGGATTCTCCCTCAGGCTCCACAATTCAGCTCTCAACGGGTAGCAGTCACTCCTTTTAGTGATCATTTATTTCTTGTAGCTTATGGTTAGAGCCAAGAGAGTGGAAACTCTATGAGCCCCAATTCCTAGATAGATTTTGTGTAGCCTCGTTTAAGAAAATCAATGCACTAGCATGTGTTCTCAGGAAAGCAAACACACAAGGAAAGCACCACTGACCTAGCATTTGTTAAATATGTGAGTAGTGTGTTCCTGATTGTGTGTGCATCAAGGTGGATAAAGGAATTATGCAGAGTAAGAAATTCTACACACTGAGAAATGGCTAACATCTGAGGCTGCATCCAAACAATACCATCTATTAAAGAAAAGTGAAAATAGTTTCTCAAAGAATCCCAAGCATCTTGAAATGTGGTACTTAATTAAAAAGCATCAGTATTTTATACTGTTGTGTCAACTTGAATTTAGATTTTAATTAATTAAAAAACACTGAATTATTATAGCCAATCTAGAACTTAATTCCAAAAGGTTTGGCCACCGAAAGAACAAAATCCTGAAGGAAAATTCTAGAGTTACATTTTTTCTTATCACTGCTGAGGAAAAATTTTTTTACTAATACTATTGGCTTTTGGTCATTTCTGACGGGAATAAATTTAGCCAACTTTGGTTTAAAAGACTAAAAAAATGTGGTCATTTATTCCTTAAATTAACCCACCACTCTTCCTAGATTCCTTTCAACTCCATTTTCTAGGGAGTAGTCAAGGATTTATTCAAAATCATGCAATGCCTAAAATAATCATTATTCCCTCTATTATAGGTGGTATTATATCCGGGGCCTTCTCACTTATAGGCATGTCTGTCAAAGGGACCATTTTTCAGGCTCACAGTTCCCAAGACTCTGTCACTTTCTTACTTACAGAGGCCCAAAATGGAAACTATTTTTCTTTTCATTATGAGCTGTCACTTTTTCATCTTGGCACTGCAATGATAGACTTTCATTCATCTTCTATATTACCTTTCCTGAAACCTCTGACACAGACTGACACAATGCAAAATGCAGGAGATCTTGGAGCATACGTTGGCAATTTTGAGGGAAGGCAGCCGCTTGTCTCACTCCGTTATTTTAAATATATATTGAAAATGCCGAGATTCCCGATGTGGTAGACTGGAAATGCTAATGTGCCATGCTCTGTTTCTACCCGTCCTTATAATGTCTGTTCCCTGGCCCCAAATCAAAGTGAAGAGTTGGCAGAGGGCAGAATTGTTGCCAAGGCTTTACCAGAGTGGAGGGCAAGAGGAAAAAGTTTGCTTTAAATCCATGTGGACATGAGGCAGAAGAGGGGAATGAGGGTTATATTTTCTCAATTCCTTCTGAGATTACCGAGGAGACCATTGATTCTTAGTTGTGTGTTGGACGACGCCAATGACAAAATAAGTCCTTAGGTGAGTCTACTCCTCTCACTGCCGCAGACAGTGAATAGAAAGGCAGTGACATCTCACTATCCAACATCAGTATCCAGGCACACTTCTGTGTTTCTGTTCTCAGTGGAGTGGCTCCAGAAGCATTTCGCATGGCATGGGACACCCAAGGCACAGAAGGATGAAAAGAATAAGAGAAAGCCAGGTCCAGTTTATATCATCTGCTTTCAGACCATACTGAATTTTGATTCTACATTTTATTCAGAAATATGAATATCCAGGATATCCACGAATCCTTGTCATACCTGGATTCTGGACGGTGCCAGAGGAGAAACATCTTACATTCTTGACGTTCACGTTTTTAAGGGGACATCGGGTTAACTCTTAGTGAATTTATGAAAAAGACAAAGTTTGTTACATTGTTCCATTTTTAATTGAATCTAGAAATTTAGTGGGTTCAAATGTTTATTACTGAGTACGTTTCTGTAGCAAAACAAGCAGTATAGGGACATCCATCGGAATGAGACAGTGCCAACATAGCCATCATCTGTGAAATGGGTCTCATACCTGCTCTTTAATTCTGTGCTCTGTTTGACCAAGCCCAGTTATGTAAAACCTTATCAAGTGGCCTCTCATCTAGGAGTCTCACTTGACTTTCTCAGACAGATGTTTTGTCTTCCCTGTAAATTATAAACTATTTATAATTAGAGGTTGGGTCTTATTTAATGTTATATCCCCAGTGCTTTTCACACTTCTTGCTTAACAAATATCTGCTGATTGAATAAATGAATGCTAGAAAATCCTGACCAGATTCATTGCCCGTTTATTTTCTTTTTAATTTTTTTTTAAGTTTTTATTTATTTCTTTTGAGAGAGAGAGTGAGTGAGAGGGCACACATGCATGGAACAGAGAGAGGGGGAGATAATCCCAAGCAGGTTCCGTGCTGTTAGCAATAGCCTGACATGGGGCTCGATCTCAGGAATGGTGAGATCATGACCTGAGCTAAAATCAAGAGTGGAATGCTAAACCGATTGAGCCACCCAGGAGTTTCTTATTTATTTTCAATTCTGACCTTGGCTGTGAGCCATTAGAGGTGTTTTCTTTTCACCAGGTGAGTGCTTTAAAACTGCATGTTGGAATGCTTTTAGGTTGGGCATGAGCTTTTAAATTCTCCACTACACTCTTCATGCATTTATTATTATTATCTGACTCATTTGAGCTTGAAGTTTTGGATTCTTCCATCTCATTATTGACTGGCATTACAACACCCTACCTTCACAGTGGTTTTTTTTAATCTCTTCTTGTTACTTTTACTTTCGTTACCTTTGTTCTGAACCTCACAAAAACCAGGGACATTGTCCCACTCATGTGAGATCATATTGTTGGCTTCCCCTCAGGGCAGGCTTAGTTGCCACTCAGCCATACCTAGAAAACCGAGCCCAATCTGTGTCTGAATGGGAAATCATTGTCTGTGTGTGCTTCTAAACCCAGCTCTGAGTGTTAAATATTGGAGCATTATGGAAGCTGGAGGATGTGAAGATAAGAGGATAAATAAAAGGGAGGTGAAAAATTGAGGAAAGGGAAAAATTCCAAGTTTTACCTGGAAAACTAAAGAAAGTCAACTGAAAATTGATTTTAAAAGATAAGAGAATAAAGTGGCTGAATACCAAAATAGTACATAGAAATGAATAATTTTTATATATTTGTTCAAAAATATACATACATATAAACATGAAATTAGAATATATAGTGGAAAGATATATAATAGTATTTTTTATTTTTTATTTTATTTTATTTTTTGAGGGGGAGGCAGGGGCAGAGGAAGAGAATCTTAAGCAGACTCCACACCCAGTGTGGAGCCCAACATGGGGCTCAATCTCATGACCATGAGATAATGACCTGAGCTGAAATCAAGAGGCAGATGCTTAACCAACTGAGCTGCTAGGTGCCTCTATAATAGTAATTTTAAACAATTTTTGAGGTATATTTGACATACAATAAGTTGCATATATAAAAATGTATAATTTGGTAAGTTTGACATATATATATGCACATATATGTATATATATGCACACACACACACACACATATATATATACACACATGCATAAAACAATCACCACAATCAAGATAGTGAACATAATCATCACCTTCAAATGTTTTATCATGAAAACATTGATATAGTCAATAGAATATAACAAAATGGAATACTACATAAAAACATAAGGTATTCGTTAGGTAAAAGATAACTAGAAAATTTAATTTAATTTTAAATTAAATATAAATACAAAATTTAATAAATGTATATGATAGATGAAAAGGTTTGTTATTTAATATATAAAGAGTTTCTACAGATCAATAAAAAAGACAAATAACCTGATAGAAAACATGGGAAAAGAGATTAATATACAGTTCATAAAGAAAGAAATAGATTTTTAACAAATATGCTCAACTCCACTGAAATAAGGGAAGTACAAAGTAAAGTTATAATGCTTACCACTTTCCATATAATAAATGAAAAAAACTTATAAAGATATATAACCCTGCATATTAATTATTGTGAGGAAAAAGCACTGTCTTTCCACTTTGGTTGGAATTAGGGCCTTTATGGAAGACATTTTGGGAATATTATTCAATTAAAAAAATCACACTCCACTTAAGCCAGAACAGGATTTCTAGGTTTTTCTTCTACAGATAGACTAGCATGTGTGCTAAATGATATATGTGCTAGGATTTTTTTTTTTTTCAGCATTGTCCTAAGAGCAGGAATTTAAAACTCAAATGCCCTAACATATGGGACAAGTTCCTCAGTAGGAACTCTCTACTGTCCTAATGTTAATGCTTTACTAGAGGGAAAAACAACCTTAGCTTGACAAAAGGTAGGCCTCCAGTATCCTGTGAATCTTCTTTAGCATATGAAAATCTCATTGCAAACTTCCCTGGGCTTTACCTCCCCCAACTCCCAACTATATAACCAGCCTCTCCTCATGGTCCCAGGGCAGCTCTTTCTGCCCATAGCCTGTCCCCGTGCTGTAATAAAATCACCTTTTTGCACTAAAGATGTCTTCAAGAATTGTTTCTTGGTCATCAGCTTCAGACCCCATGAACTCCCCCATCACTCAAAACCTCATCAATTATATACACTGAATTGTCTGTTGGTCTCTTCCTTGCTAACACCTTCATTTAAATAAAACCTGTTCTTTACTATTGTGACTTCAGTTTTCTCAGTCCAACCTTATTTATGGCATATGACCCCATTCCAGCTTCCCTTGTCTAATCCTCCAGCCAGGACACCTGAACTTAAGTTATAGTAACAGTGCATTTCAGTGTCATCCTGAACTAGACTACTGGCTCTCAGTCTTAAGCAGCACAGTCACCATGAGGGCTTGTAAACTGCAGATTGCCGGTCTTATCCCCAGAGTTTCTGATTCAATATAAATATCTTGTTGAGGGGCATGTGAGCTTGTTAACAGGTTTCAAGTGATGCTGATGCTATTGGTTTTGAGGATCACAGTCTGGTAATCACTGGCCTTGAGCATTAAGCAGTGATATAGAATCCACCCCACACCCAGCCTAAGTTTAAATTTGTGTTTATGTGCATAACCAACTTTGCGTCTTCAACCTACTATAAGCTTCTTTAGGACTAATCGCTTTATCCATATGGTAAAAATCTGACATTTGGTGAAAATTCATGTCATTTAGTGCAGCCCTTTTTTCAAGGGAAATGAATAAATTCTCTTTGGGGCAATGTCTAAAGAGCCCAATGACAGCATGGCATTAAATTGCCCAGGTTCAACTCTTCGCTTAATGTTAGCGATGTACATTTGTGACATTTTTCTCTCTTTTACAATTGAAAGAGACATTTGCAATTATCTAAGAAGCAGCCCACATAAGGTGGATATTTGGCAGCTCCGGTTTTTCTGGACATCAAAGGGTTCATTAACATAGATGTGAATAGGGAAGACCTGTGCCTTTATATAACTAAACTGAAAGCCTTTTTCTCCTCCACTGTCCTGTTTTTTCCTTACAACAATCCAGCTCAGGACTTGCCTGCAGCAGAGCCAAGGGTATAGGTACAGATTTTTGGCTTCCCACAATTCAACAAGAATAGTTTAAGGACCAGAGGGATGGAAACTCTCCATGAGATTCTTTCCTTCTTTGTTGTCTCATCCTTTTATTAATAACAGGTTCATTTTCAGTCTCACTTGCTCCATGCTGGTCTGGAGGAATGGGAGTGAGCCAAAACCGAAACCAAATGGGAGGTTGTAACATGGAGAAATGGTGGTAGGAGTGTTAGAGTTGCAAGCTGGAGTGTTAGCCATGGATGTGTGCTGCTTAGATCTTACTGTAAGACAGTTCTCATCATTTAGGTGCAAGGAATACAGTCATTGGATGTCATTCAGCTGAAGGTGAGGCAGAGCCTTCAGGACCTGCCTCAGCTTTTGCATGAAGGCCACACTTTTCCTAGGGCCTAGCTATATATTTTTATTTTTTTTTTATTAAAAAAATTTTTTTTAGTTTATTTATCCATTTTGAGAGACAGAGTGAACAGGGCAGGGGAAGAGAGAGAGGAAGAGAGAGAATCCCAAGCAGGCTCCACACCACCAGTGTAGAACCCAGTGTGGGGCTTGAACCCATGAACTGTGAGATCTTGACCTAAGTCACAACCAAGAGTCAGATGCTTAACCGACTGAGCCACCCAGGCACCCCGGGTCTAGCTATTTCTGTCCAGTGAAAGACTCCTCTAATGGGCCATCTTTGCTCTGAGCTCTCCCCATTGGGTTAGCTGAGGATTTGTTAGGCTTGAATCATGATCTGAGGCTGTCCCTGCCTAGACCTGCTTCCTGTACTATTTTTCTTTATTGGAGTCAATTCTGCACAACTAAGGCTTCCCCTGCCTAATTCTGTTTCCTTCACTCTTTTGTCTTTTACTGATTTAGTTCCCAATCAATCATTTGAACCCCTAATTCCATCTAAGTTGATGCTTCCCGGAAGACCAAGTTTGACACATCTAGACATTAGGAACATAGATTGTTCAAAGGAAGGAGATGTGATTTCCCAATGATAGCTGGGAAATGGGGGAAAAGTGTTACATAAATAAAAGGGACATTTCAAACTGCAAATGAAAGCAATATTGACCATATTAGTTTCTTCTTCAAAGACTGCCAGTGGCTCACCATTGCCCACAGCATAGGTACAAGTCCCATTAAGTTCCTTTGTTACCTCTTTCCATTTTTCTTTCCAAAATTTCTCTTCTACTCTACTATATACAAACCAACTGCTCTACTGACTTGACTATATAGATACAGGCAGAATTTTAAAAGAGTTTTTTTTTTAATGTTTGTTTATTTTTGAGAGAGAGAGACAGAGTGCGAGAAAGGGAGGGGCAGAGAGAGGGGGAGACACAGAGTCCAAAGCAAGCTCCAGGCTCTGAGCTGTCAGCACAGAGCCCAATGCGGGGCTCAAACTCATGAACCACAAGATCATGGCCTGAGCTGAGGTCAGACGCTTAACCAACTGAGCCACCCAGGAGCCCCTGCACAGACAGAATTTTAAAGCTGGGAGAGACACAATTCATATTGTGTCCTTCCTCATTTTATAGATGGGGAAATAAAGCTGGCCAAACTTTCTACCCCCTCAACACACGTGTGTGTGCAAACACACACATACTGTCAGTGTATTTTTGAGAGTCTAAGCTAGTGCTGTCCAGTGGAAACTTTTATGATGATGGATGTATTCTATATCTTTTCAGTCCAGTATGGTCACCATTAACGATAAGTGGCTATTGAGTATTTGAAACGTGGCTAGGAAATTAGCCACATGTGGCTAGTCGCTATGATGCTGGATAGTACAGGTCTAAGATTTTACTTAGCCTCTTTCACCTATGTTACTTATTCCCTTTTGTCTTTCTAAATTTATCCCATTAAAAACTGCCCTCTTTTTTTTTTTAAGTTTATTTATTTATTTTGAGACAGAGAGAGAGAGAGAGAGAGAGAGAGCGAGCGAGCAGGGGAGGGGCAGGGAGAGAGAGGGAGAGAGGGAGAATCTCAAGCAGGCTTGACACTGTCAGTGCAGAGTCCGATGTGGGGCTTGAACTCACCAACTGTGAGATCATGACCTGAGCCAAAGTCAAGAGTTGGACACTTAACTGACTGAGCCACCCAGGTGTCCCTAAAAACTGTTCTTCTTGAGTCTGAGTTATTTTCCCTTGATGAGGTCTTCTTTTGACCATTTTAGCTCACTTGGAAAGTTGACATCCTCTGTACTATTGTCTTTGTTAGTGTTGTTTATCATTCAGCTCATGTTTAGTGAACGCATACTGTGTTCAAAGCCGTATACAAGATGATTTAAAAAAGATCTCCTTATTGAGGAGGTCACCTGTTGGGATGAGCACTGAGTGTTGTATGGAAACCAATTTGACAATAAATTTCATATTAAAAAAAAGATCTCTTGTATTGTCACTTAACTTTTTAATCTATGGTAAAAATTATAACTCATGAATTATTATTGAATTTTGCTTTGATTTGTAATGTCTCATGGGTATTCCTCTTCTTTCCAACACAAGATTTTAAATTCCATGAAGATGGAAATTTTGTCTAATAATTCTCTGACTTGCACAAAAGTAGGCACCTAATAACTATGTTAGTTGATCTGATAAATAGATACTATTAACTGATTATAAAGAAATATAGGTTATTGTTTCTTGAAGAACCAAGACTCTAAGTTAAAATACTAACATTTTTTGCTGTCTTATTAACCAGTTAACGAGGAGTGAGTTAACTAGGATAGAAGAAAGATACACATTATTGACCAACTTGTGGACTTCAAGTTAAAATTTTACAGTGGATGGTCCAGAAGTCTAATTTACTAAGTTATATTCCACAGGATCTTGGAAATATTGCAACATCGGTTTCTTTGAAGTAGATTATCACAGTTCCCTAGTACTATAGAAGAGAATTTTGTTTGACTTCTTATTTGCAATGTCTACCTATTTCAGAATTATTAAGACAATATGATTTTCCTATTGACTGTGTAGCGTACCAGTTATGGTATCCCTCCCCAGTGAAGAGCAATGGTTTGTTTCCATTCCATAAAATGTCTGGGATATGTCTAGATTCCACAAAATTGTAGAGATCTAGTTAACTTAGTTCCTATGCCTTGCATTCATTCATATTTCTGTCTTCAAGTCTAAGCTCAATTATTACAGTCTGATGAGTTTTAAGTGCTCAGCTGTATTTTTAAATTTAACACATGATTTGGCAGTTTGCACAGGGATTGACAGATGCTTTAAATATATCAATAGAAATCCATTATTTTTTAAAAAAGGAATGGATTAATTTGCCTGTGGTAAAAATGTCCCTTCTGCAGTATCGAAGGCCACTGTGAGATTGGGGATAAGTGGCAATATAATTTATCTGTTCACTGACAGGAGCTAAATAGTCAGGATGTTTTAAGCAAAATAGGCTTGTATCTGCTTTCCTCATTTTCTGGCCTAATCAGAAAAGAATTAATTCTTAGAGAAGTCACTGTTTGGTAGGAAACTTTTTGCCATCTCTTCTTCCTTTAGGGCCTGCCTATTCAAGTCTTACTTTCCCAGGAGGCTTTACCTGTTTATTCATGTCATGCAAACTTTTTTTTTTCTCTGAATTCCTGTATATATATAATCCTTTCCTTATGATCCGGTATTGCCTTTAATTTCGTTTTTCTCCTCCCTGTCTTTATTTCTCCTCTCCTCCCCCCTGCCCTTCCTTCTCCTTCCTTCTTTCCTCTCTCCCTTCCTCCCTTCCCCCTTCCTTCTTTCCTCCCTTATCTACTTCCCTTCCTCCCTCCTTCCTTCCCATCATGTGTCTGAACTCACAGTTTAGATGTCATGCTCCCAAAGCAACAGGAAAGGTGTTTGTTGTCTGCCTAACATGGGATGAGTAGAGAAGAGGTATTTAAACCTCTTGGATTGATTTACTGAATTGAATTTTTCTTAGGAACCTCTCATATCTCTTGGGCATTCTGTGCCACACCTTGCCCATGCATTTGCATAACTTTAAATAAAAACTTCCATTCCTACAGTGCATGTGCTCCTATATATACCTGAATCACAGGTAAGCAGCTGAAGGCAATTGCTTCTAGGTGTTTATCGGATGAAATCACTGTCAGTAAGCCAGTGACAGATCAGGGCTAATTTCTCAAAAGAAGTAATTAACTCTGAGGGATTGTGGTGATGTAACTTAGGAGAACAAATCTTTCTCTTCACTCACTCCTGTAATAGTGTTTGTCCATGCATAAACACACACATAACACAAATCCACATTTTTTCAGGGCCTCTTTGTTTATAACTGTATTCATTATTCAGGGTCACTGACTAAAAGAACATATATGCAAAGATTCACTGACAGAAACCAGATCATCTGTGCTTTAAAACAATAAAAGCAAACATAAGTAAATTTTATTTTATTTATTGTTTTAAAATTTATTTATTTATTTTGAGAGAGTGCATGCAAGCATGGAATGAGCAGAGAGAGAGGGAGAGAGAACCCTAAGCAGACTCTGTGCTGACAGCACAGAGTCAGGCAAAATCAAGAGTTGGACATTTAAGAGACTGAGCCACACGGGCTACCCCAAAATAAATAAATTTTAAAAAGCAATATAGGTTACATATAGCCCCTCTTTGGGATGGATCTTGAGAATCCAGTATTTAGTTACAATGGATTTTGATCATATATGGAGATTTTTCATAGCTTAGCACACTTAATGTCTTCTCTCCAAAATGTGCAGTTTGGAGGAAATGTCAGGACTAGAATAAGTCAGACCATATCTAGTGTCCATACACTGACCTACAAAATAGCTTCAGAACCTGGTGCTTTAATAACATTTAATAGAAACAACTAAAGATTAATTTATATTAAGATAATAATTTATGTAAAGTTTTTCATGGATAAAAATCAATGAAAATTTTCCTTGGAAAACTCTTACTGAAACCTGCTCTGTACACTGTACTGGCAGGTGAGGGCCTGGGTGGCAAATATTTTATCTTTATGAATGAACCACCAAAATGAATGAATGAATGAATGAATGAATGGAGCCATAACTTAATTCATTGCATATTTCCATTACAATATAAGTAACAAAGTGTTTCTGTGTTTGCATTAGTGATGAGAGACTTCCTATACCTTCAAGGATTCAGAAATTGATCCGTGACTGAGGTGCCTGGGTGGCACAGTTGGTTAAGTGTCTGACTTGATTTCAGCTCAGGTCATGATCTCATGGTTCCTGAGTTTGAGGCCCCTGTGGAGTCCTTTGCTGACAGTGAGGAGCCTACTTGGGATTCTCTGTCTCCATCTCTCTGTGCCCCTCCCCTGCTGCATGCACAGGCATGCTTTCCCTCTAAAAATAAATAAATAAGTAAATAAAAAATAAAGTGGTCTGTGACCATGATCCCCAAACATTAACAAGCATTAGAATCACCGGGGAGGATCCTTGAAACACACCCAGGTCACACCTCTGGAATCAAAGATTCTGTAAGTCTGGGATGGGGCCTGAGAATTTGCATTTCTAATAAGGTCCCAGATGATGCTAATGCTTCTGGTTCAAGGACTTCACTTTGAGACCATTATTTATCTGTGATTATCTATCTTATATGATGGACATTATGTAGCATTCATTAAATATTCATTGATCACGAACTATTTCCAAAGTAAATGAAGTACAGCCTGTTTCCTGTTCTCAGTAGTCTCATATGCTAATTGAGAAGACACATTTAAAAAAAAATGTGACATTAAAAAAAATCAGAAGTTAAATTGCATGGTGCATATCCTCCTAATATAAGTAAAAGCACAGAGTTCTCAGAAGCCTGGAATCAGAGTGGAGATAGGCCGGGAACTCATTGGGCTTTGCATAATGGACAGGACACATTGCCTGAGGAATGGGAGACATAGCAATTATTACCACTCAGAAGCATACGGCCAAGGGACAAAGTAAACTCTTTGAATACAAACTCTCTATAGAGGATAAGAGAAAATTTCTGCTTTAACTTCAAGAGAATCTAGAAGAGAAAAAGCAGTGACAGGAAAATTCAGTAGACTTTCTGAAAGTGGATAGCTATTTTGCCCTTGATAAATAGTGTTTATCTGGCTTGAAAGCAAAGTTTCACTCTCCAAAGATAACATTTTTTAATCAAAATGTCTGTAGGATAACTAAAATTGTCTAATGGTTAACCAAAGTCATTGCACCTTGGAGAATGCACCTTAGCAAATGGAGATGAACTGCGTATTCTTGTCACTCCCCTTCAACACCTCTGGGCCTTTGCATGCATCACTACATGGATAAGGGCAAACACCTGCTGGCTCTAGCTTGTTCTTGCCTTCAGTTAGGCAGTGAAAATATGTGAGCATTGAGGTCAGCAGCACTGGAAACAGAATGGGCAGTCTGTTGTTTAATTCTTCAACTGTAATAGGCAAGCAACATTCCACAGAAAATATGCATAAACATTGAAAGCTTCTGGATGCTATTTATTTATTTATATTATTGAAATAAGGTTGACATACAATGTTATATTAGTTTCAGGTGTCCAACCCACTGACAGTTGTGTATGGGTGGTTATTTATTTCCAGAATACCAGAGATAAAACAGATCTTAGAGATGAGCTAGGATAATAACTTTCTTTTGAAAATTAGGAAAATAGGGTTCTCAGGAAATGAACTACTTGTCAGAGATGCTACAACTCATTAGTGGTTTGAGTTCAGTTCATATTTATCCCAGTGGTATTCTCACTGTTGCCTTGATTTTTGAATCCAGCCTTAATGCAAACTTTTTTTTTCATCCATGTATGAACCTAATTTACTTACAATTAAAAAATATATATATATGTATACATATATATGATGGTTTTTGTAGGGTTGAACATTTAATTGTTCTGTTTATATAATCATGCTTAGCTGTAATCTTTTCAAACATATTTTTGAAGGGTTGAACTGAGAAAGGCCCTGTTGGTATGTTGCTTTGGAGGGGGGCTCAAATCACAAATTCATGTGGAAAGCCCCCATGGTTATTAACTGGCATGTTGAAGGGAAAAGAATTCTGAGTTGCTGAGGCTCCTTGCATGTTTATGGCTCTAGCTACAGCGGAACGGGTCCTTGTAAATGTCACAGGAGATAATAATTGCAATGGAAAAGAAAGAAAATGTTTGGAGCTTATGAGAAAAGACCAAACTGCTCCCAATCACAGGACTGGAGAGGTCAAGAAAACATCCCTAGGGCAAGAGAGATGAAACTTCCCCATAGTCAAGAAATTAATGCTGACACCTAGTCAGCTAAGTAAAGTGCAGAGCGGAAAGAGCCAGCCCGGCTGTATTTTGGCTTATGGATAGAGCTGTGTGTGTAGAGTCCAAAGAGAAACAAGTGTAAAGATCATCTTGTCACTGTAAATAAAAATCACTCTGTTGCCCAAGGGACCAAGAGCTCAGTTATAGTCTGGTCAGTTCCAGCCTGGCCATCACTGTGCCATTATTGATGATAATACGGGAAGAGGGTGGTCTTCACTGTGGAGTGGAAGGAGGTAGCATCGGCACTAATGTCCAGTTACGTTAATGAACATGAAATTTGGTTTTGTGTGGGCATTTCTTCCCATGCTGTAAATTAGATTTTAGAGGGTAATTAAATGAAAGATAATAATCTTTTCTTCAACACTATTTTTCCTTGAGTATCGTTGTACGAATATGTGTGACAGAAACATAAGTAATCTCATTTCATAGGCACAAAATGGTGTTAAATACAAGGCCCAAATACTGGAAAGACAGAAGGTCATTGCCTTTTGGGGAGGTTACATTTTCAAACCGAATAATTAAAATTTGTTTACTTGAATTGGGCTGTTTTCAAAGAGCCATTGTGAAGTTCTGCCAAGCTGGAGTCTAAAGTGGGGGAAGCTCTACCAAAGTGTATGCCTGGATCAATGCTATCAAAGTCTGCTCTTGAATGAGTATTTCCCTCACTAGGTAAGCAACTCTGTCCAAGGTGAGAGTTCTTTCAAAGACCACTGTGATATCTCTGAGGTGTAGTGACCATGCTGGGCTGGGGGTGGAGATAAGAAAAAAAAAAAAAAAACATAAACAAAACTGGTAGACAGAATAGCAGCCCTAAAAGACGTCCATATATCTATTTCTTTAATAAAAATTTATTTGTTAGGAGACACTAGAGAAAACTAGTTAATCCCTGGATGTGTAGATATATTGCATTATAATGTAATTATATTATATTATATTACAAAGTGGATTTTGCACTTTGTAGATGTGGTCAAGTTAAGGATTTCTGAGATGAGGACACACTGAAATCACATAGATTCTTGTAAGGGATACAGTGAAACAGGAAAGTCAGAGATGTGATGACAGAAGCAGAGGTTGGATTCATGTGATTACTGTATTTGAAGATGCAAGAGAATTACCAGCCAAGGAACATAGGCCAGCTCTAGAAGATGGGAAAGGCAAGTAATGGATTCTCTCCCAGAGCCTCTAGAAGAAACACTGGAGGCTCTGCCTCCATTGTGATTTTAGCCCAGTAAGACTTCTGACCTGAACTGTAAAATAATAAATTTGTGATGTTTAAGCCACTATATTTGTATATTTAGGACTACATATAGGAATGTATATAGGAAACTGATACACGCTTATGGAAGGAAAATGTATCTAGACTGTGGCATCACTTTGCCAACATATTGTGTAGTTTCATCAGGATTAATTCTAAAACTTTATGTTAATACCTTCCTTAAGCCTCTGGTTTATCTCTAATGGACCCCAAAACAGGAAGTAAAAGTAGAGGAACGGTTGACACACTGATTGTTTTGACTCTGTTAAAATTTAACAAAAGTTCGTCCCACTGATAAAGCTGGGACAGATGGCTGGCTGTGTCTGGAAGTATATGGAGTCCTAATAACCTGGCTCTCTGGTCTCAGGAATGTGAGCGAGACAATTTTTCAGCAATCACTGACCTGAAATACATTTTGACCACTTCTTAGACACATGCACATATGCACAGACATACAAGCACACATAGATTCATCCAGTACTTTTAATGTTTACAAAACCCTTTCATCTACCTCACCTTCTTTGAACACCACCACCCTATCATGTAGATGCTATTGTTGTCTTCAGTTAGAGATGCAGTAATGGGATTAGAGCATCGGAATGCCTTGAGCCTGGACTCTTAGCTACAAGAGCTGGAGGGGGATTTGATTTGGTGTCAAAGTTCATGCTCTCTTCCCTTTACCACACTGCTTCAGGGTCTTCTAATTCCGAACACAGTGGACCTGAATGGTTCATAATAAGCACTAGGTGTGTACTTCCAGACACGACTGGAGTGGTGCCTGTTTTCAGAAACCCCAAGGCCATGCCTTTCTAGAAAGATTTAAGAGATTTATCTTATTTGGAAAGAACAAAAAGAAATCTCAAAAGCAAAGATGACTTTTGGAACTTACAATTTTCAAACTAAGACATCTTTATAATTATAAAGAACAGATGCTTGTTTTCCCTTTCCTTGGCTTGTGTAGACCAAACTCAAATAACTGTATAGCCCAGTCCTCTCCCTTCCCCCTTTGTCAACCAACTGCAGAATAGTTTTATTATCCCAGTGTGAGAAACATTCTGATTCAGCTGTGGAAGAGGAGGCAATTTCACATATCCCTAGGACCCTTAAGGGTTCTGTGCCTATCTTCCTTTCCACACAGGCCATTTGAAGATTCTTTCATGCCTTTCTCTTGGCCACACAGTGCCTAGCCTGGGAGGCCACATACTGTAGCCATGTCATAATGGATGGTCAGTGTTTGATGGCTACTGTTTGGCAGCACGTGGGAGCTATTTTTGAACATATTGTAGGATTCAGTGACAAAACAAAACAAAACAACGAGACATCACATTCTCCTGATGACATCAAGAATCTGACCCAAACCAATAATTCCTGTGTTCTGACATTGAGAATGTGACAGCTAAGGCTATGACTTAGTCCAGTAGGTTGGGTCTAATTTTATCTGTCATCTAATTATGAGATGTAAGAGTATAATGTTTTGTTCTTCAGGGTATGAAGGTCTTCATTGGTTTATTTAGTAGATATTAGTTTGTTGAGTAGTAATAGGGAAAACTAGTTAAGACTTTGGCTGATGTCCTTGTTCTGTTATCAAAAACGGTGTGACTTTGGTTATGTTTGTTATCCCCCCTAGAAAATAAGGAATTTATTTTGCCTGGGAAACACATCTACTTTGGTTAAAATTTTAACTTAAACACAACATCTCAGTTATTTCATCTATGGAATAGAGATTATGTTCCAAAACCTCATCAGGTTGCTGTGAGAATTAAATGAGCTTCTATGTGTGAAGTCTTTAAAACAGGATCAGTCACATAATACAAGCTCAATAAATGCAAGCTATAAACATTATTTTTCATTGGATATCCACTAAATGCATGGACTTCTGCTGTGTATTCAGAGGTAGAGAAATAACTTTGAGAAGAAACTCACATCTCAGTGCATGTCATCTCCACACTCAGGTTCTTTGCACATTTATTCTAAACCCCTGTAGCCCAGGCTTCATCTCCCAGGACTCTCTTGTAAACTTACACTCTACTCAAATTAGACAAATCCACATGCTTGATAATGCACCTCACTTTCTTGTTTTTACAGCTCTGTACATGCAGTTTGCTTTAATGGAAATGTCTTCCCCAGCTGCCCCTGTTGAAATCTGAGCAGACTGTCTGGCCCATTTCAAAAAATACTTCATCCATAAAGCATTCCTTGATGTGTCTTCTGTATAGTCTGTACCCTCAGAGTTAGTCTTCCCTCCTTTTAGACTCTCTAGGTGCTTTTTACTTGCCTTCTTGTTGTATATATCACTCTTTACTTGGAAGTAAGGTTTTTGAATTTTTGGTTATCTCTGCCCCTGGGTTATGACACTTAGGGGAGAGTCTATGACTAATTTTTCTTTGTAGTTCCCATAGTGTTGAATTCATGGCCTGGTACATCATCAGTTCCCCAAAATACTTAATGAATAAGTATTTGTTGAAATGATTGATGGGGAAAATATTTGTATTGCTGACCTCCCTCTCTATATATGAGCAAATGTGTGTACTAACACTAAATCATGATACGGGTTTTTTGTGTATGGTTTATACAAATCCCACAAATGTATACACATACATCCCAATCGACAGAATATATTTGAACAATGGTTACATACTGCCTGCATAACTATATTTTCATATTAGAAATAATGTGTTGCTAGTATGTTCATCTCTGACCACCCTCTGGGTGGTTTATAGCCATTCAGATTGTCATGGTTGTGGCAGCTAGAAGAAAGAAGATTTCTGCCGATACAGATACCTCTCTGTGACTGCACCCTAGGTTATATGGATCTGTACCTCTTTCTCCAGAGAGTGGGAATGAGGAAAAATAATCCAACTCTGAAAATCTGAAGTGTAAGCTGGGGAAAAGAAGAGAATAAATCCATCCTCCATATAAGTCAACAAGTAAATTAAGAGAGAAGACTAGATGGACAGGGGCCAGTGAAGTTGGTAGTTTGTACTGGTCCCCAGCCTATGTCAGTTGCCTGAGTTATTTTGTTTTGTTTATTCTCCAACAGTCATCAGGTGCCAGCTTCTCCTCGTCCCTGAAAATAATTTTAGAAGATGAAATCTGTCCCCAAGCCCTGTTTCTGACACAGTTACCATAGAGCAATCAGCAAATACTGCAGCTTTTTGCAGCGACTTGGAATATTACTCATGTCACTGTAATGTCTCCACTTAGCCAGCATAGCAATTCATTTTAATACTTTTGTCTGAAAAGAAAAATGATTTCGATTTTTCTGATCACACATGGGCCCAACTACGTATCAATTTATTTTTAAGTTCAATATTTGTATTCCTGATTTAAGTGCAAACATAAAATCAAAGAGAGAAAAAACATTCAAGCAAAAGAACAAGTTGCATATAGAGGTAGAATCAAAAAATTTATAGTGTAAACAACCTATTTTTAGAATTTGAGCTGATGTTCAGGTATTATAATGAGTTATTGAATGTTAATAGTTACAATATTGATTTCTTTATGAATACCCCCTACATTCTTTCTTTTTTGTTGTTGTTGTTGGTGGTGATGGGTTGCCCCCTCCTTCTCTTTGGGACAGGGTAGAGGTTTACAAATATGACGTAAAAGAAATCTGGAGGAAGGCAAGTTCAGAGCTGGAATAGTGGGGTCAGTGAAGTTGACAGAGCCATAGTCCTTCCAGGTCACAACTCTGTTCTCCAGAGAGACCAAGAAGGACTCTGTAAATTCTCATTATCCAATTAGTTGGTCGTGGTGTTTGCAGATAATTATTTCACTCCTTCCCCATTACTTTGTCAAACTGACCCTTTGATCATTATGAAATGTTCCTCTTTATTGCTGGTGGCACTGCCATCTGGAAGTGTACGTAGACTACTACTAATATAACAGTACTTTCTCTTTTATGCTTATTGTCTTCACGGTTTATTTTTGTTCCATCCTTGTGTTTTCAACCTTTCTGTTCTTTTTATTTTAATTGCATCATTTCTAGACAGTGTATGGAGGTCATGCTTTGTTTCTCCAGTCTGGCAATCTGTACCTATTAAATTGAGTGTTTAAGTTCTAAGACTTCATAACATATTTTATTAAATACTGAGTAAATAAAAAGGGAAAATTAAAAAAAAAACATGTCTACACTACAAAGAATAGCTATAAGAAATATATAGGTTGGCCACCACTCAGTTCAAAAATTAAAATATCACACATCAGTTGCCCTTCCTTTTTATTGGGTTGTCTTATATCTCATTACTTAATTTTGAGAGTTTTTTTTCTAAATTCTAGATTCAGATCTTTTATCAGATATGTGATTTGCAGATATTATCTTCGTTTGTGGCATGTCTTTTCATTTTCTTAAAGGTGTCTTTCAAAAAGGGGAGAAGTTTTGAATTTTAATGTAGCAAAATTAATCCATTGCTTTTTTCAAAAAGATTTTTTTAAAAATGTTTATTTATTTTTGAGAAAGAGTGCATGAAAGTAGGGGAGGGACAGAGACAGAGAAGGAGACAGAGGATCCAAAGCGGGCTTTGTACTGACAGCAGCAAGCCCGATGTGGGGCTTGAACTCGGGACCTGTGAGACCATGACCTGAGCCAAAGTTGGATGCTCAACAAACTCAGCCACCCAGGTGCCCCTACTTTTTCTTTTCTTTTTTTTTTCTTTTTTTGAATGAGTAGTGCATTTGGTGTTATAAGCAAAGAAATCTTTGTTTCAACTGAGGTCACAAAGATTTTTCTCCTAAGAGTTCTTGTAGAAGTTGTATAGTTATAATACATAATTTATCACTCTATTTATTTAAAGTTTATTTATTTTTTATTTTGAGAGACACAGAGACAGTGCGAGTGGGGGAGGGGCAGAGAGAGAGAGGGAAAGAGAGAATCCTTAGCAGGCTCCACATTATCAGCATGGAGCCTGATATGGGGCTTGAACTCACAAAGCCATAAGATCATGACCTGAGCTGAAACCAAGAGTTGGTTGCTTAACTGACTGAGCCACCCAGGTGCCCTCATTTTATATTTAGGTTTATGATGTATTTTTGGTTAATTTTTGAACGTGGTATAAGGTTATTTTCTTGGGGGTGTAGGAAGGTCACATGAATATCCAGTTGTTTCAGTACCATTTGTTGAGACGATTCCACTGAATTGCCTCCAAGACTTTGTAAAAAAATCAGTTAACCATAAATGTGAGGCTGGAACCCACTATGCTGTGATTATTGGTATGGATTGACTATTTTCTGTTGGTCCAATCTGTTGTTGTTCTTTGTTTTTTTCTTTTCCTGCCTTCTCTTAAGGCAGATAGAATATAATTTTAGTATTTCTCTTTTTTAAATTGTCAGCTTTTTAGCTCTATCTCTGTATTAAAAATTATTGATGGGGTTTATGTTTCTTTAACTTGTCACAATCTACTTAGAATTAATATTGTACTGCTTCAAGTAAAGTGTAGAAACCTTACATCAATATTATTTCTTTTCTTTTTTTTTTTTTTTTTTAAGTAAGCTTTGTGCCCAACATGGTGCTTGAACTCATGACCCTGAGATCAAGAGTCCATGCTTCACTTACCAAGCCAGCCAGGTGCCTCTGTATTATTTCACTTATTCTCTCTGCATTCCCTGCTCTGTGCTGTTACTGTCAAATATTAATACATCTACATGTATCGTAAACCTCACAATCAAACTCTACTACTTTTACTGTAAGCGGTCAGTTGTCTCAAAAAAAATTGAGGGGAAAAATGGCACTATTTTATATTTACCCACATATTTATCATTCCCACTGCCTTTCTATAAATCTGTGTTTCCATCTGTTGTCATTTGCCTCAGGATGAATAATTCTTTGGCATTGTTTGTTGCATAAGTGTGCTGACAACAGTTCTTTCATCTTTTATAAATCTGAAGATGTCTTAAATTTATTATTTTTAATAGATATTTCCCACAAATATATAATTCTGGATTGACTCTTATGTTTTTAAAGCACTTTAAAGATGTCATTTCATTGTCTTCTGGGTTTCTTTGTTCTTGATAATAAGTTAGCTGTCATTTTGTTTTGCTGCTCTCCTGTATGAATGTGCCTTTTTTCATTGGCTGCTTTTATGATTATTTTCTCTTTCCAGCAATTTGACTCTGATGTGCCTAGGTGTGGTTCTTTTTACATTTTTCCTGCTTGGGATTCACATAGATTCTGAGATCTGTAAGTTGATATTTTTCATGAATTTTGACATTATTCTTCAAATATTTCTCTGCCCCATTTTCTGTTTTTTTCTTTTTTAGTGATTTCGGCTACATAAAAGTTAGATCTCTTGATTTTGACTTACAGATTTCAAAGACTATTCATTTATTTCAGAATATTTTTGTCTCTGATTTTTAGGTTTAATCATTTCTATTGATCTATCTTCAAGTTTTCTAACTCTTTCTTCTACTGTCTCCAATACATAATACACAACTCACTCAGTGATGTTATCATTTTACAGTTTTTATTTACCAGTTCCAGAATCACCATCTGTTTTATTTTTTATTCCTTGAAGATTCATTCACTCAAGATGACCATCTCTTAATTCCTTGAACATGTAAACCTTTATTTTTGTATAATTGACAAATAAAATTGTAAAATATTTAAAGGGTGCATATGATTTTACACACACACACACACACACACACACACACACACACACACATTGTGACAGGATTCCCTCCCTCATTTAATTAACATATCCATCACCTCACACATTTACCTTTTTTTTTTCTTTCTTTTTTTT
Source organism: Panthera tigris (assembly GCF_018350195.1). Taxonomy (NCBI): domain Eukaryota; kingdom Metazoa; phylum Chordata; class Mammalia; order Carnivora; family Felidae; genus Panthera; species Panthera tigris. The sequence goes on along the minus strand of NC_056671.1, from coordinate 62,045,587 downwards.
TGGGTGGAAACATTTAGGTACTGCTTTTTCTTTTATACATTACTTGAAAACAATGGATTTATATATTTTGATCAGATTTATAATAGTTTATGGTAGGTGGGCATACTCTCATGTTTAAGGTAAATTTTGTCAAAAGCTACAAAGATGGCTGCAATAAATCATATTTAAGGATTTGTGTGGGAAGGGAGGAAAATAAGGGGGAACAGTTTATTCTAGGAATGTCCTTGCATAGAATTAAGACTGTTGTTTAAGGGTGTCTGCTGACATAAAAATGTTACAAATACTTCAGTGATTACTGATGTCTGTATGGCTGTAAAATTCTGAAAGGAGGAAGGAACAGAAAAATTAGGGGTGTGGGTAGGTGTACAATTATGGCTTTTAGTGATGAGACAATAATGGGTGTGCAGAAAGAAACCAAGACTCAGAAAACCTTACCTATAGTCTCTCCTGATCTAATAACTCTGGGAGGGCAAATAACTTTTCTAAGTCTTGTTTCTAATTCTTGCCCAACTCACAGATGGTTCTAGTAATACTTATATACATGTCATTAAAGATTGTAGGAGATTCAAATGAGGTAGGGAAGGTAGAATATAGTATAATTCTGAAGCTGTACAAAAATTAAATCTTATTATGTGTAGTATCTGAAAAAGTCACACACTTATTGTTTTTTCCATTGATTTCAGATAATGATCACTACTATATGGAAGACTGGAAATAGTTTGTCTAGAGGAACCCTAGGGAAATATTAGAGTCCTTGTTATAAATGGAAGACTATTTAGGATTATTTGTTTGAATCTTCTTCTGGACCACTGTTGACTTTTTTGGAAGAGTTTATTTTTGGAGATAAAAAAAGTATATTTTGAAATGTCTTTCAAATATAGGTATATATAGAAACCAGCCTACTATTCCATGTGTAGGAAACATTTTGGAAAATCAGATTTTGCCTGTACCATATACAGCAAAAAGTGAGAAACAATGTTCATTCAATCATCTACCTGATACTACTGATTTGATAATTCATTTTTATGAGACTCCCTGTTTGAGGTAGATTGAGTAGATGCTTTATCTCAAATATGTTCAGACAAGAGGAAAAAGGAAGGAACTAGTCCCTTGGTTTGTAAAGTTGACTGGCTCACTTGGGTCTAGGGTTTAGGTGATAACAGGCTGGATGTCTGTCCCTTCATCTTTTCATCAAGACATGTGACTTGTTGAGTCTTCCTATAAGGTTTATGTACTTCATTTATCCTTGATTCTACTAACTTTGAGGCAAAAGAAGAGTTATTCCTTATGTTTAAGAAAATATACAGAATCAGTTGCCACTAAATCCTTAGGAAAAAGAGAAGAAAAATTAATATTTGATTTAAAAAGAAAAGAGAGTTGTCTTACCTGCAGCACATGACCAATGAGCTCTGCTAGAAAAATACCTTGCCTACAGTCCATGCTCAAAAATATTTAATGATTGAGATAGTCCAATTTGCCTATAGAAACATGTTAGAATAAGTATTGTTTTCTTTCTCCTGATAGATAATATGTGGCAGAAATTAAGTAACCAGTGTCTAAATAGTAAAATACATGATACGAAAGTTGTCACGTTATCACAAATGGTGAAAATATACTTTCCTATATATAGCAGTATGGTTAAGATCAGGTAAGCCAAAGTGAAATTGGGTGTGTAAGGGCAAATTATGCTTGATCCCACACTTTCACTCCTTCCTGCAGCCATCTGTTTTATGAGTTGGTGTGCTTGAGGGCTTGTATTTGGGGATCAAGGAGGAGGCTGGAGTGGGAAGCATACTCCTCTCTATTTCCAGGGGACACTAGCAAGCTATGTGTGAGACTTGGAGCACCCACTGTGCTGCCTGGGTGCCTAGATGAGGACAAGCAAGCTGAGTTGGAGAGCTTTTGAGAGGTGGCATAGCCAAGTTTGGCGGAAACTGGGGATTGGCAAGGCAGTGTGGCAGGGACACAGTGCTCTCTCAGAAGACATCATTGGTTTTGGTGGTAGAGAGATGCTGCCCCAAATGTCCCAGTCAGTGGTCTCTTCAAGGAGCTGAGAGGACAAATGTGCATTTATTCTTGAACAAGCATGAGCTGAGACTCACCCTAAGGCCTCACAGAAATAACTGGGAGATGATCAAAGACCTTGGGGTGTAGGCCAGGGGAATGAAGAATGAGAATCTGCAGCTCTTCAGGTGTGGCTGCAGGCCAGGAAATCTTTATTATTAATATTAATGTGACCTCATTTTACCCACAGACTGCTGAGACTAGGAAATTCAGGTTACACATAGCATATTTGTTTTCAAAGCATTTTCGTCTCTTAATATACTCTTATGTGAGCCTTGTGATCAGGGATATCCCTTGGGTGTGTGGATCCAAGGCCAAATCACACTGTTAGTCCTTTATCCCCATCACTCTCAAGAGATCTCAGGTTATGGTGGATATCAAGAAAATCCTTGAAGAGAATAAAAGTTACAACAGACACTTTGCTTGGATGGTGCTGGTAATGGAGGAGAAGGTTCATAGTAGGTAGTAAGAAGGAGCTCAACCTGAGCATCTGTTGTATGGACTCCTGGGTTCCAGCATGTTAGGTGTAATGGAGCAACCCTGGGAGAGTTCCCCAGGAAGTTCATTTTTATGTGGCTATTTCTACCGCTCGAATGTTACTCCATGTTACCCTACATGTAAGATACACACTTGTGTGCAGTAAGTGTCTCCCTTCAGGCTTGTAAACCCTTGTCATGGAAAATCAATGATGGAAATCTTTATATTGTATATAAAAACAAAATCAAATTTATATAGTCTAATCATTTGTCAAATAAAAATATAAATACATTTGTTTTCAAGTAAAAATATAAATACATTTCCAGCGTACAGTGAAAAAAATGTTACGGGCTGAATTTTGTATCCTCTCAAATTCATATATTGAAGTCCCAACTCCTGGTACCTCAGACTATAACCATATTTGGACATAAGCTCTAAAAGGGTGATTAAATTAAAATGAGGTAGTGGGGCACGTGGGTGGCTCAATTGGTTTAGCTTCCCCCCTCTTGGTTTTGGCTCAGGTCATGATCTCACGGTTTGTGGATTCGAGCCCTGCATCAGGGTTCTGCGCTGACAATGTGGAGCCTGCTTGGGATTCTCTGTCCCCCACTCTCTCTACCCCTCCCCCACTTGCTCTCTCTCGCTCTCTCTCTCTCTCTCTCAAGATAAACATAAAAAAAATTATTAAAATGAGGCCCTTAGGGTGGGGCTCTACTCCAGTATGGCTGGTGTCCTTACCATGAGAGGAAGGAACACCAGAGGGTGTGCGTGCAGCACAGGCACAACCATGTGATGAGGCAGAAAGAGGGCAGTCATGTGCAAGACAAAGAAGGAGACCTCAGAGGACACCATCTCTACTAGCTGTATGCCAGACACCTAGAAAAGTTCTTGACACACAGTAAGCACTCAAAAACCCTTCGCTTAGTGAGTAAATAAAAGACTGAATGAGGCACATGCTAGGAAGTCTTTCAAATTTTTTTAATCTCTCTTTTTGAGAAAGAGAGAGAGACAGACTGTGAGTGGGGAAGAGGCAGAGAGAGAAGGAGACACAGAATCTGAAGCATATCTAGGTTCTAAGCTGTCAGCACAGAGCCCGACGCAGGTCTCAGACCCACGAACTGTGAGGTCATGACCTGAGCCAAAGTTAGATGCTTAACCAACTGAGTCACCCAGGTGTCCCAGGAAGTCTTTCATTCCAAGGACATAATAGTCCCAGGTCAAGGGGCCAGTGTTGAGTGCTTATGTCTCTTACTTTCTTCTGGCCTAAACTCCCCAATTCAAAACCCCCTATGATCTGAATTTTCACTTACTCTGTGTTAGTTAGTTAGAACTTATTTGATGTTCTCCTTTCTAAGTCCTTCATATCATCAGTGGTTTGCTTATAGGTTATTCCCAACACAGAATGACCACCACATCATTGCCCACATCATTCTCCAGCTTCTCTACACGTGCTCATGCCTTTCCTTTGTGGTCGACCTAATGTTCCACCAGCTGTATCTTACTGTATCTTGGTGTCTTTTCTGACTGTCCTATTCCTGCTCTGGAATTCTGTGGCATTTACTATCTGTATTATTCATCTGAGAAACATCATCTGCTATCTATGTTGATATTTATGTTATATCATTCTGTCTC